>NW_026652279.1:71189501-71605914 GCF_009828535.3 Hylobates moloch | reverse complement strand
GATACAAAATCAATGTGCAAAAATCACAAGCATTCTTATATACCAATAACAGACAAACACCCAAATCATAAGTGAACTCCCATCCACAATTGCTTCGAAGAGAATAAAATACCTAGGAATCCAACTTACAAGGGATGTGAAGGACCTCTTCAAGGACAACTACAAACCACTGCTCAACGAAATAAAAGAGGACACAAACAAATGAAAGAACATTCCATGCTAATGGACAGTAAGAATCAATATCATGAAAATGGCCATACTGCCCAAGGTAATTTATAGATTCAATGCCATCCCCATCAAGTTACCAATGACTTTCTTCACAGAATTGGAAAAAACTACTTTAAAGTTCATAGGGAACCAAAAGAGAGCCCACATTGCCAAGTCAATCCTAAGCCAAAAGAACAAAGCTGGAGGCATCACACTACCTGACTTCAAACTATACTACAAGGCTACAGTAACCAAAACAGCAGGGTACTGGTACCAAAACAGAGATATAGACCAATGAAACAGAACAGAGCCCTCAGAAATAATACCACACATCTACAACTATCTGATCTTTGACAAACCTGACAAAAACAAGAAATGGGGAAAGGATTCCCTATTTAACAAATGGTGCTGGGAAAACTGGCTAGCCATATGCAGAAAGCTGAAACTGGATCCCTTCCTTACACCTTATACAAAAATTAGTTCAAGATGGATTAAAGACTTAAACGTTAGACCTGAAATCATAAAAACCCTAGAATAAAACCTAGGCAATACCATTCAGGACATACACATGGGCAAAGACTTTATATCTAAAACACCAAAAGCAATGGCAACAAAAGCCAAAATTGACAAATGAGATCTAATTAAGCTAAAGAGCTTCTGCACAGCAAAAGAAACTACCATGATAGCGAACAGGCAACCTACAGAATGGGAGAAAATTTTTGCAATCTACTCATCTGACAAAGGGCTAATAACCAGAATCTACAATGAACTCAAACAAATTTACAAAAAAAAAACAAACAACCCCCTCACAAGTTGGCGAAGGATATGAACAGGCATTTCTCAAAAGAAGACATTTATGCAGCCGGAAGACACATGAAAAAATGCTCATCATCACTGGCCATCAGAGAAATGCAAATCAAAACCACAATGAGATACCATCTCACACCAGTTAGAATGGCCATCATTAAAAAGTCAGGAAACAACAGGTGCTGGAGAGGATGTGGAGAAATAGGAACACTTTTACACTGTTGGTGGGACTGTAAACTAGTTCAACCATTGTGGAAGACAGTGTGGTGATTCCTCAGGGATCTAGAACTAGAAATACCATTTGACCCAGCAATCCCATTACTGGGTATATACCCAAAGGATTATAAATCATGCTGCTATAAAGACACATGCACATGTATGTTTATTGCGGCACTACTCACAATAGCAAAGACTTGGAACCAACCCATATGTCCGACAATGATAGGCTGGATTAAGCAAATGTGGCACATATACACCATGGAATACTATGCAGCCATAAAAAATGATGAGTTCATGTCCTTTGTAGGGGCATGGATGAAACTGGAAACCATTATTCTCAGCAAACTATCACAAGGACAAAAACACAAACTCTGCATGTTCTCGCTCATAGGTGGGAATGAACAATGAGACCACTTGGACAAAGGGACACAGGAAGGGGAACATCACACTCCAGGGCCTGTTGTGGGGTGGGGGGAGGGGGAAGGGGTAGAATTAGGAAATATACGTAATGTAAATGATGAGTTATTGGGTGCAGCACACCAACATGGCACATGTATACATATGTAACAAACCTGCACGTTGTGCACATGTACCCTAGCACTTAAAGTATAATAAAAACAAATATATGTATAAAACAGTTATGTAGGCTCAAACCTTTGTTAGCATATCTAAATATTAAAGTTTCTAAACAGACCTAAATACACCTAGTTTCTGCCTCGATTTTATAATGAGACCAATATACAATTTTTATAATAGATGTATTTTTTAAAAGAATAGATTATATTGCATTCTTAATTTTATGTAACTTTTAGAAGACTGCAGGTTACAACTACAATACAAAATTAGTGCCAAAACAATATCAATGCAATGCAATACAATGGAAAGCCTAGAGCATAAATAAAATAAGCAGGATTTTAAAATAAAACACTCCTCAAGAGTATGTCTTTCTTATTAAATGCTATGTATAAAATGTTACTAAAATAATCAGTGGGAAAAACATAATGATAGTCTCCTTATCATATAGATATTCTTATACCAGCAGTACTTGGATAATAAAGGATACAGAGCATTTAGATTGGGGTGTGTATGTGTGTGTATATGTGTGTGTGTGTGTCTGTGTATATGTTTTACTTTGTGTTCTGATATCTAGAGAAGTGCAAAATTGTCTCAATTAACTAATTAAAAATTAAAAGTGATATAGTCAGTTTCTTCCAAAATGTCTTCAAAGATATAATATTGGAAAATTCGTTCTAAATTTTCAAAATTGAAAAAAAATTATGTGCAGTCCTTTCCATAATGAGTTTCTTTTCTGAGGTCTGTATGGTCTTTTGCTTCTATTTTATGGTTTCAAAATTTAATCACACATTGACTCGCTGGAAACACACAAGTGGTTATCTTGGAAATGAGATCGAATATATTTGGTTTTGTTTTTGAAACAAGAAGCTGACTCTTGGTAATCTCCACTGCTGTTATTTAGGCTGGGCATGGGCATCTGTGGTGTGTTGGGCACTCAATCATTTTCAATTAAATGTTCCAATGTCTTGTGAAAGTCCCATAAGAGCTTGCAGAACCACGATTATAGATCCACAGAGGAAATGTACTTCTTGAACATTTCCAGGTAAGCAGTTTTCTTGCAACAAAAAGCCAATTATTTTGAGGGATTATGTAAATGTTCACTGGAAAACCCTACACCAAACATGTCTCAATACATTTAAGACACCATGTTGGAATGGTGCTGTCATATACGTTTAGTAGATTTTCAGACATGCACTCTTTTGCTCATAGATTTAAAATTTGTATTTTTAAAAATAGATTAATTTTTGAGGTTACATTTAAGAATTTTACTCCTTAAAGTTTGGAAACATTGCATATGTGTTTATATAGCAAATTCGACAACATAGTAATTGTAGAAAGTTTGCAGAAAAATAATCACTCAACATTTTAAAAATTGAAATACTATAATTATGTATGTATTTTTAAAAGTTAGTCTATTGCTCTAAGGCTATTCAATAAGATTTGCTTTTTCTTTTTGCATTTTTTTCATAACATGTGTCATAAATTTGGAACTAATATCCCTCTAGTAGTCACCAATACAACTTACTGAGAAATGGATTATTGTCCACCTATTATACCAGCTGTTAAATATCTTGACTATCATTTCTGCATAAATGTACAAAGGAAATAAAATGTGAAAAATAGATTTAATTCAGAATCACTTTAGAGATGTGCTATTATTTTAATTAATAATGAAACTTGAAAAATTCTTATTCCTTAGCCACTTACTCAAAAAAAATACATCCTAAAAGAAATTTTCTTACATTACGCATCTTTTTTACACGTGATTTTGCAATACGTGTGTAACCTCAATCCAGGCATACAAAACTCAAACATATAGAAGCTTCTACATTTCAAAGCTAAATAAAATAAAATAAAATATAAAATAAACAGCAAACAGTGCCAGTGTTTAAAAGTATAGAAAATATGAACATTTACAAAAACCTCCAATTTGAATAGGCAGATTTTCTCAGTGATTGAGGAGAGCTCTAAAGCCCAAGTCTTGCAAATGCAGAGTACCAGAAGTGCTTCAAGGAAAAGAGAAAGGAAAGCAGAAGATAAGACTTTAAAAAGACGGGGAATAGAGCAGCACCTATGATAACGTGGGGCCAGGAGATGTCATGGAAATGTGAGGCATGGTGCACTTAAGCACCATCACTCAAAATTGCAAGGACGAAGATAGTGATGCAACCATGTAGAAGCAACAGTGAAAATACAACAGCATTGAAGCGCAGGGACAAGAGAACTCCTGGGATACAGCACTCTCACTGTGGGTCACTAATGTAGTGTTTTTCAAATTGCAACTTGTGACTCTTTAATGAGTTATAAAATCAATTTATATGACTTTTTTTATAAAAAGAAAATAATAGAATAGAAAAGGAAAATGTAGAAAAGAAGAAATAGTAAAGAAAATGTCACAGAATATAAGAGAGAGCATGCTATTATTTCTTCTATATATGTGTTTACATATAATGTATGGTAGTCAAATATATTTTTTATTGTATGTCACACCTTAAAGGGTTTGAAAATTGTTGCAATAAGCATATCAGCTTGAGAAAGCTGGGTATTGCAGAAATTTAGGGAAAAAAACATGTTAAGTCTTAATTCAGTTCCTATGAAACAACACTATATAAAAATGTGCGTTCAAACTAAAGATATCTTATCTCTAGAAAACAAAGTTGAGTGTCACCAAAACTCCTCTGGTTAATAACAGAGAAGTTTGATCCTTTGAGAATGATTGCATCTAAATGATTTAAAAAATACCTTCAAAACTTTACATTTTAAGTTTCAATTGTCTTCAAGCTTTACTTATTCAGAGCATTTAATTTTTCAGCTATCAGATAAATGCTGTGGACTTTACTATTACTTTCTGAAGATCACTGGTTTTGATATTAGAAATAAAACAAATCATGAAGCAGAAGCAGTAGTATAATGGTAACACAGTGTTTAATATCAATATTAGATCTTATAAGGTTAATGAGCACTATTTTATAGTAAAGGAAGCAATGGGTTGTAAAGTTACTCTTATATAAAAAATAGGACCCCATCATTCCAAAATGTCCTTGAATTAAATGGTTTACAGGCTTCTGATTGATTAGGATGCTTATAGAAACATTTTATATTGTATCACATTGTTCTTATGATGTACACAGGTTGATAAAATGGAAGATTCTGAGAAATGCACACTCATAATTTTTTCATTATGAAAACATGAAAATATTGAAAAGAGTTCTTTGGTCAAAATTGTTAATAGTCAATAATTTTCAAATAAGTTGAAAACTTTTCTGAAGAATGATTATTGTTAAATATAAAGATTTTATGCGGAATGTACATATACACAGTAGATGAGAGAATGAATGCTTATTCAAGATATTTTGATCTTTTAATCAGGAATTAATATTCCATGTTTACCAAAGAAAAGAAATGTTAAGTGTAGATTAGGCATGGGTAATTGTTTTGCTTCAGCAGAAAGTCCTTAAGAGATTAGCTTAAGCATTTGTCACAATCTTGAATATTTTTCTTTCAACGCAAAAATCTGTCACTCCTTCATGATCATAGCAATCTTATCTTTTCTAAGGATAATCTTTTATTTGTTGTGCCATAAATTGGCTGGAATTATACAGTTTGTAGTGTGATGTGACTGCTTTGTTTTTTAAAACTGTTAAAATAATCATCAATGAACACTACCTTATCGGTAAAAAAGTAGTTCAGGATTTTACAGGCACTCTAAAAATGCCATTATTTTCAAGTCTTCTAAAGAGCACTTACCTCTTTCTTGCATAGGTTATTTCCTGTTTCAACTACAAGCTTCTAAGCTTGGAGGCAAGAAGTGCCTTAAAAAATCAGAATCAAGTAGCACATGCTGACATTAATCAGAATAGAAGTCCGTTTTTTATTTGCTATCAAAGTCTAAAATCTACTGGTGAAATTAATATGCATGTTATTTTCCCCTGTAAAGCTAACCGATAATGTAATGAGACTCCTCCCACTTGACACTATACTAGTGTCATAATTGGTTTTAAAAACTTGTATAAGTAGGTAAACTTAGAATCAGCATTTCAATTTACAGTTTAAGGGAGTAAGTAGGCTTGAGTTTTCCACTTCAAACTTCATTTATTACTGCATGAAAATGTCCTTGACCCTGTCAGACAGAAGTACTGATAGTGATGTTTGAGTAGAAACTTTTGTTGTTGAGACTTGCAACAAGAGTCTTTGGGATTCTGAAAGTATAAATAGAAGAAAAAAAGTCTATTGCTTTTCATAAAATCAATTGTGCAGATATGGGCAATGCCGTCTCAATACTGCGCAAACTGTAACCCATGATAATTGTGAGGATGAAATAAGAAACCGAAGAACATACCCAGAAATATTTAAAACAGAAGAGTAGAGGCCAAGGAGAAGAAAAGCTAAGGAACCACCTTGTTCTTTCTCACACACAAATACACAAAGACACATTAAATTAATCAATGCAAGTAACTGCAATAGGTGAAACAACACAGTGGGAAATCTGTAATTTAAAAGATAAGTTGTTTAAGAATTTACTTCGTCTGGTCATTTATTCAATCCTCTCCTTCCTTTTTCTCTGTACATTTATGCTTCTGTTTCAGTACCAAATATCTGAAATGTTAAAACAAATCCAATTTAACAAATGAGGGTACTAACTATATTAAGATACAAAGTTTTTCAAAAATATCTATTTTCAATATTATGTTAACCAGCTTTGGGATGGAGAAATGTGTATGTCTAATCACATATTCTTAGTGACATTAATGATAATACATTATGCATATTTCAACAGATTGGAAAACCACGACAACAAAAAACCTCCAAGATACAGTAATGAAATTTAGTTTGGCTTTAAAATTGCCTTTGTCCTTGCTCTTCATGTGCACACTTGCATGATGACTTCAAGGACAGTATTTAGTAAAACAAACACCACTTACCTTCTCCCCCTTTTTCTTTAGCTTGCTTTGATTTCGTGCTAAAGGCACAGAGAAGATGGAAAAGTTGGGTTCATTAGGGCTGGGAATTAACTAGATAATAATGGATGGAGAAAGGGAAAAAACAAAACAAATCTGATTGACTGGATCGTAAGACTGGCTAAGGAGGGAAGTGAAGGGGAGGGGGCATTAAAGAATAAAGTTAAGACTGGAGGTTTTGATGATATATAAGAGAGTAATGAACTGAACAAATAGAAGTTTGTAATTAGAAAAATAATGAGACTTTTATGGAAGTAACAATGATGACAATGTGAAGTGTGTCATCATGGCGGAGGTGGAGCTAACAAAATAATTATTGGACAGGAGAAAATCAGAGAACTGAGAAGTCAAGGTATTAGTGGGATTATAAAGATAAACATTCAGGACAATAAATTTTGAAATAATTTTTTTCTTGCTCCTATGACACTAATCTCTTGATTTTTTTTCTTAGAATTCTTAGACTGTATTGCCTTTTCTTATTTTCTAAGTAAGTGTATTCTAAGATGTTCAATGATGTGCTCCTTTGTTTTCTTTCTTTAGCTTGGAAACATGGTTGGCACCCATCTCTGTAAAAATTCCAGTTCTGCCCTCTTCTCTGATTTCTAATTATTTATTTATTTAATTGCTGGATCAAGATGAATTTCTTGGTTTTCTTGTAACACTTGAATTCAGCATGTTCAAAATGGAAATCATCAGATTTTCCCTCCTGGGTTTATTTCAGTCTCTTTTTCTTCTCCTTTTTGTTTAATTGGTTCGTTGGTTAGTCTTTAAATTGTTGTTTACCTTTTTGGCACTACGATTGCACCTGTTGTACAGACTAGATGCTGTAAAGAGAGTTTCTTTTATCTCTTCCTTAACA
This sequence comes from Hylobates moloch, assembly GCF_009828535.3. NCBI lineage: Eukaryota > Metazoa > Chordata > Mammalia > Primates > Hylobatidae > Hylobates > Hylobates moloch. The sequence continues at coordinate 71,598,288 of NW_026652279.1, read as the reverse complement.
CCATACACTGCCTAGCTTCAGAAAAGTTGTATTTACTTTTTCAGGGCTCTTTTATTGCTTATTGTGTGCTTTCCTTTATTATTTCTCTCCCTTATGTAGGAACTTATCTGTCTTAAGAACTATATATATGGCCTCTTTATTGGATTTTCCCCAGATGTTTCACATTAATTTTCTTAAAGGAAACTGATCAGGAATACTCATGTCTCAAAAATCAAAATAAGATAATTTCATTTTTAAAGAAAGTCTAGATTCTTCAGCTGGCACTCCAGGCCCTCTTTCTTACTTTAAATGTACAGATGTTTCCCCTACACCTGTACCCCAAACTTTTCTATTTCTTTGCTTTTGTTCATGTTGCTCCCGTTTATGACCAAAACTTTCCTTCCTACATTTCATTCTCTCTTCTATATTGGTGTAACCATCAGTTTTCTGGTCTTATACTAAAATAATACTTTTTCATGTTCTGCTTTTCATCCTATAGACTTTCTCTTGGACTAAGCTACTTATAAGCATACTTGTTCCTGATTCTTCATACACGACTTATAGTTTGCCTTTTGCTTTCATTACTCCCAACTCAGTTATCATGTTAAGTGCTTTCAACCTTACCTTTTCTTAATTTGTAATTTTTTGCCAATAGCAATTTTACTTGGTAACCCTATTCTCATTTCTTTCCTGGCATTCCCAATATTTAAATTAATCTTTCCAACATTATGGCCTCTTGAGGGCAAGCATTCTACCCAGGGCTCAGACTCCTATTGAGTCGGTGTATTCTATTTCTACTTGTCAAAATTCTGCTATAATTAAACACCGTAATCAAGAGTTTCATTTTTCATAAAGCCTATTATAATGTCCCTAATGTAGGTGATGAATCTTTCTGATGTTTTATAACTCATTTATGCCACTTACTGTATGCTACCAACTATTATGGTTGATGACATATATCTTATAGAAACCACTAGAATATAATACCACAGAGCAGATATTTATTTTAGTTTTTTATACCCCTCACAATCCCTGGTTCAAAAACTTGCACAGATTTGTTTATAGATAATTATTTGATAATTTCATGCATTTATCAAGTACCTATTAAAGAACATACAGCCATTTTTAACTAACAAAAAAGAAAATTCGTTGATCTCTTATCTGTCTTAAGATATAAGTGTAGAATAGGACGTTTTCTGTTAATTAAACCTGTGGAAATACATTGAAGACTACTCTACAATAAATAGTTCTGAAGTTTTGTTTTTCCTCATGCATATATGTATAAAGACTAATAGGCACATAGATGTTTCATTTATTATATTTTTTAAAAAGCCTAAATTTTAATAAGTAAAACACTCAAATTTAAGCTTGCTTATTCTATAATTTATTTGGTATTTAAAGAATTGCTCCCATGAAAGTATGAAATCAATACCAAGAATAAAAGAAAATCTAATTTCATTACAACTAAATTGCACAAAAATGAAATCTGAGGAGAAAACACAGCTTGATGTACACTGCAATGACCTAAAGCAATATTTTTTCAATAATTAATATGACTTTACATATATGTGGAATGCTATTTATAAATTATGTTTAGAAATATTTACTTGATCTTCAATAACAAAAAACCCTTAGTGTAGTTTTTAAATTTGTAATGATCACTGCAATGAATAGACCCACAAGTAGTCCTTTTGTATTTCTTGCTGTTTTTCAACTACATCCTTAACTTCTGACAGAAAGTTATTAAAAATTATATTTTTAATCAGCTTCACAATTTTCAGAATACTGCTCTTTTAGATTGCTTTGTATTTACATTTTAATTTTTTAAAAAAGCTACCAAGCAACCCCAGCTTCTAATATTTCTCCTCTTCTCCTTTTTTCTTCCTCCTCAATTATTTAGCAGTGTTTGGGCTTCGTTTAGAGATGTAATCTCAGTCTACCCAAAGGGGAAATGCCTAGGCTAAAGTTTGCTCAGGATTCTTTTTTCCTGAACTCAATAAAACTTTAAATCTTTTACTTGAACAATTTCCAAATCCACTTGTCAATTAATTTACGTTTACTTATCCCTCCCTTTCTCTAAAAATATGATAACATAAACATTGGGCGTATTATGCATAGACTCTTACTACAATTTCTTAATCAAAAAGACTTTGCTTAAAGCAGAAAAAGGATCAAGATGTTTTTGTAACTCCTACCACCTTATTTCACTTTCCAGTGAAAATATCACAGGAAATAGAGAGGGATTAAGTTTTTAAAAATCTCCCTGGTTTTAAAACTTTAATAATATTTACTGCCCATCTGTGGAATTTCTAAACTGAAATAAAGCCAGTAGGCATCTTCCTATGATGACATGGTACATAAGGCATAAAGTTACTGACTATATGATTCTGCTTTGTCTTAAAGGAAGTGTAAGATATAAATATTTGAAATTTTTGTTCATTTTCCTTTAAGATAGAACAAGATGTTTTCTTGAACGTGACTTTTTTTTTTTCAAATAGGAAAGGTGACTTTTTTTTCATCTAGGAAAAGTCAGTTTAATTTTCATAGGATTAATTTTAGTGTTAGACCCCAACATATCCTGTCCTTATGAAAAAAAGGCAGCACAAATCCCAAGTGGGATATCACTGTTTGGAAAAAGGAGAGACTGGAGAATTTCAAATTTTGCATAGTGTTTAACTCCTGCCCCTTTCTACACCAGGAAGATTCTTTTCCTAGGAGACCTACGTGATGGGACTCACTTCTCCATTACTGAACTTCTTGTCCTTTAGTCCTGTTAGGAAGCACGAACCTAAAAGAGGGGATGTGAACGATTAAGGCAAAGAAAGTTTTCATTCTCTGTACCTAGGGAGTGAATAATCCCATAGTTTCTAATCACAGAAAAGATTAGAAGCACTGTTGCTATGGTATAACTGCACAGAATAAATGCCCCAAATTCAAATTAAAGAATTTCACTGAAAATTAGTAATCAGGTTTGTATCTGGTTCAAAATATTAAATAAAAATCAGCATCTGAGAGACTTGTGGCAATACCTTTCAACAGTAACTTATAAATTAGGAATTGTGCAACATACAGGTAATCTCTTATTAGATATGTAGAAAACAAAACACGGAGTTAATAGGTTTTCTAAAAAAAAAATCTGTTCGGATTAAAAACAACTTCTTCAATGAATGCCTCAGGATATTTGACAATAAATGTATAAACATATTTTGTTTCTCTTTTTACTTTTAACTTTTCTGCTGCTCTAGGAAGAAACTGTTGAAAAAAATATCTTTAGATATAAGGAAAAATAAACATCTTTATAGTTTTATAGAATTGATAGAAACAAAATCAAAATTTTATCTCAAACATAAGTTTTCCAACTTTTTAATTATTTGGGCTGGTTAAAGAGAAACGTTCTGGATGGACTAAGTGTTCTCATGTAGAGTGGCGTAACGTTATCGTCTCACATCTGATGCTGTTTTCACTGTCCTGTTACTCCTGGTGTCTAGCTCCTACTCTTTTTTCAGCCTTATCACATAGAAACTGTAGACTGGAACCACTTTTAAATGATCTCTTTGGATGCCTGAACAGCGGGGAAGATTGTTCTTCATTTGTAACAAGAAACTCAATCATTTCTGGGTTCCAATTAGAGAAAGCCTAGGGGGCCCTCTTTATTAAGATAAAACACAAATTGTATCAAGACTTGCTAAACCACTTAATATTTTTATGGTGATATTAAGAAGCTTGAACATTTTAAATACGAATTGGGAATATGTGTAGGCTATTTTTAATCTATGCAGAAACTCTAACCTCTATTTCATTAAATTTGCATCTTATGGTGCTATTTTGCCACCTTGAAGATTTACCACAGAGACTAGGATTAAAAATTTTTGAAGGATTTAGATCAGTGTCAGCAAAGACTTACACAACTACATTCTCCTGTTAACCAGTTTTGTAGATTCTGTTGTTATTTCCTTTAAGGAATTTTTTTTTGAAAAAATTTGTTTTAAAGTACAGGTTGGCAACTTGAATACTTTATCTAGATCTTTAACTGCATTTCTATGTAGACAATTTAAAAAAACATCTGAATTTAACTACATATTTACAGAGCCATTTGCTTTAAGATAAGACAAAAAGCTTATAAACAGAACTAGGAAAAAATCATGACAGTTTAGATTTTGGGGGATAATTTTGAGTGTATGGAAGTGTATAAATACATGCATACAATTTTCTCTGTATGTTTACAAGTTCAAACATCAAGAAAAGTTTGCCTCCTAAGATACTAAATTACTTCCTTTGAGTAGTATTATAAAGATGAATTTTCTAAACCCCAAAGTATCACCAGTACAACTGCTATTTTAATATGGGTCTTATGTAACTTTGTGGAAAGGACAAGATTTCTACATTGCTACAAATCATAGTTTTATTTTATCATTTTTTGCTGCTTCAAGAGATGTTAAGGATGTACATAGTACAAGACAATCCAGCCTGTTTTAAAATAAGAATTGGTAAGTTCAAATAGCAGTTAAAAGATTTAGGATAAATGAAGCAAGTTGAGAACTATTAATAATTTGACTTTTATTAAGGATACTAGGGGAGTGATTTGTCTATCTAATTGAGTGATACATATTATTATATTTTTCCAATATTTTATATACCTAGTTTCTTCACTTGTTATCATATAGTGCTCTTTCAGAATTTTCATGGATGTAGATCTGATAAAATCATCCTCCCTTTTTGTTTTTTATCTTCCTGAAGACAGAAAAAACAAACTGTTTACTACTTTTTACTTACACATTTACTACAACACTTGATCTCTGACCACCAAAATGTGTGTTACCAACAATCAGTTTCCCCTACCAACAATCAGTTTTTCATGAGACACCAATTGGGTGCCATGTAATTCAATTCATGTGTACGTCAGACTGCAGACTGAGGTCTCAGTCCCACAAGATTGCCTCCCATTTCAGATGCCACTCACATGCACTAGGCTGTTACCTGTACTTCTGACCAACTGCCTACAAACCATGATTTCCGTGACTTCCTTCTTGGGTTTTGTTAATTTGGTAGGATACCTCACAGAACTCAGGGAAACACTTTGCTTATATTCACTCATTAATTATAAAGAATATTACACAAAACTATCAAAACCCTAGGAGAAAACCTAGGCAATAACATTCAGGACATAGGTATGGTCAAAGAGTTCATGATGAAAACGCCCAAAGCAATTGCAACAAAAGCCAAAATTGACAAATGAGATCTAATTAAACTAAAGAGCTTCTGCACAGCAAAAGAAACTATCATCAGAGTGAACAGGAAACCTACAGAATGGGAGAAAATTTTTGCAATCTACCCATCTGACAAAGGGCTAATATTTAGAATCTACAAGGAGCTTAAAGCAATTTACAAGATAAAAAACAACAACCCCATCAGAAAGTGGGCAAAGGATATGAACAGGCACTTCTCAAAAGGAGAGATTTATGCAGCCAACAAACATACGAAAAAAAGTTCAACATCACTGGTCATTGGAGAAATGAAAATCAAAACCACAATGAGGTACCATCTCACACCAGTCAGAATGGTGATTATTAAAAAGTCAGGAAGCAATAGATGCTGGCAAGGCTGTGGAGAAATAGGAACGCTTTTACACTGTTGGTGGGAATGCAAATTAGTTCAACCATTGTGGCAGGCAGTGTGGTGATTTCTCAAGGATCTAGAACCAGAAACACCATTTAACCCAGCAATCCCATTACTGGATATATACGTAAAGGAATATAAATCATTCTAATATAAAGACACAAATTCCTCAAGGATCTATAACCAGAAATACCATTCGACCCAGCAAGCCCATTACTGGGTATATACCCAAAGTAATATAAATCATTCTAATGTAAAGACACATGCACACATACGTTTATTGCAGCACTATTTACAATAGCAAAGACTTGGAACCAATGCAAATGCCCATCATTGATAGACGGGATAAGGAAAATGTGGCACATATACACCATGGAATACTATGCAGCCATAAAAAGGAATAAGATCATGTCCTTTGCAGGGATATGAATAAAGCTGGAAGCCATCATCCTCAGCAAACTAATACAGGAACGGAAAACCAAACACTCTATGTTCTCACTCATAAGTGGGAGTTGAACAGTGAGAACACGTGGACACAGGAAGGGGAACAACACAAACTGGAGCCTGTTGCAGGGTCGGGGGTGAGGGGAGGGAACCTAGATGATGGGTTGATGGATGCAGGAAACCACCATGGTAGAGTATACCTACGTAACAGGCCTGCACGTTCTACACATGTTTCATGGAACTTAAATTTAAAAAAAAATCTATATCTATCTGTATCTATCTATCTGTATCTATCTCTCTCTCTCTCTCTCTCTCTCTCTCTCAAAGGCAACTGATGAACAGCAAGATGAGGAGATGGATAGGGCAAGGTATGCGGGAAGAGGAGTGGAGCTTCCATGCCCTCTCCTGGCATGCCTCCATCTTGGACCTTCCACATGCTCTGCAATACAGAAGCTCTCCAAACCCTGTCCTTTTGGGTTTTATGGGGGCTTATTTAGATAGGCATAATTGATTATATCACTGACCATTGATGATCATCTAACCTTCAGTCACCTCAGCTCCCTGGAGGTTGAAAGGAAAATGGGACTGAAAGTTCCAACCTGTAATTACCCAGTAAGCTGCCTAGGAGCCCATCAGAAACTTCTGATTAGAACATCTCATAGGAGCATCTCAGAGCAAAAGATTCTCTTATCACTCCCAAGGGACTTAGAAGCTCTGTGTCAGAATCTACTATCACTCAGGAATTTACAGTCATGCACCACATAACAACACTTTGATCAATGATGCACCACATATAGGATAGTGGTCCCAAACTATTATAATACTATATTTTTACTATACATTTTCCATGTCTATACACTCAAATACTTACCATTGTGTTACAATTTGTTCCAGTATTCAGAGCAGTAACATGATGTACAAGTTTATAGCATAATCAGTAGGCTATAGCATATAGCCAAGGTGTGTCGTAAGCTATGCGATCTAGGTTTGTGTAAATGTAGCCTATGGTGTTTATATAATGACAAAATCACTTAATGACACATTTCTCAGACTATATCCTCATAGTTAAGTGGCATATGACTATATAAAGGTCTTAGGAGTTTCTTGCCAGGAACTAGGGTCAAAGGCTAAATAAAACAAAAATTTCTGCTATCACCCCTATCTATCGGGGCTTCAGGAGCACTGTGTTAGGGGCTGGGGGAGAAGAGAAAATACGTATTTCTTATATTACAAGATCACACTCTCCAAATGTTTTCAGTACTTAAACACTTGATGATCAGTTCCTTTATCACAATGCCAATCTGCTTGTTTTGATATTGTTTACAATATTTGTTATTATTTTTCACAACTTTTATCCCGTCTACGAAATTTTGTTTGAATAGTATATATCCTTCCTCTTAGAAAGGATGCCATACCCATAGACATCACTTACTCAATGCCTCTGTTCTAATTGTGTTCACAATAACATAAAATAAATTCAATACTTCTATCAAATTCAGCAAAGCTTTTGAGAAAATGATTCCATGTGATAAAATTATGCTGAAATTAGAAAACTTTCCATACTAAGTCTAGAAAACTATTCATCATGTTAGAAAGCAGGAGGTAGTAGATGAAGCATCAACTATAGAGGAAGACCAGGGTTTGAATACTTCTCTCATCTATATTCTTATATGCAGTACATTTTAAAAAGTGATATTCATCCAAGTGTTCTTTTGAAAAGTACAGAAAATAAATGTAAATTACTTAGAATAACAACTAGCAGATGGTAATAGATATTATTAACAACTATTTCTTTATTTTATTTTATTATTATTATACTTTAAGTTTTAGGGTACATGTGCACAACGTGCAGATTTGTTGCATATGTATACATGTGCCATGTTGGTGTGCTGCACCCATTAACTCGTCATTTACATTAGGTGTATCTCCTAATGCTATCCCTCCCCCCTCCCCCCACCCCACAATAGGCCCCGGAGTGTGATGTTCCCCTTCCTGTATCCATGTGTTCTCATTGTTCAATTCCCACCTATGAGTGAGAACATGCAGTGTTTGGTTTCTTGTCCTTGCGATAGTTTACTGAGAATGATGATTTCCAGCTTCATCCATGTCCCTACGAAGGACATGAACTCATCATTTTTTATGGCTGCATAGTATTCCATGGTGTATATGTGCCACATTTTCTTAATCCAGTCTATCGTTGTTGGACATTTAGGTTGGTTCCAAGTCTTTGCTATTGTGAATAGTGCTGCTATAAACATTTCTATCATTAATTATTACAGAAGGCTGAAATTTTTGAAGAGGGGAATCTATGGTTCATTTATCCTTTCTTTTCTAAAAGCATATTTTGAGATAAGGATCCTTTGCAGGAATTTTTTTAAAAGAAAACTCACAGTGAAAACCTCTAAAAGAATAAGAAAAGCAGCAGAGGTGAAATGGAAAAGATTCAGGTGGTTTCAAGCAAAGCTGTGCCACAGGGGTGGCCCTAAGTGCAAAGATTTTTATCTTTTGTATATTTATTTTATATTTTATATTCTTTTTTTTTTTTTTTAAGACGGAGTCTCGCTCTGTCGCCCAGGCTGGAGTGCGGTGGCGCGATCTCGGCTCACTGCAAGCTCCGCCTCCCGGGTTCACGCCATTCTCCTGCCTCAGCGTCTCCGAGTAGCTGGGACTACAGGCGCCCGTCACCACGCCCGGCTAATTTTTTGTATTTTTAGTAGAGACGGGGTTTCACCGTGGTCTCGATCTCCTGACCTCGTGATCCGCCTGCCTCGGCCTCCCAAAGTGCTGGGATTACAAGCGTGAGCCACCGTGCCCAGCCTATATTTTATATTCTTATTTTATATTTATTTATATGTAGGAATATAAATACTTATATATTTAGTGTTATTATAATATAATAAGTATTATTTAGTATTCATTATTATATATATACTCATATTTTATATACATATTTATAAAAATTATATATGTACATAAATATAAATATTTATATTTACTTATATTCAAATACATCTGAGGAAGATGTGCCCCAATAGCCTAAGAGCAGTCTTCCAATGTGGGGTGTGAGCCATTAGCAGCAGAATCTGGGCCACAGGACTTGAGCAGAGGACCAGAAATGACTGCTTCTGCGACTCAACAATTTAGTCTCTGAATACATATCTGCTTAATTAAATAGAATAGAAGCAGATTATATTTGCTATACCTCCGACTCTTTTGAGTGAGTGTGTGATGGTCCTTTTGGTATCTTATAGAAGTTAGCATATGGTTATGTACAAAATACATGTTAAATATTAAAAAATTGATTCACTAAATTTACAGATATATAAAATTTCTTATTTTTGCTATCTACGTGCATGTTTCAATCCAACAGGCCAGAACCTGTTTTGTGGACAAAGGATGGCGGAGAATTACCAGATCCTGACCGAATGGTTGTGAGTGGTAGGGAGCTGAACATTCTTTTCCTGAACAAAACGGATAACGGTACATATCGATGTGAAGCCACAAACACCATTGGCCAAAGCAGCGCGGAGTATGTTCTCATTGTGCATGGTGAGTACCTTTTGGAAAACATTGTATGTGAAAGGATGCGTAACTTGAAAAACTGTTTAAATATATCAAAATTTCAAGTGCAGTAAACAAAATTACATGTTTTTTTTATTTCAGGACATCTCGTAAATATCTCCAAGATTTAATATCAACATATTCCCAGTCAGACTGATAAAATTGTAACATACGTAAAAATATTTTTTTGTGAAAACCTTTCTCAATTATAAATATACTTCTTCCATGTTGGCTCATAAACTATATTAATGATTGTGTTTATTTTATTTTTATTTATTTTTTTTTTTGGAGACAGAGTCTTGCTCTGTTGCCCAGGCTGGAGTGCAGTGGCGTGATCTCAGCTCATTGCAGTCTCCACCTCCCGGGTTCAAGCAATTCTCGTGCTTCACCTCCCGAGTAGCTGGGATTACAAGCACGCACCACTATATTTTTAGTAGAGATGGGCTTTTGCCATGTTCACCAGGCTTATCTCAAACTCCTGGCTTCAAGTTATCAGCCTGCCTCGGCTTCCCAAAGTGCTGGAATTACAGGTGTGAGCCATCGCACCCGGCTGATTGTCTTTAAATTCTCTAAATAAATGCGTTCACTTATAATCCAGAATCATGAAAATTACATTTCCTCTAAGCTAATTTTTATTGTATTATCATAAACATATACTTTATAACTTCTGTAATTTGGTTTCACAAAGAATGACAGTGTCATTAAAATGCAGCAAAAATGGGAGTGTACAATATTAACAATAACTGCATTAATTTCATTGAACAATAATTTACAGTTCCTACAGACTTTTTTTTGACTCTACTTATCTCACAATTTGAGTAAATATAACAAAATCACAGAAAGAAATACCAGTTGCCATGAGTGAATAAAATTTCTGTTTTTTCCAACTTTCAAGTGCCACAATGGGTTTTTCATAAGGTAGCTTCTTTTAGATATTGTTAGATGGAGATGAATGTTTATGAGATTGATGAATATTGCAAAAATAAAATTAGGTTTCTTTACTACAGTACTTCTCAGACTTTATTGTATATGTCAGGGTGCATTGCGAATCTCCACTAGGAAGAGCCATTAGCCAGTGTAAGATTTTCATCATATTTCACTAAGAAAACCTTTCTGGGACTAGTATTATATTCAACATAATATTACAGTATACTAAATGAGTGTTGTGTATAACCCAGTGCTGTCATAAATCGTGGATCTTAGAAACTACGGACAAAATATGTTTATTTGATATCTTTCCCTTGAATGCATTTATGGAATACTAAAAGACATATGTGTTCGTTCCATACCTTTCCAAAAAGAATTTTGGGGGTCTAGTCTATTTCTTTGTAAAGAGATTAATTTTAGGGAAAAATTAATCTAACGAGAGTTATTTTTCCCAGGTATTCATTTTGTTCATTTTGCCAAAGTTGGAAAAAATTAATATGTTCACTCAATATACAGTTTTCCTATTTTCAAGTTGCATTATTATATAAAATCTCTCAGCACTTAATACCGCTTTGCTATGGTAAGCAACGAAAGGCTCACAATGAATAGGCTATTCGTGTAAAACATCTAGAAAATAGTAGAACTAACAGTTGAATTTCTAGCACTTTATGAATTGTACAAAATTCAACTTTGGAAAAATTAGCCTAATCCAATTAGACTGCTAAATTGGATTTAAATGGGATAATCCCTGTAGATAGACCCTGCTGGCCTTTCTGCCAGAGAGAATGTTACAACCACTGGGTGTGTCAGGAAGGTAAGTGAGTTCCTTAGAGCAGGATCCAAGAGTAGATTTCAGCTGATGCTCCCTGGATGTTTAGATCATGCAGTCGTGTAAGGAAAGTGTAGTCTATCTGATTCACCGTAATTTTCCTAGTGCTTCTCTCACCCAACAGTTTCTGAGAACCTGGGGACATGTTGTATAGCATGTCACCTGGTGTCAAAAGCAATATGACATAAAATATTGAGAATTAGAAGAGAAGTGACAGAAAAAATAATATAGCTAAATGAAAAGTATATCATTTTTTTAAAGTAGCTCAAGTTAGGAAAATTCATTTATTTTCTCAGTGTTTGCAAGCTAGCCAACAGCATGATTTCCTAAATAGCCAAGCTACCTTTAGGTAGTTGGCAGTTGACGTATTTCTGATAAATACTTCCCTAAGCACTTTGTGAGAAGTCATTTTTGGCTTTGCTTTTTGAACTACAATTCATCAAAAGCACCCCATAGATTAACGCTATTCATGCTGCTAGATAAATGCTGTGAAGTTCAACAGTGGCTTACCTAGGATTATTGACATAAGTAATGAGAGGCTCGATGAAACAGGGAAACCATATTATGCTGTGTTTAAAAGGGGCGCCAATTGGGTTCATGGCAAAGTAAAGGTTTTTTCCCCTTTGCACACTGGGTATAATGTTTCATTAGTCACCAGTTGTATAAATATAAAAAGCTACTCTCTTCTGTTAATGGTTTGGCTGTTTCAAAACCTTACTAAATGATGAAATTTGAGTGGCATTTCGATCTATAATAAATGCTGTATGCATTTGGGAATGGAGTGATAAGTGATCATTTGTGACAACTTTAACCTTTTATCTTTTACACCAAGGTTGATTTTACATTAGTGGTGATAATTTAATACAGCTCTAGTACAGAGGGTTTTTCACGAGCTGAGACCCGTGTCTTTGACTCTACCACAATTGCTTAGATTCTATTGATTCTTAACTTGATGGAGGTCTGAGCACCTTCCTGTGAAATCATCTACTATCTGGATGCCATCAAAATAGTTAGATTTTATTGTTTGAGTGTCAATGGAAGTGCATTATTTAAATGCTACCACATTTAATTGTTAAACCACTGACATTTTGTGTTAGAGACACTGGTGATTCCCCCACTCCCTCCTAATTACACCTTTAAAAATTTCAGCATTAGGACCACATGTAGTAATTTAACTGCCGGTCTAAAATTTATCCTCAATGAAAGGCCTAACCAAAGTCACCATACTAATACCTGTAAGATTAAACGTCATGCTTAAGAAACATTTGCACTGTGGAGGTTCTGTTAAGAAAGAAAGTAGCACATTTTATGAACAAGCTTGGCAATGGAAAAATTTGTCTGTTAAATTGGTAGCCATAATTATACTAATTAATTCCTCTGAGCACAGTAGTTTCTATTTGCTTCTTTATAAAAATGTTGAAGTATATCTCTTGTGATTATTGTGGTCATACTATTTATTTATTTATAATGGATGATTATATCCATAATTTTAATGGCTTTGAATATCGACCCATTGCTATTCTTAACATTTGAAGAACTAGGATCAAGAGAAAAATTAATCCACTCACCCAATAGATATTTAGTACTTATCTACCAGGTACAAAGGAGCAAATATAAATAACAAACAAGAAGATTATAGTTTAATGTGGAAGATAAGCTAAGCATTTAGATAATTGTGACACAAAATAGAAGTTATAGGGAGTTATAGTAAGATGGTCATACAATGTGGTAGATGTTCACACTTTGTGTAGTTCCAACTGTATGGAATGTTTAAAAATAGTAACGTATCACTATTATTTATAAATATTGTAAACATAAATAATTATAATAAATATTTAAATACAAATATGATAAATATTATTATAAATTAATAAATTCATTTATAATATGACATACATTATAAATGGAATTACTCAGCAAAGTGCCAGTTATACAGATATATAAAAAATTAGACTATTCTTATTATTATATTTCTAGTAGTCTTATTATACAAAGGACAATCAAACTCCAAGCCTCTGTTAAGAAACTTGCCCATGAGTTGCATACAGTTATTGCTCATAATCTTCCCTGAAAGTTACCCAGAACATAAATTAGGTTAATGCTATTGAAAAATGAGAAAATTCTAATTTTTTTCTATGAGATAGAAAATGTCTTAAAAACTCAACAATATAACAAATTGACCATGTACAAAGCAAGACATAAGTTATAGTCACCCTTGTTCTCTAATGCAACATTAAGTTCAGAAAATATAGGTTGAATATCTTGTCTTCAAGCAGAAACTACCCGGATGTGCATCCATTCACTATAGAGAACACAGCAGATGATACCATTTTATCATACAAGGAATGGATATAGGGAATGACCAATGGTATTACGCTAATGCTATTTTGTGATTGGAAGCAATGCATGCTCTTCTATTTATCATCAATTGATTAAAAATACACTCATAAAGGTGTCAGAAATGTACAGGACCTGGGAAGCTTTGAGAAAGAACATCTATGGAAAGTGAGCAATGCAAATTACCACATACCCCAAACCCTAAACTTCTTCCCTCTTAACTTTCCCAATGTCTCTTTTACCTCCCTTTAAACTCATTAGAGAAATTAATAACCACTCCTCAAAATACAAATGGGAAATGGACAGAGATGCTGCAACTCTTTAATACCACCTCCATGCTCAAAGCCTTCCCCAGGATCTGGAAGAAATACAGTAATACCAGCAGAAAAATTAGTAACTAATTTCTCCTTCTGCCAATAGCTATACTATCAATGGCAGGTCCAGATTGTAGACAAGGGTAGGAAGGATAACGATTAGAGCTTTGGAGGAGAACCCATGTTGTCTCACAGTTACAGCAGAGTTGAGATGCACTATTCCATAAAGTTTTTTGTAATATTCCCCCTTCCTTTTCAAATTTACTTTTTCTTTTACCGTAGTAACCCTATGTGAGTGTTAAAATTATTTTTCACTGTGCTAACTTATTCCCTTACTTCATTATTTTCTCCTTGTATGAATAAGTTTTATAACAATTCATCACTCCTTTATTATCTTAACTCTTACTATCATTTAGAATGAAATTGCCCACTATGCACCTTTCCACAGATTTCATTTTCTTTACATGTATATATTTTGCTTTTCTAGCAAATTTTATCTTTACAACCATGTAAGATAAGTAAAATCTCTATAATTATTATTATGATACTATATAGTAAGTTAGAATCAAGATTTGCTTATATTTCTGTCCTGCTAATCAGTTTATCACAATTTCTGATAATCTTGGTCTCTCTAAAATATCACTTGACTGTTACGGTTTGTTTTATTTGTTCATGTGTCTATTAAACAGTGATGGAAATATCATACTGCTTTTTCTGTTTCCAGGATAATTTACTTCAGAAGTAACATATATAGAGAATAGCATACGTCATATTTTATTGTTAGTTGGTAGGATTCATTATTTTAAAAAGTGTTCTGGAGTTTTAGAATTTTAATAGAGAATATTACTGCTAGAGATCTCTATGTGCTTTGATCTACTAAAAGGTATTAAGCTATTAAATGTGCCTTTCTAGCTCCTCAGAATCAATAAGACTGCTACTTTCATTTCACTCAGCTTTTATTGGTAATAATAAATGTCAAAAAACACTGAAAGACAGAAAATTGTACACATAGGTATTATAGACTGCTGCATCAAGCCAAACTTGCAAGCTTTGTTGCTCATGTAAACACATACCATTTTCAGAGACTGTAGGTAAACTCAGGTTCCCTCTTCTGTCCTGGGTAGTGATTCTCCATGTCAGTTAACTTGCTTACTATGGGAGAGGAAGAATTGTGTCATGGATGGTATCTTTTCTTTCATTTTAACAGACTTTTCCAATCCATCTATCATCTTTTTCAAATATGTAACAGATGTGCAAATTATAAATTCAGTTCCCTTAGAGTTATCGGTACTTGATGCTAAATTTAGCAAAATAATATATATGTCAGTGAATGCAGTAATCATTAAGCAACAGATTAGGAACATCATAAAGTAATACCTTAAATTTGCTTTTAAAATTTTCTTGCCATAGAACTAAGCAAATATGATATAACAATACATCTCTAATCTTACAGAGATATCTCTCTCATGTATTCATGTCATGATTATCAATGATCTGAGAACTTTCATCACAATACAATGAAAAATGTCCTTCTGTGCTTCATAGTAAATGTGTAGCTAGCCTAGAAGGTTGGCAGCCCCTGCAACGTGCATTTCCTATTAAATTATCCAGCAACAAAACATCTAGCAGTATTGAGAGGCTACATGATTTTTTTAGGCAAGGTGATCTTTACAGGTCACACTGAGAACTAGGAGAGTACATCTTCTAGCTCGTATGGGTGGCTGGGGAAGGAAAAAAAGAAGCCATGGATTATGGACAGATGTAAAGCCTAGCAAACATTAAAAAGAGATTCAACTAAAATCTGTTCTTTCACATGGAAACAGACCTACCAGTTGGTAAGTTAATTCTGTGTACTCGTAATGAGCATTTTTCCTTTGGAGCATTTTTCTTAGAAGCATAGATGGAAAATATACAGTGGAGGGAAAAAAGGATGGGAAAGACATCCATACCGAGCAACAAACAGTGTGCTAATGGAAGAGCCCTATGGTTGCTGCTCTCATCTCTGGTTGAGAGTTTCCAGGCAGTAACTAGCTGGATGATTCTTAAAACAGTATCTTCTTTAATCGCTGAGATAAAACGCTATCATTTCTGGACATGAATAAGCAGGGAGAGCTCTGATGTCTGTAGGAAAGGTGTACCTCTGACTGGATGAATATGCTGTTGAACTCTGCAGAGAGAAATGGAATGGCATAAAATAGTAGAGACAGGAGCACTACTTTCATTACAAAACATTTTAAAAGGTGTATGTGTGGGCACACTCAACACAGTTAAGGCTTAATTATGTCTCTGTTTTAAGATGAGCATAAAGTAGAAACATTAAGGTTTCTGCTTTTAGAGTAAAAATTCTGTTCAGAGATACCATTCTGAAGTAAATATTTCTATGTGCTAGATGGATCACAGACTGAAATGTACATAGGAAAAAACCCTCATTCCTGCCTTCTATCACTAAACAATTTCATCATTAAAAAATATTTTCTCACCTTATTTACATATAATCTTTTATCTCAGTTGCAGTATAAAATAAGGTAAGGAGAAGGATAGAATCTGTGGCACTCAGTCTTTCTATATTTGTTTATGTGGAAATAAGGCCAGGCTGTAGCTTTACCAAAATGTACAGAGCTCTTCTACCCAAGTATATGTGTGTTAATTGGCTCATTTGTTAGAGATTTCAAGCAATATGCAATGGCCCATGGGAGGAAATTTCGGCATTAGTTTTAAGAAACAATGGCATTCCTAAGTAGAAGATACAGATTTTTACATAAAACCTGCTTTGTAGCTTCTTACAATATAGTTTCACACATATTGTAACAACATATATACTTGTTTTAGATTCTAAAATTTTTCCTTGATTCTATTCTACCCTTCTCTCCAATTCATCAGGAAGTTCCATCAACATTGCTTCCAAATCACATTCCCAATGTGGCCACTTCTCTCCATCATCCTCTCTGGCTTAGACTACTAAAGTATAGTCTAATAGGCTCCCTGCTTCCACACTCCCACACCTTCAATCTCTTTCTCACATAGCTTCAATATATAAACGTTTTAAATGCATATCTCTTCATGTCGTTTCCCCATTTAACTTACACAAAGGCATTTCATCATCCTTAGTATAAAACCCAAACTCTCATTGTCCTACTTTTCCAAGCCCTGCATTTTATGGCTGCTGCCTACATCGGTGGCATCTCTCATCACTCTTCACACACTCACTTCTGTCTCTCTGGTCCTCTTTCAACTCCTCTAAGTTGTCAAGGTCATTTTCTTTTTAGAAATTTTGCCTCTGCTTGGAATGCTTGTCCAAGATGCACAAGAAATGCTGCCAGAAATGCTGATCTTTGCAAGACTGATTTCTTTTTCAGATCTCAGACTAAATGGGATTTCTCAGTGAGGCCTTTTTTGTCCATTACCATCTAAATTGTCCCCCAGTCACATATCACTTCAATTAAATACTCTACAAGGCATATATCATTATGTGATAGTTTAGCTATTTGTGTATATGTACATGTTTGCATGTATATATATACATATGCATATATATCATATATATGTACACATATATGTATGCATCTGTATATGTGAATATATTCTATGTCCTCACACTAGACTATGACCTCCTAGGAAACAGATATTTTGTGCATCTTATTTATTTCTATACCACTAGCTCTTAGAATGTGCCTTCTAAATAGTAGGTGCTCAGTAAATATTTATTTAATATTTAAATCTGTTTCTGTCTGTCTCTCTCGCTGTTTTCAAGAGAAGAAACTTTAGTGAAGCAATACATACACACATACACGTATATACACATACATATCCATATCCACATATATACACACATACACGAATATACAGTTGTGTGTGTGTGTGTGTATATATATATATGTATATACACACACATATACACACAAACAGCCTTGATTTCTGGATAAAATCAGGGAAATAATTGATATTCCTTGGTCACCAAAATAATAACCTTTAGTTTCTATCCCATATTGAAAAAAAAAAAGACGTGTTTACTTAGCAACCCAGGTGAAATGTGCCTTCCTTATAGAATTAAGTAATTCGAAACATAAAGAACTGTGCATAGATTAATTAATTTTTCTAATAAACATCTTTGCAATTAAAGACTTATGCAATTGATTCCAAGCATGTGTTTTCATCTTTTTGCAAAGTTAAATGACTTTGCTAACTGAAATTCAACCTTTTATAGAGAGACCTGGCTGCCCATGAGAGCTCTGACCTTTAGAAATACAGGTGATAGGAGTGGATATTAAAAGTGAAGCTCAATCGATGTTTATTCACAATTATTCTTAACATTATTTAGTTTTATTCAGGGATTGTGTTCTAAGGATATGTCAAAGTGGGCCTATTTATTAATATGCATGTGCAAAAATTACCTGTAAATAGACATTCATAGTTTTCTTAAGTTATAGGTTAGCAAGGTTATAATAACAATCTTTGAAACATTATTACCTTATCATTTATTTTTTATTTAACTAACCTTTTGTATTGCAATATAGAATATTGCATTTGGATTCATGTTATTACTTTTAAAAACTGGCAGCTAACAAACATTTATGTCAAAATTAGAATTCACTAAAATTAGTGCTGTGTGCATAGTACTCTCTTCACCCTCCAAAATGCAGCACAGTTTAGTTAATCCTCAAAAGTGTTGGTTCAGGATTCTGTAAGCTACTTTAATCTTTGATGAAATTTATCTATTAAATAAGAAGGAGTATCAAGATAAACCTAAAACATATTTCGGGTAAGTTACATGGTGATAAATCTATAGAGTAATATAAAAATATAACCTAGTATGGGTTAAGCAACTATTTTACAGAATAAAAGATAAAAATGGAAAAAAAAAGTCATGCAAGAAATCTTAAAACAGTTTTTAATCATAAGGATATTATATTTAAATATGGGTGGCTTACTGCAAAAAGTGATTTTTGTATTCTGAAATGTTCACTGACATTAATATTTTTAAAATAACATTCATATTAAGATCATTTTTTCTAGTATACATGACATTATTTTTCAGTTGAGATAATTACAGAATAGGAGGCAACAAATGTATTTATTTCATTGCATTTTGAATCTGAACCAAGGCCCTGATGGACTCTCGTATGTCCTGACGTCATGGGCAAACGTTTTCTCATGTATCATTTTTGAGTGAAGGTGTTTTGCTTTCAGAAGATCAACTCTGATCCATCACTGGTTAAAAACTTGGTCTAAAAGGATTTACATAAATGAGCAAGCCGAAAGTCTTCAGTTTTTAGATGAGGAAGCATAGAAGCGTAGAGGTTAAATTACATGCGAAATGGCTCTCAGCTACTTTATCACAGAGCCTACATGAAAAATCAAAATATTTGGATTTCTCAGTCAGTATTTTTCTACTATATCACAGTTCTCCTTGTGTTTATTCATACGTGATTTACGTTTTTCTTTTAATGGATCACAGTAACATTCTCTTACATTTTCACAGAACTTAAAGTATTGGACCAAATCATGTGATTTACTTTTAGGTAGAGTATTTTCAGGAAAGAGTAGGAAAGGGCTCACAATATTGAAGTAGGCGGAGCTAAACGATACAGGATAATCCACTTCAAATGCATTTTTTTCATACTTGAGATTTCACTTTACTTTTGTCAGTTTGGAATGTAAAAAAGTATCATAAAAGAAAAAATGCATACATTTTTTCAAATAATGCATTGATTTTATTCATGAAGTTTTCTTGCAATTACATAGAACTGACAGTTACCGCCTACAGTTTAAAATTGCAGTACTTTTCATTTTTTAAGAACAGCTTTTTTTTCTTCTATAAGCATTCCATTTAGTATGAGAAACCAGTGGAAGCTATCAGAGGGATGAAAAGGGATTTATTCAAATATAATTTTTAAAAGAGTTCCTTTTTATGAAGCAGATGGGGTTACTATATGACTGTTGAGGAGGAAGCATGTACTGGTGAGTTGGTACCTTCTCAACCTGGTGGTTATCATTTAAGTAAGAGCCTTGGTGCTGTTACCACTTTTACGCTGTGATCCAAATAGGCGGCTGCATGTAGCTGAGCATAATGGGAGCAGATAAATGTCCTTCTTTTTTTGCACAGGCAAAAACAAATAAAGTAAACTTTCCTCTTAAAATTGTTTCCAATGTCAGTCAGTGCAATTAGTAGTAAGGAAAACTACCCTATTATTATTATTATTATTATTATTTTATTTTATTTTATTTTTGCGACGGAATCTCGCGCTGTCACCCAGGCTGGAGTGCAGTGGCGCGATCTCGGCTCACTGCAAGCTCCGCCTCCCGGGTTCACGCCATTCTCCTGCCTCACCCCTCCGAGTAGCTGGGACTACAGGCGCCCGCCACCACGCCCGGCTAATTTTTTGTATTTTTAGTAGAGACGGGGTTTCACCATGGTCTCGATCTCCTGACCTCGTGATCCACCCGCCTCGGCCTCCCAAAGTGCTGGGATTACAAGCGTGAGCCACAGCGCCCGGCCTACCCTATTATTTTTTAAGATAGGGAAATGTGAATACCTTTCACCAAAAAAGACACATCTTACCATAATAATTCTAATGATATACCTCAAGTTCTAACACTTCTACATCTCCACTAGTAACTCTTAGTTTTTATTTATTCTTTATCTTCCTGGGACCACCCCTGGGGGAGGGCATTAGTGCCAAAAAGCAGAAAGAAAGTAAACATATGGATTCCAGACTAAATGGTGACAATTTTTCTCCCTATTGAACACTAGTCCTTGGAGAGAAACAAGCAGCTTGGGCTTCTGGGACTCTTTAGACTTAATTTTGTTTCGAAAATCCATCCTGAATGCCATTTTTAAAAAGAGAAACTGCCAGAAAACAAAACAGGTTGACAAGTTAGAAATTCTTGTACACTGCATTTGTAGAGAACAGAACATACCTTTAACCTGAAAAGCTCGTTATTGGAAAAAAGGTGCTGTACCACTCTTCAGTTTATTGTATACAGCGCTTGTTGAAAGTGATTTCATTTTGACAAGGTTATACAGGATCTGTTGTGCTCTAATAAGCTCCAGTAACAAAATGTGGTGGCATTTTTTAAAAAATCCTTCATTAGAATATAAAGAAAAGGACACTTTTCTGTTGTTTTTAATTGGATGATATGATTTCGAGCTCTAACACTTAAAAACACTGAAAATCTGCGTTTAGAATATAGAATTCTAATGTAAGCTGCATTTTTATTTTTTTAATACTCCTTTAGACCGGAAGACTCTTAACAGGAATTATGAAAAATCACCTCACACATGATGAAAGGGAGAGCAACTGTTTTCAGGGATTAACCATGTATAACCTTCTGTTACTGATTCATATTTTTAAGAATGGTACTATTGCCTATCTACTGGTATCATTATCATCAGGAGTGATGTTATTGATAAAGTACCTGTCATTTCTAGCGCTGTGGTACATCCCTGTAGTCCCAGCTACTCAGGATGCTGAGGCAGAAAGATCGTTTGAGTTTAGGAGTTCAGAACTGTAGTGCACCACGGCCCTGCCTGTGGTTAGCCACTGCATTCCAGCCTGGGCAACACAGCAAGACCCCATCTTTTAAAACAGACAAACGAAAAGCACCTACCACATTGAAAGCATAGAGCTAGGCACCCTGATGAAGCACAAAAGTTTACCATGAAGTTCATTCTATTATCTTATTCTCATTTGTTCAGGAGAAAAAATGCAAGCAATATATGTTAAGTATCAAATGAATGTTACAGCTTCTCAATTTCCAACCCCAGATTTTATGAAGAGCTTTGAGTTATAATCAGTGTACTGCATACTTTATTATTAAAAAGAGATAAAATAATAGAGTTTACAAACTGATTATGTAAACTAGAGCAAATTGGAAATGTTATTATAGCATCACACATTTTTAATTTGTGTTTTCTACTGAGGGACAGAAATGGATATGGAGCTAGTGGGACACACGTAACTCTGGGTCCTCCCATAGCAGTATGTCATGAATGGAAGCATTATTTGTCATGGGGGTTTGGGTGGGACAAAGGGAAGGAAGCAGTAGATAAACTCAAAAAGTACAATGGGTGGTGAAAGGAAATTAGGTGGGATTTAGTTGGTCAAGGAAGTCTTCACAAAGCAGGTGTCAGGCTGAGATGTGAGAGTAACATTTTGCTAGGTATCAAGAAAGGGTGGCTATTCTGAGATGAAAAGCTAATGAGGGATTGACTCAGAGTATATTTGTCTAAGACAAAGTGATATTTTAAAAGACAAGAAATGTTAATTTATAAGGCTGAGCCTACAGTTTATTGGGAGAGGTAAACACATAAATATAAACATGTATATGGGTGTCTGCAAAATGCTTAAAAGCTCAGAGAAGGAAGATATTAACTGTTTGCATAACTGGGCCATGCTTTCCATATGAGATCTTATTTGAACCAGGATTTAAAGGATGGACATGAAAGAGAAAACAAATGTGAAACAGGATGTGCCTCTGAGAACCTACAGCACAAAGAACAGAAAGAGCTATGTATAGCTCTGTCATGGGGGAAAGTACTTGTGTCAGAGGCAGATATCTTCTTGTATGCTAGGCTTAAGCTTCTTTCTCTACACTAACTTGGCACTTGAAAAATTAAGAAAACAAGCCAGACATGTATCCTATGAGGAACTCTAGCCCCTGTTGTAACAGGAAACCTCAACGTTATGGCTGCCTCAACACAATGGTGGGTGGTGCACTTTTGGAGTTCCTATCAGAGTCATGCAGGTTGAGCAGGAGAGATGATGGACTGATGAATTTATCATATTCCAGTTTAGCCATGGTCCTGTAAACAGATTTTAGTTTTCTGATTTGGCAAATGTGTTGTTTGAGCTGAAATTATACTTCTGCATGTGCCTAAGTTCTTATAGAAGTACTCAGATTATTTGCATTGCATTTATTGGCAACCCAACGTTCACTTGCATGAATAACTTTTGCAGCCTAGTTAGACTTTGTCTGCACAGTTATGAAATTGTTCTATTGACTTGATTTAGGGGTTCTGTCTGTTATTGAAATACCCCCAAATTTTCCTTTTACATGAAAACAGTACTTTATATATGTTATAAGTGAAACGAAAAGTATAATTTATTATATTTCAAACTTTATGTGTAGGCAAAATTGTAAGAAGATACTTTCATATCTTGGAATCTTTACTTTTCTCAGCTTCCTGTCAATAAAAAGGCTCACATTGCCTTTTAAATAAAACTTCTTAGATAGATAGGTAGATAGATGATAGATGATAGATAGATAGATAGATAGATAGATAGATAGATAGATAGATAGATAGATGATAGATAGATTAGATAGATAGATAGATAGATAGATAGATAGATAGATAGATAGATAGATAGATAGAGGTCCAGGATTTATATAAACTGTGTACATATATAAAATATATGTAAAAAGATATATTTAAAGTTTAGATCATGAGCACTGAATCTGTATGAATTCATTTCATATTGTATCTAAAACCATCGATTTATTTTAGTGAGTATTATTTATTTTAGCATACAGTGATATATGGTATTTAGTATGTGGTGAGAATAAATTGGCTAAATAAATTTAAAACACATAATTATGATATCATAATTTCAGAGAAATTGTCATTACACATTGCTATATATTGTGATTAAAACTTTTAACAGCCTGAAAACTATTGTTAGATTAGATAGCAAACAAATTTCTTATTAATGAGAGTATTTTAAATTCTGATTTTGATGAACTTCATTGAAATTTATCTTGTTTGGATTTAAATTGTGTCTAAATAATTTATGTATAATTACTAATTTCTCTGATCAGCTCTAGACAAAATTTAGTTACTTTCACTTAGTTCACTTTTCAAATACCTTTTTTATTAGCTACATATTTTATCAATTGCTGACTCTTCACTCTTTATACCTTAACATCTAAAAATACAAACTACAAATATGTAATACAACACAATTTCTTTTGTAAATTTGAAGTACTGAACCTATCATTTATAACTACATTTTTATTTCAGGCAAATGCATTTATAATTGGTTAAATTAATGCACTCTCCAAGGAACACACAAAAAAATGAGCTCATCTTTTGCAATGTTGAAATCAGAGGTGAAATATACAAATCGAGCTGTGTATTGGATGGTTATCATTTCTAAATTCCAATATTCATAAATTATGCATCACATGCCATAAATTTGACCATGTTTTATTTATAGTTGTCTTGGTGTCTGTGTTCAAATATCATCTGATTAATCATAGGATGTTACCATATAAGGCATATATTAAGATACTCTGACACTGCCATGTCATATTAAGCAAATTACTTAAAATATTAGTATAACTGCAGATTATCTTGTCCTGTGGAAAAAATTAATAAGTTAATGTTGAACCAGTATTTAATATTTTTATGATGTATGTGTGCATGTGTGTAATTTCTCTGTGTATGAATTAGTACTTTTCAATATTGGGGAATATTTTAAGCGGTATCGTTTTACACGGGATAAAATGGGCTACAGTTTCCACCCTGTACCATATTTGATGGAGTCTTCTTTTCATTAACAGTGTAAGAGGTTTAAAAATGTACAGGATTCTAGGCAGAGCTCTTCTCTTGAAGACCTGATTGTCTAGTGGGACACTGAGAGCAAGAAAAGCAGAGGAGGTGGAAAGTTTAGGTAGAAGACAGACGTTTCATACAACTGTTCTGGTCTTTCAGAGAATTTCAACTAATTCAATTGATCTTACATTGTTCAATTTTAGCTGCTTCCAATTAATATTCTGGTGCTGAATATTTAGGTTATTTTAACTTTTACTATTTCAAGATATAGCTGAAATAATGGGGTGGTCTTTAACAAATAATGAAAGAACAGAATAAAACCCTCAGAATTATTAGAAAAACAAAAATGTTTTAAATGTTTTAAAACACATAGAACAAAATGAAGCTAGTGGTAGTTAAAAACATGTAACAGTAACAGGCATCGGTTTCTTTATGGCAAGTCATTTTTGAAACCCAATTGTCATTTTGGCACTTTCCACCAAATTACTTTCAGTCAATTTGTTTTTAGCCACATATGAAGTCAGAGAGGAGGATAAGCGAGAATGCTGAACAGATAAATAAGAACCAGGCTATGTGTAAATAATAATTTGTAATGTTATCTATTTGTATATTTTAAAAGATTCTAAGGATGTTGTTTTGAAGTGGATTAACAATTATTAAAACTACTCATCTTTTTAAGTTATTTGAGTATTAACCTATGGAAAAATATATGCTTAATGCGTTTTTACCCTTGTAAGAAGTAAAGATATGGTTTGCTTTATACAAGAATGCTCCTAGTACTTGACAATATATAGACTGTCTTAAAAAAATTCAGGATTTCTTACTACCTATATTTGTTGACGTGGAATAAGCGGGGCAAGGTTGGGGGGACTCCAAATACTACTATAATAATAATAATTATTATTATTATTATAAACACAAACAAAACTAAACTAAAAACAAAACCAAAATCCTGTGATTTGTATTCCTTCTCTTAATAATTCAATGATGGGGCTGATTTTGACAGACTACTTTTATTAGAATAAGATCCAATGCAATCGTATTTGAACTGACTATGTGATAGGAAATAAGCCAACATGTTATAATCTGTGATAAATTTGGAAATAACAGATCATTTACATGGCGTTTTAAATGCCCAGTGTTATTGTTTGTTCTTAAATTTGATATACTTGGAAGATATTGGCCTTTTCAGTTATTAAATGCATATATTTTGAGATCCTAATAAGCAAATAATTTTGCTAACAAAGAATGTATGATTTTCTATTTTAGATACATATAAAAGTTAAAATTACACATTTTTTAAATTTAGAGAATGTTTTCATTTACCTCCAGTCTGCCTAATACTGTTTAAGAAATCTTACCTTGAAATAAGGAGTTATTACAACAATTAGTAAACAAGAAGCATCTTTGTCCATATACATAATCTTTCTTCATTTATAATGTCGTTAAAGACAGTTCTACTTTATGATAATGGTAGATCGCACTCCAGGCTTTACCCATTTTCCCTAGTGATTAATGCAGCACCACTGAGTTTTAAGAAGGTTGTTTTCTTAATTTGACTGGCCAGGAAGCATTTTCCCTGTCGAAAAACAGGTGTAAACATCAATATTCAAGATAAGAGAACGATCTCATGCTGTTTTCTGGTGTATCCAGTGTAGAAAATTCAGCGGGTAGAGTCTACAGAGTGAGTAGGGCTATTTATCAGCAGTAAAGTACTAGAAAATGTTTGGTTTGACTCAAAGACTTTAACTGAATGACGGGAAACCTTTTAATACAAAATAATCTGTCAAACACTCGGAATATATGAGGGCTATGTGACAAACATGTGAAATCAAACCTCAGCACAGTAATTATTGGTAATTTGGAAACTGTTTCTAATTTCCTCACTGTGTAGATTACATGCCTATTCACTTTAGACAAGATTTGACTCTGAGGATCTCACTGCAGTTCTCATAGCTTGACACTGGCTGTGTTGTTTCAGTGTTCTCTGTGCTGCTCTTCATATTTTCAGCTGATTTTTAGTGAAAGGAAAGAGGATTTGGGCATTAAACACTATTCTTTCTGGGTTTTATTTTTTCTGTATTTGAAGATACTCTTTAACTTTTGGCAACTTAACTAATTATGGATTAGAGGTTCAATGTTACACTTCAAGTATATGTTCAGTAACCCCTCCTAGGTATGCCGTATTAAAATAAATCATAAACCTTTCAGAATATTAGGTGCCATGCTAGTTGACTCAATACTTGTTAAAGACTCCTAGGTACTGCAAAATTATTAGAAGGCGTTACCAGCTAACCAGGGTAAGAATTGCAAGACTCTAAACTGTGCATTAACATCATTTGTGAGAACAGGAGAAGCAAAATAACAATAATAATAACAATTGGCTTGTTTTGTTTGTTTGTTTCTAAAGATTGCTCTCATTTCCTATCATTGTCTTCCTAAAAGAAAAAAAAAATCAAAAAGCATTTAACATGCATTTACACATTCATCGTTAACATTTTGTTAATCTTATATGGTGGTATATGTGTTTATTTCTGTATGTGTCGTTCTGTTTACTTCTTTGACAAAGCATGTCATTTTTTTTTTACCTACATGTTTTTTGCTACCGCATGTCGAACTTTTTAAATGACTCAGTGAACAAATGAATTCTTGTCATTTTACATTTTACTCTAAATATTGAAAATAACCTGCTTATTCGCAAACGTTGCTCCAAGTCTTTGCTTTGCGTTGGAGCATGAAAAAGAAGTGAAAAAAAAATGACAAGAATTGTGTGACACAGTCAGTTTTGTACCTGATATTCTGTTAAAGCTTGTTAAAGTTAAACCTCAATAAGTTATGTGTATTTATAATTTGAATCATTTGTGTTTCTCTTTTGTTTGCATGATATGATTTTGTTTATATTTTTTTTCCACTCACCAGATGTTCCCAACACTTTGCTTCCCACTACTATCATCCCCTCCCTTACCACTGCAACAGTCACAACCACTGTAGCCATAACAACCAGCCCAACCACATCTGCAACAACCAGCAGCATCAGAGGTACAGTATGCTTCTTTGTTATAGCCTGGAAAGCACATTAACTGGAGCTTTGTGGAAGTTTTTAGAAAGGTTAAAAACATTGAGATTCAATTTTACTTAATTATGAGAAGTAATTAAGTCACCTAAATTACTATCAATTAGGGTTATTGGAACAGAATATGAGAAATGATGGTACATTTTATTTTTTTAGTGTTACTTAAGACTATTATCAAAATCTTGCAGAATATAAATTTAAAATATATGGGACTTTAAAATGTTGGTCAAATTTAAAGTGTTAGCGTGGGACACAGTTTTTGCCTGTCTTGAGAGGTAAACAAATAAATAAGATGTTCATGTGTGCAGAGGTAGCTTTTGCTTTTTTAAAATTCTAGTTTAATATTAACAACTTGCCACTCCTCTGCAACTATGTTAAAATATCTATAGTTTTGAAATTGTTCTGAAATTGACATAGTCCATGGGGTCAGTATAAATTATTCTCCACATAGAACTTGCAAGTAAATATTCAAAATACATGTTATCCTAAAGTGACTTGCTGAGTGAAGCTACTTATTCTACTAATAGAATGTTCTAAAAGTAAGTATCTGTTGTCCCAGATGGCTCCATGAGTAATTTCTGGTATCGTTACGCAAATAAGAATTTTATTTCAAAGAAAGCAACCTTAAAAAGGTGGGAGTATCCATAAAGGCAGAAGAAATAACTATGTTATGGTTGAGAAATATAAAAAGTATTCCTGAGCAGTCATTAAGTGGTTAGTAGCTGATGAGGAAATTTAAAAAAATTGAAGCCATTATAGAAAAACATGGTTTAAATTTAATTTCTACATAAGCAGTGCTCAGAGAGAATTTGTCGTATTTAAGTCTGTCTTTTTCTTATTTCTTATATATGTTTCATATCATCTTGGCTCTACTAATATCTGTGAAATTTAACAATTTAACTTGAAATTAATGAGGACTTTATATTATTATATTTAATTCAGTTGTATGAAGGTTATGTTTAGCATTATTATTCATAATTATTAAAGGTTGTTCAGTTAGATGTTTTTCTTGGATTTTAATTAATTCTAGATATTAAGTTGATTTGCCATCTTTGATTTAACAGTTATAATAGTCTTTCTTTTGTTTCAGAAAAGTATTCTAATGTCTGATAATTTTCCATTTTTTAATAACGACATCAACTATATTTTACAATGTACAAGATGGATGACTAAATAAGTTTAATGGTAATAGCAATAAGAATTTCTCAGAAATAGCTAGGTATATTTTTGTATGACTGAACTTTATTTAAGCTAAATCTGTAAGTGAGAAGTTTGAAGGTCTTTCTTGTAAAAATTATATAAAAATTGGAAAAGAGACATAATGAAGAAAAAGTTAGAAGTGCTTTATAATATTATGTAAAATGAAAGCTATCTAAAGTTCTACTTTGCTTTAATTTGTGATGCTCTGTAAGGTTTTTCACAAACAGCAGTTTAAATAAAATGTAATCATTGCATACTAACACAACATCTGTGATACTATTAAGTTCTGACTGTATAAACAAATCACTTCAATGGGAAAGGAGGGAGATATATTGACTTTTTTTAAAGGTCCATTTGTAACACAAAAATCTAATATTCAATTATGCCTTCTTCTTCAACAAATATTTATTGAATATATGCTATATGTATGGTGTTATGCCAGGACCTTAAATTATGACAACTACTGGCATCTAAAATCACTAGCAATCAAATGTATACATTTCTCCCCACCCCCAACAAACAGTTTTTGTGCTTAATCTTTATTGAAAAGTACTAATGTTCTTTGTGGGAAAATATTACATGTGGTCTTTCGGTCTTTTGAAAAAAAATCTATAGTATTTTGCAAAGGACTATATATATGTATATATATATATATATAATTCTGTTTCAAAGGACTAAATATCTATCTATCTATATGATTTCAAACCTACACACACACACACACACACACACACACACACACACGTAGTATTCTGCTTCAAAGGACTAAATATCTATCTATATAATTTCAAACCTACACACACACATTTACATACACGCAATTATAGACTATTATATGAGAAAAATATTTTATTTCAAAGTGAAGCTAACAACGTTCTTTTATATTGGTTCACATGAATCTTAAGTGGGATTTGGTCTATTGCATTTTTTGTCCTTCCAACTTTTATTTTAGGTTCAGGAGTACATGTAGAAATTTGTTACGCTGGTAAACTAAATGTTGCTGGGATTTGGTATACAAATTATTTTGTCTCCCAAGTGTAATCATAGTATGTGATAGGTAGTTTTTTGATCCTCACCCTCCTGGACCCTCCCATCCTCAACTAGGTCCCAGTATCTATTGTTCCCATCCTTGTGTCCATGTGTCCTCGGTATTTAACTCTCACTTATAAGTGAGAATATGCAATATTTTTCTGTTCCTGCATTCATTTGCTTAGAATAATGGCCTGCAGCTGCATCTTTGCTGCTGCAAAGGACATGATCTCATTCTTTTTAATGGCTGCATAGTATTTCTAATGCATATGTACCACATTTTCTTCATCCAGTCCACCATTGATGGGCATCCAGGTGGATTCCATATCTTTGATATTGTGAATAGTGCTGCAGTGAACATATGTGTACATGTGTCTTTATGGTAGAACAATTTATATTCTTTTGGGTATATACTCAGGGATGGGATTGCTGGATCAAACAGTAGTTCTGTTTTAATTTCTCTGATAAATCTCCAGGCTGCTTTTCACAGTGACTGAACTAATTTATATTCCCTCCAGCAGTATGCAAGCATTCCATTTCTCTGCAAACTTGCCTGCATCTGTTATTTTTGACTTTTTAATAACAGTCATTCTCACTGGTGTGCGAAGGTATTTCATTGTGGTTTTGATTTGTCTTTCTCTAATGTTTAGGGATGTTGAGCATTTTTACATATGCTTGTTAGCCACATGCATGTCTGCTTTTGAGAATTATCTGTTAATGTCCTTTGCCACTGAAGTAAAATCAATGGTTTACTCTTTCTGGTAAATTCACTTTTTTTCAGGTTTCTTAAGATATTTCTGTAAACTTTGCACCATGGATGCTTAAAGTGCTCAAATAATTTATTTTTCCCTTAAACACTCAACCAACCTCCAAGAAGACACACATGCGTACACACACAGAAATATATGAACAAAAACCAATCCCTCCTTTGTAAAAAGTTTGAAAGATAACATTTTTAAAGAAATCACACAAAAATATTTTTTAAAAAGTTTTTTTGTAAGCTGGGAAGTTCATATTATCTATTTTAAAAGAAAAAAAATAGTAGCATTGAATTTTAATGTTAGCCTAACGCCCATTTTTCCTTCTGTCCTCATCAAACATCTGAGGAGTGCGTAAGTCACCAGACTCACCTGATCATTAATATTCTAGTTCATAATTGAAAGTGTGGAGGATTCATTTAGTACATAAACAATGTTATCAGTTTTACACTGCATTCTTTCAAATTATGTGATGTTGTTTCTTTGTGAACTGCCTTTTAAATTAAAACTTTTAGATGCGATTATATTTGAAAATAATTCATTTATTTATGAGTTTGTGAAAGATGGTTCAAAATCATGATGAAAAAGAATTCATAATAAGAATATATGGCTTAAGAAGAGCTGAGAACTAAAGAGAAAGAATATTTTCAGCTTGCAGCATTTCGTTTTGGTTTACTTATTTCATTCCTTTATCTTATTCAATAATTTGAAATCAACTAAATGTATTTGATTTTACTAGGTTTAAATTGTATTTCTTCAAATTTCACAAACTATAGCATTTATCTCCATATATTTAATAAATGATCACAAATAAATCACTGTTAATGTCTGCATTTCCACTTTTACAACTCCTGCTATTGCTGGATTTTTCATCCTATGACATGCTAAACCAATTTACAATGAATTTAAAGAATCACAGCTGTATCTATATTAAAAATCAAGATGAAATGGAATGAAAGAAACTACACTGGATTGTCAGTGTCAGAACCTTGAGAATTTGCACAACTCTTCAGCTTGTGTTTAAAATATATCCCTATTTGGAGAAAGAAGAACTTCAACCACATGGAATAAAAACAGGCAATTAGTATCTTATTACAAATAAGGATGTTAAAACACAGAGAAATGAACCAACTTGGGCAGCCATGGGAAAGACAAATAATAATTGAGCCCTGGATACATCTTTGGATATGAGTTTCAGTTATTTTGTTTACAAAATGTTTGACCTTGGACAGTGCACCAAATTGAACATCGGTGTTTTCATCAGAAAAACATGAAGCACAGGTTTGACTTGAGAATTATATAATATCTAAAGTTATGACAACATAAGCAATACTCAATAAATGACAGAATTATTTTTTCAGTTCATTTTAGTAAAACAAACGTGTTTACCAGTAGTTGTATCATACCATTAATGAAATGGTAGATTTTCCCCTATAATTACAGTTTTAATCTGGCAAAATTCTTTGGTGTTAATGCACTAATTACTTTTTCATTTCAATTCTATTTTTATTGATTGTATGAAACAAACATTAGATGAAAATTATACTAGAGCATATGGTACCATTTATATCTATCTATGTACCTATCTATATTTCATCTATCATTCATCTACCATCTGTCTGTCCTTTGAAGTATAACAGTTCATATACCTTTCATGAAGTTTAAAGTATTCTTAATCTATATCATTTTAATTATTTCAGCTTTTGGAAATTGCATGATTTTTTACTGTGGCCTAACCAACCTTAAAATACAGATTATATATAAACATATGTGTATATATATGACACACATAATATAATATACATATTATATATGCTCTATCTTATATTACACATAATACAATGCTCTGTATTATATTATATATGACATATGCTTTATATTATATATAATATATACAATTATTCAGATTATATATGTACACATAACATATGTGCACATATATGATGTACACACCTATACATGTTACTTTTTTAGGTCATTGTGATTTTTAAATTAATTTAATATAGTCATTTATAAAATAATTCCAAATGACTTTGATATGATTTTTAGTATTAATATAAGCATTATTTTAGCATGGTATGTTTAATTTAATAACATTCTCATTTTTATCATATAATTTTAATTTCATAATAAACCATGTCATAATCTAATAATCTTTAGTAGCATCCTCATTTTACAGATGATGTTAACTTATTGCAAATTCAGGAGACATATGAAACATAGTTATATATTTAAGTGGTTATGTTTATTTATCATAAGTTTTAAATAAGAATTTATAACTGAACTTTTATACTTAGGACAGAAAATTTTCTAAGCTAACAATTGATTTTGTTTTTACCTGTACAGGACAGTAAATGCACTAAAGGTAGAGATGAGCCGATAGATATGGAACGATGTAAACCAATATACACTCTCCTATTACTAAGAGTGGATTCAAATACATCATACATTTGAATATACCAGATAGGGAAAGAAATCCAAAAAATGGTGATTAAAGTGTTTATACAATCCATGTAAAACTTCAAATGAATTGTTGATTCAAATATAGATTTAGTTTTACATCAGTCTTTGAAATGGTAGAATTATAATTTTGTACTAACAAAAACTACATTATTTGTCTGGTAATCTCAAATTTATTAATTGTAATGAGATTCGTTGCAACAGAACCTTAATTCAAAATGGTAGGGCACACAGAGAAAAAAAAAGGATTTTTTTTAAACTGAAGAAATCAAACTGTCAAAATATCTAGAACTAGAGTTATATTGACAAAACTCACAATATTTTAAGATGTGTACTCAATTCTTCACAATTTAATTGTGCATTAGATGCCTTGGTCTGTTTGGGTGCTATAATGAAGTATAACTCAATAACTTACACATAAGAAATATTTACTTCTCAATGTTCTGGAGGCTGGGAAAGCCAAGATCAAGTCATCGGTATATTAGGTGCCTGTTAAGGGCCCATTCCTCATAGATGATGACTTCTACCTGTCTTTCCATGTGTTCTCACATTGTGCAAGGGGCAGAGCAGCTCTCTGGAGCCTCTTTTATACAGGTACATATCAAGTTCGTGAGGGCTCCACCTCATGATTTAATCACTTCTCCAGGCCCCACCTCTTAATATCATCACGTTGAGGGTTAGGAATTCAACATGTGAATTTTCAGGAGGACATATGGTCCAACAGACCGTAGCACTACTGTTGTGACATACGTTTAAAAAGGTAACATTAACTAAAATACTGAAAATCATTCTTGAAGAATAGAATGACTTTTAGGATATGTCTGGAATGACTATAAATCCAGTCTAGAAATTATAGACCCATAATTTTTAGCCCATATAATGCCATTGTATTCTTAAATCATGTGCATCAAAAAACTTAATTCTTTAAATGTAGATGAATTTAGGGATGTGTTTGTATCACTATAATCCTAAAACATTGCTTTCTGAAAGATCTTAATAAATAACTACTTTTTCCCTCTACAGACATTTGAAACAATCTTAGTGACTTGTGAAAAAAATCATATACAAAAAGTTGAGTTATATAAATTGAAAATAAAACAAAGTTAAGTACACACTTTGGGCCATTGTTGAAAGGTTGGGATGAATTGTCAACTTCTACTCATATTTAATGTGGACATTTTAAATGAACTACAGTTGCCTAAAATGTGGACTATGAAAGAGTTTCATTTATATTCAGATTCTCTTACCTCAATTGTTTCACTTTTCTGACTTCAAAATAAAATAAGCTAAAGTAAACACCACATGACATATGTGCACTTCAAACTACTGTCTGAAGCGTTTATTTAATTAAACCAGGTTAAGAATCAATAATGTTCTGTCCTGCCCTTCTATTCTCTAGGTCCTTTATATCAAAAGAAATCAAGTCTATCTTTACTTAATTTTTATTTGGTTTCATAACTGTGTCTGTCTTTTCCTTCTTGGTTTAAATGCTTTAAAAAACAGAATACAGAGAAATAAAGAAACATCAGAATAAAAGAAAAAGCATTCCAGCACTGAGAAAAAAATGAATGGAATAAAATCATTATAGCTCTGAGTTAGTCACTATAAATGTACTCAAACAGAACATTTGGAATAGCAGAATATATCATCTTGACACAGTTAAATCCCAAAGTGTGCAAATCAAGAAGTTGTTTATGAGCTTTTATTATGAGTGTTTAGCTATTAAAAATCTTTTTGGTTTTATTGGCAGTAATAAAACACAATTTGCACAATGTTGTGAGCTTTTAAAAATTAAGTGTCAATATGTTGGGGTTTCTTTTCTTGACAAATATTAAGTAATTATTCAATATCCAGATGGTCCATATAGAGAAACCTGCTTATCTACAAAAAGACTGATTTCTATGTTTAGGGTACAAAAATAGTTTAATTTTCACTAGTCTTTTAAAAAACATTCATGATTATGTTTAGTTGATTATGTTTTAAAACTAAATATCTAAAATAGTTCATCGTGAAAACAAGGTAAAAATGCTTAAGGAACAAGCAACATATATGTTCTATAGGTGGAGGTACTTTTATTTTATTATACTTTAAGTTTTAGGGTACATGTGCACAACATGCAGGTTTGTTACATATGTATACATGTGCCATGTTGGTGTGCTGCACCCATTCAACCTTGCTGCGAGTATCACATCTTAAATGCTTATGGAGTGGCTGCAGGCAGGATGTGGGTAGGAATGCTGGCTTGGGGGTCCAGGATTTTTAGTTAGCCATGGACCTAAACATCTGAATGGTTGCAGTGTGTCAAGTTATGTTATTTCAGGTTAGCATTGAATGCTAAAGTTTTTATTTATATTCTAATAGACCTTATTTGGTCTATTAGAATCAACATATATAACATATCATTGGTTATATATAACTATTTCCAAAACTAAATTGAGCATTTCCGTCTGACCTGAATGAAGTTGAACTCTGACACAGTTTGAAAATCTTTAAATATTTACTGACTTGTTTGCTGCATTTGGAAAATATCTGAGAAAACCTTGTATTTACATTTTCTTTCCGCTATTACCTATTAAAGGAAGCAGGACATTTATGCTGTCTTCTGTTTCTACGGGCACTCCTGTGGCTTGTATAATTTAAAACATGAAACATTTTTTAAAGTTTCATTTTAAACTTATTTATTTCTTTGGCTTCTATCAATTTAAACAGAAATCTTCATTCTATTAGCTTTCATTTCTTTTAAATAAACAGGTCTATTTATACAGCAATGAAAATATATTTTCACTGCTCTACATTTAGAAGTGTCTTAATTGATTTTATAGTAATAACCCAAGATTTAATATTATCTAACAATATATACGTTTTCTGAAAAACAATCCCTAAGAAAGAAAAAAAGTTCCCCAGTATACACCATTAAAAAATTCATTTTTATATAATATACATGTTCATATAAATAAAATTGTTATAATAAATTATAATTATAATTTCAGAAAGTATGTCTCCTATGAAATATCGAGGCTAAAGTGAGTTATTATGTTATTAATCTGTTTTATATTTAGGAAGCATGTTCTACATATATAAATAAATGTATTTCTAGAACATCTCTAAATTAAAAAAAAATCATTAATAAACTGGTTGTATCTTTCTTACTAACCAGTGAATTAAATTTACAAGCTGTGCCTTTGAAGCTGAAAAGATTGCAGGCACTGCCCTTGCTTCTTTGACACTCCACATGAAACACAGTTAATAACCTCCTGTATAAGCTTGGTGAAACACTGAATTGATACTAATTATACCAACTTTGGGATAGAAGGTGACCTTGACTTCAGCTGGAACTTTCTGCCAGGACAATAAATAAGAGGAAATGCCACAAAGCATGACTTCTGAGAAGAGTCTAATACAATCTATTAACTTTGGGGAGTTCATGGAATTCCAATAAGTGTTCAGATAATTGTAATATTTTAAAACATCTCTTGCTTCAATAATACAGTAGTTTCTTATTTCTCCAGACTTCAAATAATCCCCCATTAGCTTTCTATACCATTTAAATTAAGCTATGGCCAGAAAATTAAAAGCTACTTGATGGAAAGTGTGTATAAGGTAATTACAAGACAAGGAAGCTGAATTTTCCGAATACCTTCTGAAATATGTACGTAACATTTATACAGTTTTAGTATCAGAACTGCTTTTAGTGAAGCTATGACAACACTGTTTCTTAAATAAAGAAATATCTGTGTTAAATGATTGAGAAAAACGACTAAGAAAAAGCAGTTGCCCCAGTGAGTCCACAGGTTTAAACTATTGAAAAAAACCTGTCAAGATCAATAACGTGTAGCTGTTTCACAGTTAAAATTTTGTTTTTAACAGTGTTAAAAAAGATAGGGTCAATAAAGTTACTATAAATGCTAACAGGTAAGAACAGAAATTAAACTCTCTTCGCCCATATTGTTTAAAGAATTACGTTTGTGTCCAGAGAATTCTGTTCAAATGGTTCAGTTATAATAAATGAAAATACCTAGTTTAGGCCCACTTATTTTTCATCTTAGAAAAAGGAGATGGACTCAAATATGCCCAGAGCTGTTTTGTTACTGACTAGTAAGCAAAGAAGGCTGAACAATGAGTGTTTACATGGGGAAAAGAGAAAGCAACTGTGAACTAACATGAGATTACATTAGAGCCATTGAGTGAGAAGCATGTGTTTTCAAAAACATTTGAACCAATTTTGATATTTAAAAAGCGGGTTCTATAATAAAGAAGGACAATGGTATTCTAGGGTAGTCTGGTTTAAACTGGGTAAAGTACAATGCTCTTAGTACAATTTTTTTTCTCTCAAAGTCGTGTTTTAAAAATATTAATTATAAGCCCCATTCCTCCATTCTGTTACTCTGGATGTCAGCAGGAAACTAATGACCATCTCAAACGGGTGGAGCCAAAGTGTGTAAAATAAGGAGACTTTTTAACAGAAAGACAGGCAGTTTTTGGAAACTAATAAAGTAGGAAAAGCACAAGAGAACTGTTGCTACAGTAAGATGCTATTATCAGCACTAGACCAGAAGAGCCAAAGGAAGTGAGTGAAGTTATCCTAACCAAAGAAATACTGGAGCCATTTTTGGGTACCACTTAAAAGGAGCAGTAGTCAAGCAAGGACACAGCCAGTATCAGAACCTCAAGAAAACGAGGACACTGGGGAACAGGGGACCAAAATTCAGACCACTTTTTTCTCTTGCCTTTCAAGGGGATATTCTGTTAATTGAATCCATCTGAAAATCAAGGTCGTTGCAGAGAAGTCAGCCTTCTAGAGCACAGAACAGGGCAAAACAGGACGAAGGATGGATTTGGAGACCAAATGGAGAAGGAAGAGCAGAGACACGTGTGTTCCAAATATGACACCTAACTTCTTTACTCAGAGCAGTTACATGTCAGATTATATTTTAGTTTTTCATTTCTCTTATAGGCATACCTATTACAGGTCTATAATAGAAAACTAGTGGCTGGGTGCAGTGGCTCACGCCTGTAATCCCAGCACTTTTGGAGGCTGAGGCAGGCGATCACCTGAGGTCAGGGGTTCAAGACCAGCCTGCCCAACATGGTGAAACCCCGTCTCTACTAAAAATACAAAAAATTAGCTGGGCATGGTGGCGGGCGCCTGTAATCCCAGCCACTCGGGAGGCTGAGGCAGGAGAATCGCTTGACCCGGGAGGCGCAGGTTACAGTGAGCTGAGATCACACCACTGCCCTCCAGCCTGGGCAACAAGAGAGAAACTCCATGTCAAAAAAAAAAAAGAAAAAAGAAAAGAAAACTAATAATGGAGTTAGAAATGGTGGTAAATGGAAACACTTAAAAACACTTAACAATTCACTTTAATACAGATGGTCTCCAACTTAGATGGTTTCATTTAAGATTTTTTTGCCTTCATGATGGCACAAAAGTGATACACAGTCAGTAGAATCCGTACTTTGAGTACCAATACAACCATTTTGTTTTTCACTTTCAGTCAGTATTCAATAAATTGCATGAGATATTCAATACTTTATTATAAGATAAGCTTTGGGTTAGATGATTTTGCCTAACTGTAGGCTAATGTAAGTGTTCTGAAAATGTTTCAGGTAGGCTAGGTTGAGCTGTAATGTTCAGTAGATTAGGTGTATTAAATATATTTTTGACTTATATTTTTAACTTAACAATGGGATTATCTGGACATAATGCCATCATAAGTTTAGGCGCATCTGTATGTGATTGCCTATTGCAGGCTGCATTGGGAAAAGACAGACTCTAGAGGATAGAGGACCCGTTATGGAACTTGATAAGGCTGCTATGTTAGTCGATACTAACCTTATAGTATAATTTCTAAAATTAAATATGTTTATGCATTTCACTTGCTTAAAACAATGGCTGGTTCACAATAAATAATAAGGGTTAGCTTTTATAATAATTATTCACAATTTTCTTAAAATTACTCATCCAAACAACAGAGGATAAAAATGACTTTGTTCTTTTGTGAATATCAGTGAGATTATCTGGCAACTTCTAGGTGAAGGCTGAAATCTATGGTAGATAGACCACCCTTTAAAGCCACGCGAGGCTTCTTAGAAAACTAACGCTATGAATAACCCTCTCTTGATTTCAAGTAAGTAGTTAAGTGTGGCACATTATGCCACCCCCAAAAAATGCCGTTTTGCCATAAGGATTATTTTGAACTAAAGGCACTTGAGAACCACTAGGTAGAGAAAAGACACTGATCTCCCCCTTTCTCCCTTTAACAGGAGAAAAGGAACAATCTATCACCAGAGATGGGAGATAAACCCTGGTGGGAAAGATGCCAATCCCTGTAGCAGCATAAAAGAAACATTGTCACAGGGACTGGGAGTTAAGGCTAAGAAAAATCTGTACAAACACACCTTGTTAAAATAACTCTTATCTTCCTTATCCCCCTCACACATTTTAATTATTTTTGCACTATGGCCATCCGTTATTCAACCTACTGTATAATCACTTGGGTTTTGCCACTTCTTTGGCCCCTCATTTTCCGTGAGGACTTCCAAATACATGTGAAATAAAATCTTTATTCTTTTGTTCTGTTTAGTTTGTTTTATGTCAACTTAATTCTCAGGCCCAATTGAAGACTAAGAAAGCAGAGGTAAAGTTTTGCCTCTTCTATAGTAGGATAAAACAGAATTTCATTGTAATTCTTAATTATTCAATTTAATCAGATCAGTTATCAAATAAATAAAAAACAATTTTTAAACAAAAGTAAGCCATTTTATAAGTAATTTACATTGTCAAATATTAACACAGCCGTTGCAATAATAAGTTAAGAGAATGGTCTTTAGTATCAGAAATAATCTAGTTTGATTGCCAAGTGCATGATATGCAAGTTATAGTTTAAGATTTGGCTTCTCCACCTCTAAAATAATTACAAGCATCAAAATAAGTAAGGACTACAATTTTCAGTCATTATCATAATATGGCTGATATTCTAAATATGAGAAGCTATTACTATAAAAATTTATTAAGGATATCGATTTAGCTTAAGGAATTTGGACTTATTAATATTAATTGATACCATTTTCATGTTAAAATATATTTCATTATTGTTTGCTATCATTGATTTATAAAACCTACTATTCATCTTTGATATATTGACCTATGAAGTCGCTTATTTGACTTAAAACAATCATTACTAAATCCAATTCATTGAAATACACTAAAACTTTTTCAGTAAATTAAATAACTATGAAATATTTGGGATATTATCTAAACATATTCAAGATTAGGCAGAAAAACCACATTAGTTAAATTTCAAAAAGTTTTAGCTTCTTACTTAGTGTATTTTTCATTTTAAATAATTGTTCATCACAGAAGAATTAGCTTTTAAAATATTAAACAAAATAAAAAAGAGACTCTTCCTTACCCTGCACTATTGAAATAATCTGTTACATTTTGCAAATATTCTCATAGAGATTTTATTTTAAACTTATACATGTATATTGCTTATACAAAAAAATGACGTGAAATATTTTTATTTTGCATGCTTTTTATCATTTATGTCATGATCATCTTAATATGTCAATAATTGTAATTCTATATTTCTTAAGTTTTTAGTAAGTTTTACTGACCTTCCTCTGATATGAAAATACTAATATATGGAGTCATTTTATTTTTCTAAATGTATAAGAATAATAATTTTACAATATTTTTTGCATTTGTTGTTAGGTATAAAACTATAGTGAAACATTAGAATACAGATAAGTTCAAGTTTTCGTGTGTATATTTAAAGTACAGGCATACTTTGGAGATATCATGGGTTCAGTTCAGATCACCACAATAAAGCACATGTTACAATATCATGAGTCTCACACATTTTTGTTTGTTTCTTGGTGCATATAAAAGTTAACTATCACATAGTCTATTCAGTGTGCGATAGCATCATGTCCATAAAAACAATGTACATACCTTAATTTAAAGATGTTTTATTACTAAAAAATGCCAGTGATCATCTGAGTCTTCAGCGAGTTGTAATTTCTTTGCTGCTGGAGCGTCTTGCTTTGATGTTGATGGCTGCTGACTGATCAGTGAGTGGTTGCTGAAGGTTAGAGTGGTATGGCAATTTCTTAAAACAAAACAACAATAAGGTTTGACACATTGATTGATTATTCTTTTCCTTAGAATTTCTGTGCGATTTCTGTTTGATGAAATTTTATCCACAGTAGAACTTCTTTTAAAATTAAAGTCAATCCTCTGATACCCTTCCATTGCTTTATCAACTAAATTTATGTAATATTCTAAATCCTTTGTGATTATTTCAGCAATCTTCACAGGGCCAGGCACAGTGACTTATGCCTATAATCCCAGGACTTCGAGAGGCCAAGGTGTGAAGATTGCTTGAGGCCAGGAGTTCAAGACCACCCTGGGCAACATAGCGAGACCTTTATTCTGCAAAAAATCCAAAACAAACAAAAAATAAAAACAAAAAAAACCCATTGGTCACTGCATTTTCACCAGGAGTAGATTTCAGCTTAAGAAATCATTTTATTTGCTCCACCATAAGAATCAACTCCCCATCTATTAAGTTTGGTGATGAGAGTACAGTGATTCACTCACATCTTTAGGCTCTACTTATGGTTATCTTGCTATTTTTACCACATCTGCACTTACTTCCACCACTGAAGTCTTGAATGTCTCAATCATCTATAAAGATTGGAATAAGCTTCCTCCAAACTCCTGCCAGTGTTGCTATTTTGACTTCCTCCCAGGAATCACAAATGATCTTATGGTGAATCATTTCCAGTAGGTTTTTAATTTACTTTGCCCAGATTCATCAGAAGAATCACTGTCTTGGCAGCTATAGCTTTATAAACTGTATCTCTTAAATAACAAAATTTGAAAGTTAAAATTAGTCCTTGATCCATGGGCTACAGAATGGATGTTGTGTTAACAGGCATGAAGACAATATTAATGACCTCATACATCTCCTTTAGAGCTCTTGGGTAACTCGATGCATTGTCGATGAGCAGTAATATCTTGAAAGGAATCTTTTTTTTTTCTTTTTCTGAGCAGTAGGTCTCAGTCTCAACATTGAGCTTAAAGTATTCAATAAAATGTGCTATAAATAGATGTGCTAACACCCAGGCTTTGTTATAACATTGATGAAGCACAGATTAGATATAGTATATTTATTAAAGGCCTTAGGATTTTCAGAATGGTAAATGAACATTGGCTTCAACTTAAAATCACCAGCTGCATTAGCCCCTAACAAGCAAGTCCATCTGTTCTTAGAAGCTTTGAAGTCAGGCACTGGCTTCTATTCTCTACCTGTGAAAGTTATAAATGGCATCTTCTTCCAACAGAGGACTCTTTCATCTACATTTAAATGCTGTCGCTTAGTGCAGCTGCCTTCATTAGTGATCTTAGGTAGATGTTCTGGATAACATGCTATAGCTTCTCCATCAGCCGTTGTTGCTTCACCTTGCACTTTTGTGTTCTGAAGATGACTTATTTTCTTAAGCCTTATGAAGCAACCTCCACTAGCTTCAGACTTTTTTTCTGCAGCTCCTTCACGTCTTTCAACCTTCACAGAATTGAAGAGAGTTAGGGCCTTGGTCTGGATTAGGCTTTAGCTTAAGAGAATGCTGTGGCAGATTTGGCCTTAATCAAGACCACTTAAACTTTCTCTATACCAGCAATAAGGCTGTTTTGCTCTCTTATAATTTACATGTCCACCGGAGTAGCACTTTTCATCTCCTTCAAGAACTTTTTGTTTGCATTCACAACTTGATTGGCACAGGATGTGTAGCTTTCAGCCTCTCGTGGCTTTCAGCATGCCTTCCTCACTGAGCTTCATCATTTCTAGCTTCTGATTCAAAGTTAGAAATGTGTGCCGCCTCCTTTCATTTGAATACCTAGAGATCATTGTAGGATTCTTAATTGGCCTAATGTCAATGTCTCAGGAACTAGGGAGCCCGGAGGAGAGGGAGAGGTGGGGAAAACAGCTGGTCAGTAAATTAGTCAGAACAGACACATTTATCAAGTTGTGTTTGCCTTCTTATATGAGCATGGTTTGTGGAGTCCCAAAACAATTACAATGGAAACATCAAAGATTATTGATCACATATCACTGTAACAGATATAATAATGATGAAAACTTGAAATATTATCAAAATCCCCAAAATGTGACACAGACATTAAATGAGCACATGCTGTTGGAAAAATGGTGCCAACCGCCTAGGTCAATTCAGGGTTGCCACAAAACTTCTATTTGTAAAAAAAAAAAAAAAAAAAAAAATCATTATCTGCAGAGCACAACAAAGTGAAGCACAATAAAATGAGATATGGCTACACAAACAGACAACAGCTGTTATAGTGTTTTAAGGTCTAAGACAGTTATGAGAATAATGAACATTGTGGTAAAATAGTACTTTGCCTGTTTACTTAATGGAGTATTTTAACCAAAATTCCATATTTCTATAACATCTTAATATTTCAATAATGTATTATTTAATACATGACACAATATACAGATTTTGGAATGTTCTCTTTTTAAAAGTCACATTAGTATTGATTTACAATTAAAGTGAGAGGTCTGCATTA
The DNA here is from genome assembly GCF_009828535.3 of Hylobates moloch. Taxonomy (NCBI): domain Eukaryota; kingdom Metazoa; phylum Chordata; class Mammalia; order Primates; family Hylobatidae; genus Hylobates; species Hylobates moloch. The sequence continues at coordinate 71,554,621 of NW_026652279.1, read as the reverse complement.
AAATTCTGGCGGAAAAACAGTATAAAGGATTTTCTACATCATATGAAGTCACTCAAAATAAAAGTTTATTCTTAAGTGACACTCAAGATATGACGATATAGTCATCATATGCTAAGTTTATTTGTCATAATACCCCTGAATAATTTTAAATTTATTTGGAAATTTTAAAATAGTATAACAGAATGAAAGAAGCAGCCTTCAAAGCCATTTAATCTACTTTCTCCATAATATTCTAAGTGAAGAAATGGAACCCCAGAGAAAATAAGATATTTACTTATGACCATACACTATTTATTTCTATAAGAAGCCTAAAATAACATTCTACTGGATCATTCTTCCATAATGATTAGTGATAGGTATTCTTTTTTATATAGAAAGTCTTCAGTTGATATATTCTAATTTTATACATAGTTCAAGTTACAAGACTCAGAAAGAGGAGATGGAAGAAAGGAAGACTTTAAAAATAAAATACGGGGCGGGCACAGTGGTTCATGCCTGTAATCCCAGCACTTTGGGAGGCCAAGGCGGGTGGATCACAAGGTCAAGAGATCGAGACCATCCTGGCTAACCAGGTGAAACCCCGTCTCTACTAAAAATACAAAAAAATTAGCCAGGCATGGTGTCGGGTGCCTGTAGTCCCAGCTACTCGGGAGGCTGAGGCAGGAGAATGGTGTGAACCCGGGAGGCAGAGCTTTCAGTGAGCCAAGATCATGCCACTGAACTCCAGCCTGGGTGACAGAGCGAGACTCCATCTCAAAAATAAATAAATAAAAATAAAAATAAAATAAAGATTTTGTTCATTAATACTGTAAGACAAAAGCTGAGGGATCCAAATTTGAAGATTTATATTATTTCAATTTACTTTCAAACAATGCCACTAAGAATCATTACTTATTAAAGCCTGAAAGGCCTTGCCACGTTAAAAGCTTCCATTTCTTCATTTACTTTTTTTTTTGAGACGGAGTCTCGCTCTGTAACCAGGCTGGAGTGCAGTGGTGTGATCTCAGCTCACTGCAACCTCTGCTCCCGGGTTCAAGTGATTCTCCTGCTTAGCACCCCGAGTAGCTGGGACTACAGGCGCATGCCACCTAGTTGCAAAATTGGAACTAAAATTCACATACACATAATCCAATTTACTATTCTGTAAATGCTTCTTCACAATACAAGAGTTAATTTAGAAAATCAAATTAAGAAAAACCATACATATAATATTTTTGTGGAAGCACCTATAAATGTGCAGAGGTGTTACTAATATTATTTTAAGAATACATAGATAACACATTTGATCTAGTGAAAACTTTATTGTTCTGAAATATTCTGAGAAACTCTATGATTCTTCATCAAATTCAGCAGATGAATTTATTTATTACATTATTTACTATACATTACATTATTACTAAAATTACATTATTTACTATACATCCCCACTCCAACCTTTTTGGAAAGTTATTTTTAATCTGAGAAGACAGTTATTGAGATCAGTTATTTTAATGGCTTTTCCTAAACATCTAGTTTTAGTGATTCTTTGACCAAGTCTTAAAACAAGCTAAACAATCCCTATTTTGATGCCTTTGAAATTCCTGTTCTTACACTTCTTCATCATTCTTACCAGTCTAGTAACTTTCTCTTCTATCCCCATTCTGGCCCTGAAAGCCTCATCTCATCATCAGAAGTGCTAAGTGATACATCGGTCAGTGTGGAGCTGTAATTGCTTTGTCTTCCATAAACTACTTGGCTAAAATCTATTCAAGGTCAAGGCTGTCACTTTCATCTCTGCATGCAGTTTGGCTCTAAAATGAAAGTGTTTTGTTTAAATTATATCTGAAGGTTTAGGTGTTCAAAAACTAAAGGGAATCACTTCTCAAGTTTAATATATGAGACACACCAAAAAAAGCAACACAAACATAATTGCCTGAGCAGCAGTCAAATTTAAGCCTGCAGAATAAAAGCCCTGTGTGTTATTTGCATAACTATAACTTAATTTTGTTAGAACCATGAACTTTAATTCCGTGTCCTTGATTATTCATTCATAATCTATAAGCTGTGGAACTGTTAGCGTATTGCAAATTACTACAAATTTGTAGTAATATCATCACTGTTTTATTTTAGAACTTTTCCTTGAACTACTACTGGCCACAAATCAATGATTTCCTTAATTGGGAAAATGGAAACATCACTATTACAAGACAATGTCAAATAAAAATAATAATTCATCATTTTGGAAAAAACTTATTTTGAAATTTAGTAAAGTGAATTTTTTATCCCACTATGTTTGATGAATTTTAGATTTCATTGGGATACTTGTGTAATTGCATTATAATAGTATAAAATTGGGAAAAGATGATGTTTTCGCATTCCGTACACAATTCATTTTCAGTTTTTTGTTTTTCATGCATTCCTAACATGCTGTTAGAAGATGAAATGAACATGCCATCTAGAAATGCAAGCTGACTTCGCAGCAGGTTCTTTATAGGATCAGAACTTTGGAAGAGTCACCGAATTCCATGGTCTGTCTTCGTTTTGGTCAGGAGAAAATTTACTATATCAATAAATTCAGTGAAATTAGGCTCTGAGAAGAACAAATGTATCATTTATCATCAATTCATTCCGTAGTGTTTTTGAACTTTTATTTTGCATTGAACGTTTAGTATGATAAGCAACATGGATGATCCATGAAAAGGTTTCGTTGAGAAAAACCACCTGACTGAGAAGGAGAGGTGGAGGAAGAGGGTATTGAAGAGAGGATTTTTTAGTAGAGTAATCCCACCAGACATGGACAGTGTTGGTAAAATTACAATGCCTGGTAGCGGGGTTGGGGGTGGGAGTAGAGAAGCATAGATACATAGATTTTGGATTTTTTTCATTTCTATTTTGAAAAACTGTTTTCATACTGTGATATAACAACTCCATGACTGATACTTCATTTTTTCTGTAGTTAATTTTCTAAATTTTGACAGTTTTATGACATTTCTGGTAGTTATAATTCTATCCTCTCTGGAAACCTCAGGAATAATATGGCTTTCCTTGCTCCTAAAATACTATTTTTATTTGCAAGATACATGTCTTCAAACAGAAATAGGAATTAGATATGCAAAGGAAAAGGACAGGACAGCAAAAATATATAAAGAGAGCACTACACATTTAGTTTGCCTAGAGTAAATCATACAAGGTAAGCAGTAGTGAAAATAAATATATATTCACTTATGCACTTATTGATTCAATATTCTGTGTTATTCTATGGCTAGAAAGAAGTAAATTATATGAAATATAGTAGGTCACACTCAAAAGTTTAGGGCTTATTCAGGAAGTGATGAGAAACAATTTAAGTAAAATGACAAAACGGTACTTAGGCTTTTGAAGATCGCTGTGACTTAGGCTTCTGAAGATCACTGTGATATAGTAAGATGGATGGAAGATCGAGAAAGAAAGGAATGACAGGAAGCCACTGGAGAAGTTTAGATAATTAACAATGAGAGCTTAAAGAAAGACAATGGCCAAAGGCATGGTAAAAAGACAATTGTTCCAAGATATTATTTGAGAAAGTAAAATTAGGCCGGGAGTGGTGGCTCACGCCTATAATCCCAGCACTTTGGGAGGCCGAGGTGGGAGGATCACAAGGTCAGGAGATTGAGACCATCCTTTCTAACACGGTGAAACCCCGTCTCTACTAAAAATACAAAAAATTAGCCAGGCGTGGTGGTGGGTGCCTATAGTCCCAGCTACTCGGGAGGCTGGGGCAGGAGAATGGCATGAACCTGGGAGGCAGAGCTGGCAGTGAGCCGAGATCGGTCCACTGCACTCCAGACTGGGTAACAGAGGGGTACTCTGTCTCAAAAAAAAAAAAAAAAAAAAAAAAGAAAGAAACAAAGAAAGTAAAATTGACAGATTTTTAACCAATTAAGGAAGAAATTTTAGTTTAAAGAATGGGAGATATCAAAGAACGGCTGCTAGGATTTTAGCTTTGGTCTCGGGGTGTTTGGTGCAATTTATCAAAGTAAGAAATATAAGGGGTAAGAGTTTTATGGGAAAAAATAATGTTTTCCATTTAAACATGTAGAGTTTTAAAAAGCTTTGCAATAGCCAAGTGAAGACATTTAATTAACAAGTAAGATTGAGTCTAGGGAGGGAAATTCTTAGGAATTACAGCAAGATTCATAGCACCAAATGTTTCAGAGAGGCCAAGTGTGATAACCTGAAAAATACTTATTTAATTTTGCCAGGCGTGGTAGCTCACACCTGTAATCCCATCACTTTGGGAGGCCGAGGGGTGTGGATCACTTGAGTTTGAGACCAGCCTGGTCAACATGGTGAAACCCCCATCTCTACTAAAACTACCAAAAATTTTCAGGCATGATGGTGTGCGCCTGTAGCCTCAGCTACTTGGGAGGCCAAGACACGAGAATCGCTTGAACCCAGGAGGTGAAGCTTGCAGTGAGCCCAGATAGTGCCACTGCACTCCAGCCTGAGTTACCAAGCTAAAGAAACAGAAAGAAGAAGAAAGAAAAAGAGGGACAGAGGAAAGAAAGAAAGAAAGAAAGAAGAAAGAAAGAAAGAAAGAAAGGAAAGAAAGAAAGAAAGAAAGAAAGAAAGAAAGAAAGAAAGGAAAGAAAGACAGACTTATTTAATTTTTATACAGGGAGTGGTGATGAATTTAGAAAAATCAGTTTTAATGAAGTGATTAGATAAAAGTCAGACTGCAGGACTTTAAAAGTAGGTGGGACATAAAATATAGATAAAGTCACTGCACTCTATTATTTTAAGAATGTTGTCTGAGAAGAAAATGAGAGATATAAAACTGATAGAGGACAACATACATTCAATTAACACTTTCGAAGGATGGCATAAATTAAGCATTTTTAAATGCTGTGAGAATGCTAGGGAGAAAAAAGGAATGTTGAATATATTGTTTAAAAAAGAGATAAGCTGACAAAATAAAGCCACGAACGTTCAAGATGTCATGAAATTCATTTTTTTTAAATTCATGCATTAGCCTTGAACACATGGCATCGCTCTGTGTTTAATGAATCTGAGGAGAGAAGATAAATGTAGACACCAGTTTGCAGAAAAGGGGGTAAGCATGTTCAGGGAAAGTGGGAAATTAACAGAGCTTTTACTTGATGACCTGTATTTTCTGTATAAGTTAAGAGGGGATTGTTTTCTAAAAAGGATAGAAAATTAGCATAGAGGGTATCTTTAAAAAATTGGTGAAGTTTCGAAATAATGGCTGTGCAAATGAAAAAGAGGGCTTAGTAGGAAATTACCATGTTTCCTGAAAAAAGATTTTCTCATTCATTCCTTGAATAATTATTATCTATTTCTATCAGGCATTATTGTAAACTCTGGGGAAAGAGTAAAGAGCAAGATGGATATAGTCAATATTTTTATAGGAAGGTGAGAAGATAAGTAATCTTTAAAACATACAGAGTTCTCTGATTTGCTGTACAAGGTCATGATAAAGGACCCTCCTAGGGAAGTGATATTTGCTAGATATGAGGGACTTGTGTAAGATGTGAAGTTGGGGAATGGAGAGATGGGGAAGAGGAAGGAGTCTTTCACGGATAGGAAATAGCAAATGCAAAGTTCCTGATTGGAACAAAAAAAAAAAAGCTTAGACTGCTCAAAAACTATGAAAGAGTGCCAATGAGGCTAGAATGCAGGTCGTCACAAAAATGATATGAAAATATGTGGTAGTTGAATTAGATCCTGCAAAACTTTAAATAATTTATTTTAAGAATTGGAGTTTCTATCCTAGGAGTGATTAAGGAAGAGGGAAAGAGAGAGAGGAGAGATCCTAATTGGTTTTTAATAAAATAGAAACATAGAATTCTGGCTGCAGGGGAGCAAATGTATATGAAATGTACCAGAGGGGATGGTGGGAGAAAGTTTAGGGAGCTATTGAAATAATTCTGGTGAATGATGATAATGGTTTAGACTACAATGTCGGAATTATAGACAGAAAGGTAGAATAATTAATATTAGCATACAAAATTCGCAGTTTTTGTGATTGTTGGACTATATGGACGAAAGAACGAGAAGATATCACAAGCTTCCAGCCAACCAAACTTAATGGTGGGTGTTGCCATTCAGTCAGATAGGAAACACTGGTGATAGAATTATGAACTTGTTTTGAACATGTTGAGTTCGTTGGGTATTTGATATCTCCAAGTGAAAATTTGATATTGAATGGAGAGTTGGATATAGACATCTGGATCTCAGATCAAATAGTAGTACATATAATTGATCCAAGGCAAGCTTGGGTTCATGCCAGAAGAATATACAAAGAGCAGAAAACGTAGTCTTAAACTGAGGTTAGAGACCATGAACTTGTAGCAGTGCAAATTTACAATGTTTAAATTATTTTTACAGTTCTCAGAAGTCCATATTTTAAATGGATATGCGTGCTTTGATTGAGAAGATACAGGATTATGATTAGGCAAGTACAATGAAAGGAAGAAGCCAAGGCTTCTAGAGAGTGATGGTCTTTCATCTGTAAAGGGGGATGATGGGCTGGCCAAACACAGATTAATTTAAAAAGATGAAAAAAACAAACAACCCCATCAACAAGTGGGCAAAAGATATGAACAGACACTTCTCAAAAGAAGACATTTATACAGCCAAAAGACACATGAAAAAATGTTCATCATCATTGGCCATCAGAGAAATGCAAACCACAACCACAATGAGATACCATCTCACATCAGTTAGAATGGCCATCATTCAAAAGTCAGGAAACAACAGGTGCTGGAGAGGATGTGGAGAAACAGGAACACTTTTACACTGTTGGTGGGACTGTAAACTAGTTCAACCATTGTGGAAGTCAGTGAGGTGATTCCTCAGGGATCTAGAACTAGAAATACCGTTTGACCCAGCAATCCTGTTACTGGGTATATACCCAAAGGATGATAAATCATGCTGCTATCAAGACACATGCACACGTATGTTTATTGCGGCACTATTCACAATAGCAAAGACTTGGAACCAAGCCAAATGTCCAACAATGATAGACTGGATTAAGAAAATGTGGCACATATACACCATGGAATACTATGCAGCCATAAAAAAGGATGAGTTCATGTCATTTGTAGAGACATGGATGAAGCTGGAAACCATCATTCTCAGCAAACTATCACAAGGACAAAAAACCAAACACCACATGTTCTCACTCATAGGTGGGAATTGAACAATGAGAACACCTGGACACAGGAAGGGGAACATCACACTCCGGGGCCTGTTGTGGGATGGGGGGAGGGGGGAGGGATAGCATTAGGAGATATACCTAATGTAAATGACGAGTTAATGGGTGCAGCACACCAACATGGCACATGGATACATATGTAACTAACCTGCACATTGTGCACATGTACCCTAAAACTTAAAGTATAATTAAAAATTAAGAAAAAACAAAAGATGAGCAGAACATGAAAGGAAAGAAGTGCACAGTAAACCAAGAATTTGTTGCCAGATAAAGGAATACTAGAATTAAAAATTCTGCAATAGAAAACTAGGTGATCCAGAGAGTGGCCAGATGAGTGGTTAACCAAATTGCTATGAGGTTAAGAAAGGTTTTTAAATGATCAAATCATAGCTAAAATTTAATATTAAAGAGAAAAATATACAAATCTGGAGCTATGAATTTGGAAGCCATTGCTATGTAATTGTAGATGTATAGATGTCTATTTCATTTGGATACTGGAATTTCCCAGGGTCATTATGGGACTTGGTATGGAGGATAAAATTATGAACCTGATAGCAAAATTGGTCAAGAAAATTGGAAGATTCATCAGTGGATTGGGAACAGATGAGTGGATGACAGCATGAGCCACCAAGGAGAGGATGAATATAAAATATTGATGGAGCTTAGGTTACTGATTCAACACAGGGCACTTCCTTCATGATGTCAAAGTACTTGGGATTATTAATTATTAATTATAGGAACACAGATTCAAAGTAAGAAGATATATAAATAGATGGGGTATATTTTATCAAGCCTACATTTGCCTGGTGAGCTGTCTATACCATTCCAGGTCTTGTATGGTGCAAATGAGGAATCCTTTGAATCCATGGGATCAATGTTACTCTTTGTTACAGTTCTGAATTAACATGCAAGGTTATTCTTTGAGTTTCCCTTTCATTGATGCCATTTTGACAGTGCCATATATGTTAATATAGTACATTCCCTGAGTAGATAGATACCAAATTTTATTCTTTCTTAATTACAATCACAATTCTATTGTGCCATCCTAGGGTGATATACAAGTCACCTGGATTCAAGTCCAGTTGTTGTGAAAGGTCTCATTCACCAACTTAGAGATTATCCTTCAGAACTGGGTAATTTTTAGTCTCTCTTCAAGTCTGTACATCAGGCTTACCTGGGAAACTTTCTAAAATTAAGTTCCCTAAGTTTAATTTTTATGTTACCCATAGAGATTCTGATACATAGGTCTAAGTTTGACTCATAGAACCTATGATATTTATAGCTCTTTGGAACAGAAAGTTTTGAGAACTATTCGTTCAAAATTGGTTCATAAATGGTATAATTTTAAATTATGTTTCAATGGTTTTTAATTTTATCTCAGAGTTTGCATTTCCATGAAATTTTATGGATATCTGGTTCTGACTGCTATCTATAACCTATAACTGGTCCTCTAGTTAGGATTTGTGATGGAATTTATCATGTTGTAAAATTATTCGGTGTGAGAAAATGGAAAAGTTATTTGAAAACAATAGGCTTAAAACAATGCTATGTATTATTTTCTATTTATCACTCCTCTCCATCTCAGCCCATTGTGGAAAGGAAATTCTCCTTCCTATTCAAGGATATGTGTTTAGTGAACAACCATGGAAAATAGAGATGGTATCCTCCTCCTTAGCAGAGACCAGGTTGACTGCTCAGTTTAATAAAGATGATGCTTTACTCTAGATAAAATGGCAAATGAGTGGCAGGTTTTCTTGCTGCCCATTATAAATACTAGGATTTCTAACTCCCAGGGTTCTTAAGCTGTGAAGAAAACTGACTATGTGTACCTGCAACCACCTGGCCCACTCCCCATTTTCCCCGTGGGACTTGGGCCATAAGGGGAACCAATTCAAACTGATGCTCCTGCTAGTTGCAATAGAGTAATAAATCCCTTTGTCTCTGATCCAAGACCCCCATGTCTTCTGCCAGCGTCTATGAAACTGTGGGAGATCAGCTTAACTTGCAAGCAGAGTAAAATCTGACTGTTCAAAGTTCTCGACACATCTATAAATAAAAATTAAGAAAGCCTACCTCATAGAATTGCTGTGACTATAATAATATTGTCATGAGCGTTATTAATAAATGTAAAGTGTTTAGAATGATGCCTATTATATATGGAATAATCTCAAAAAACTTATCTGTTAGTATTACCAGTATTCATAACTGAGAAATATGTCCACTGTCTGCATCACTCACAGATACAGATACATGGCATAGACAATAGCCACAGTAAAACCTCATACCTTTAAGAATTCATGCCTACATTAAAGTCTTTGTCACACTAAGTTAGAGGCAAACTCAAATGACTCCTGGGATCATGGAAGTGAGTGGAAACTGTGCCAAAGTGGAGAGTAAAGGTTACTTCAGAAGGGGGTGGCCCAAAGCATTTTCTGCTGATTATTACTATGTAGAAAAATTGTGGACTCAGTGTTGCCAAATTACCAGATTTTAAGAAGGAGTTCGTAATATCACAATAGGACCTTTTTAAAGGTTAAATATACTTTCATATGTACTTGGAGCCAACCACTCCAAATAAATTAAGTCTGGGCCACATGCAGACCATGGATCCTTTGCTCTATTAAGAAATATAAGGAGTATCGAAATTCTTTTATAACTCTACCACTGAGAAAGGAAGATAGTGGTTGCTGCACGAGGGATTGATGGAGGAGAATGATCTTGTTAAAAACAAAACAAAAAACGAAGAGTTTCCTTATACCTTTATTTTTTAATGCCAAAGTAAATAACATTCCGGTTATAATAGCATAAGAGTTACACATTGTTATCTCTGTGGTACTTGTGTTTTGTCACTGCAGACACCAAAATCTGAGATTAATGACATGATTGGAAGGGATTTGGTGCAATCTAATGTTAAAACCCTGATGTATCACAGGATAGTAGCTCATGTGAGGTTCAACACATGTCACTACGTCTTTGTCGAAATTTTTAAAGATCCTGTGTCACTCTTATGAGGTTACTGTGGTGCCGTGGGGTGCCTCAGTTCACAGTGAGGGCCCCAAACTCTGACACCATGCTGTATTCCTGTGTGCAGAGAACATAGCATGACAGGATGAATATTACGCCTCATCAAGAATTAAATATTTAACATTTCCCGGGCTTTTAGTCTTTACATTAATTTTGTCCTATTCATAGGTTGGATCTAGTCCAATGCCTAGCAAAATGATAATAAATATAGAAGAAAAAGTATCCCTGCTGCTGGCTATTTCTGTAAAGCCACTTAACTTTTCTTCCTGATTCCATTTTTATTTCTTCTCTCCTACTCTCCATAGCAGCATGTGGAATGCATAAAATGCAAGTCAAAGCAAAACCTATCAATGTCTCGTGACCACCTTTGGACTGAAGTTCAGTAGTAACTTCCTACCTGGGCATTCTGTGCCACACAGGAATTGCCCTTTACTGACCATGCTATATACACCAGCTTTCCTGGCTCTTGATCTACAGAAGGCCTTTCAGTTTCTCCCTAGAGCCCCTCTCATATCTGGGCCACATGCTTTACGGTGCTGGAACGTTCTTTTCCCTCTCTCTTGTTAATTCCCAGAAAAAGCAAGAGTCATCTCTTGGTCCATTTGTTGTTACTGCTTTTCCCAGCACCACACTCAGAAGAGCGCCTGCTGTACTTGAAGGTATAAGACTCTGCAGGCAGTTATAAGAGGTTTTCTACTTGTGGCTCTGCTTTTAATACATTATGATTAATGCTTAGTTCAGTACCTAATGTTAAGTTCAGTAAAAAAACATGTAATCTCCAGGAATTATTTTATTTATTTTATTTTTAAAATAATTTTGTGGCCGGGCGTGGTGGCTCACACATGTAATCCCAACACCTTGGGAGGCCTAGGCGGGTGGATTACCTGAGGTTAGGAGTTCGAGACCAGCCTGGCCAAAATGGTGAAACCCCATCCCTATTAAAAATACAAAAGTTAGCAGAGAGTGGTGGCAGGCGCCTGTAATCTCAGCTACTCAGGAGGCTGAGGCAGGAGAACTGCTGGAACCCAGGAGGCAGATTGCAGTGAGCCGAGATCACACCATTGCACTTTAGCCTGAGCGACAACAGTGAGACTGCATCTCATATATATATTAAAAAAAAAAAAAATGAGCATACAATAGGTGTATATATTCATGTGGTGTATGAGATATTTTGATACAGGCATACAATGGGAAATAAGCATATCATAGGGAATGGGGTATCCATCCCCTCAAGCATTTATCTTTTAAGTTACAAACAATTCAATTATACACTTTATTTTAAACTGTACAGTTACTATTGACTATAGTCACACTATTGTGCTGTCAAATAGTAGATCTTTGTGCTGTCAAATGGTAGGTCTTATTCTTTCTAACAATTTTTTGTACCCATTAACTACCTTCACCTCCCCCTCAAACCCCCACAGGACCCTTCCTAGCCTCTGGTAACCATCCTTCTACTCTCTATCTCCATGAGTTCAATTGTTTTGATTTTTAGATTCAACAAATAAGTGAGTAGATGCAATGTTTATCTTTCTATGCCTGGCTTATTTCACTTGACATAATGATCTCCAGTTCCATCCATGTTGTTGCAGATGACTGGATCTCATTAGTTTTTATGGCTGAATGGTACTCCATTCCGTATATGTACCACATTTTTTAATCCATTCATCTATTGATGGACATTGAGGTTGCTTCCAAGTCTTAGCTATTGTGAACAGTGCTACAACAAACATAGGACCAGGAATTATTTTACTACCCAATTTTTACTAAGTTTTGAAAGCAGCATTTTTTGGAAAAGGACCACATTTTTAAGGAATTAATATGGGATGTTCCTCTCTCGAAATGTAGTCTAGAGCTTTAACAGAAAGGTGTCATCCTTAATGACAGAATAGTCAACCTGGTGGCAGGAGTCTGGGCAGAGGGTATTATGAGTTTAGAAGTACATATGTCTTGGTATTACATGAGCAATCCCTTCTCCACCAACAGATAAGCTGTGTGTGACCTGCTGAACGTGTGGAGCAGCACTCAACCTGTTGAAGGCTTTGATTTCTCTCTGTGCTAGAGGGTAATAAATGAAAACAAGATGAGACTTTGAAACCTTTAAGGCAGGCTTATCTTTAGGCTGAATTTTCTTTTCTCTATTAGGAATAAGCTGCCACATGTAACAAGTGAGGACTCCCTAGATGTTCAGGTACCTTTGCCTGGGAACTACTTTGACCTCCTTAGAGACATGAGTAGGGTGTTTTGAGGACCATTCTGCTCCACAAATTCCTTTCGTGGCATCTTTCTAGAGCACTGGGTCTTACTAATTTAAGTATATTGGCTGGGCGTGGTGGCTCACACCTGTAATCCCAGCACTTTCGGAGGCCGAGGTGGGCAGATCACCTGAGGTCAGGAGTTCGAGACAAGCCTGGCCAACATGGTGAAACCCCATCTCTACTTAAAATACAAAAATTAGCTGGGCATGGTGACGGATGCCTGTAATCCCAGCTACTCAGGAGGCTGAGGCAAGAGAATTGCTTGAACCGGGGAGGTGAAAGTTGCAATGGGCCGAGATCCCGCCATTGCACTCTAGCCTGGGTGACAGAGTGAGACTCCGTCTCAAAAAATAGAAAATAAAAATAAATAAATAAATAAATAAATTGACAAACCTATTGACTCCCCCCCCACCCCCACCATTATCTCTCTACCACAGTCTCCATTCTCTCGAAATTCTTATGTCTTGGTAACTGCCCAAGACCAGGATGGTCTTTACTATATTCCAGATTTCAGCAATTTAATCACGTTTATGTAAAGTATGCTTCTATTCAAAGCAGATTTGATAAGGCTTATCAAAATACATATAGTAAAAATGATCATAACAATAATGGTGATAGGCCAGGCGCGGTGGCTCACGCTTGTAATCCCAGCACTTTGGGAGGCCGAGGCAGGCGGATCACAAGGTCAGGAGATCAAGACCACGGTGAAACCCCGTCTCTACCAAAAATACAAAAAAAATTAGCCGGGCGTGGTGGGGGGCGCCTGTAGTCCCAGCTACTCGGAGAGGCTGAGGCAGGGGATTGGTTGAACCGGGGAGGTGAAAGTTGCAATGGGCCGAGATCCCGCCATTGCACTCCAGCCTGGGCGACAGAGCGAGACTCTGTCTCAAAAAAAAAAAAAAAAAAATGGTGAAAAAAAAACAGCAGCCAGTGAAGATGTACTTGGACAAGGAAAAGAAGGAAAGAGGAAACAATATGACACTGGGGAAAATGTTAATAGGTTGCTCTTAGCATGTTCTAATACTCTGTGCACTGATTGTCATGAAACATATAAACTGAACTTTCCAGCAGCCAAGGTAAATAAATAAATATAGAATTTCACGTGGGGATGGAGGAGCTTGCCAGGTTGTTCTATTGCAATAGCCTGTGAGGTACCAGGTTTATCTCTTTTTGCCTAATTCACACTAATCTTTCGCTAAGCAAATGCCATTTAAAAGACATGAGGACTTTCTTGAAAGGGCAAATAAAAGAGGATTTGGCAGATAATTAAAGTGTTGTGGCTGGTGATTGGACCTCTCCAGCTTACACACCCTAAAGAGTGCAATACTATCAAGACCAAGGAAATGTTTACATTACTACAGAGTTTCTGGCTTCTCTACAACTTTCAGTTTCAATGTCCTGTTCAGTAAGTGTGGAAAAAAAATAATGAAAGGCCATGGCATTTTTATAACAAACTATAAAGACGGTATTATCTTAAATTTCAGATGAGCAATGTCTTGTTCTTCATTCTATTGAACATTTGCAAATTAATCTCAAACAGGTCAAAATAGAGCTAAGAGGAAAACTTTTTAAGTATAGCTTAGAATTTGAAAGAATTTTCCTAATATGGCTAACCAGTTCATACTTTGGGAGTTCTAGATTCATGATGTCATGAAATTCCAGCTAACCACAGCATTCTCAAATATCAAGTGTAAGCTAATTCGAGATGTGAAAATCAATTTTGTTTTCCAAAGTTGAGGGTTATTCTAAAGGATAGTATTGCAAAATGTAAAACTGAATATCTTTTCTAGTCGAGGAAAATCTTACTTTGTAGACTGGGAATGAAAGAGACGTGCAGCCTGTTTATTCCTTCATACCTGTAGCGTAAAATACACTGGCTGCTGTCTTTAGCAGTTACATAACCAAACAAAAGAAAAATAGGACACCAAATCTTTAGGTCATCTATATAGCACATTGACTATTATAACCATCTGATTGAAAAGCGTGAAAAAATATGTCAGTTTAGAATCATTCTAAATTATGTAATTTGAAAAAATGAAATTTGAACTCTTATCAAAGCATTTTATTTGCTTTTATTTTATTTGCGTAAACAAAAACACCAAACATTCATGATGCGTAATTCAATGCTGAGATGATGTAGAGGAAGGCAATACGTAATCTATGCAAACTGAAATGACAATTTCAAAGGATAGCAGAAAATCCAGTCACTAAAGAGGATTTAGAGGGCTAAATTTTAATTTGGAATCTTGATCTGTGCTAATTAAAAGGCAAAATGAACTATTGAATGCCTTTTTCTGGTTCAAAAACTATTTGGTTATGTATTTGACCCAGGTGAATTTTTTATAATTTCATTAATAAGGTTATCTTCTCTCAAATTATTGAGAAATATGCTTTTAAAATGCTATTAATTTTGATTTTTTTTCCAGTTTTCAATTACATGGATTATCATCTATAAAAGTTAAATTAACAAGTTATCTTCTCAATGCATTTTATGTAAAATGTTGTTTCTTTTCCCCAAATGTTCTCTTTGTCTATGAGAAAATAAAATTATTATAACAATGCCGGGTATTTGGCAGTGTGGCTGTCACTGAAAATAAACACTAAATGATATTTATTGCATACTGAAGGCTAAAGAGATTGAACATTACAATTTTAACAAATCCAGACTTGGTGTTACAGTGTGTGTGTGTATAAATATATATATGTATATATATATATATATGAATATGTATGTATGAATATATGTGTATGTGTGTGTGTATATATATATATTCTTCACAGTATTTAAGCAATCAAAAGCAAAATGGTATACACATACCTACAATGACATTACCTATTTACATGAATTATAAAACATATTTGTTTCTCTGGAACCTGATCTTCAATTATTTCAGAATTTTAAGGGAGGAAAGTCTGTTTGGAAGGCTTTGGAAAATTTATTTCATTGTTTTTTACTTTATTTTTTATTTTTTTTATTTTTTGAGACGGAGTCTCGCTCTGTCACCCAGGCTGGAGTGCAGTGGCGCAATCTCGGCTCACTGCAAGCTCCACCTCCCGGGTTCAGGCCATTCTCCTGCCTCAGCCTCCGGAGTAGCTGGGACTACAGGCACCCGCCAGCATGCCCGGCTAATTTTTTTGTATTTTTAATAGAGATGGGGTTTCACTGTGTTAGTCACGATGGTCTCGATCTCCTGACCTCATGATCTGCCCGCCTCGGCCTCCCAAAGTGCTGGGATTACAGGGGTGAGCCACCGCGCCTGGCCTTTTTACTATTTTTTTAGGAAGAAGGTCACTTATTTTTGGAGTGCCAGCACCTTCTACTTCAGATAGGATACTGTTAAATGAAGCAATGAAATAGTATTTTGTTAAAACTTGAACAATAGTTATATAACATATTTTGTAGGTTTTACTATGCTTTGCTATTTTTATCATATGAACTAGTTGACAATGTAACTATCTAATGACATAAACTGATACTTCTTTCTCAAAACATAAAGGCTTCTTTCTCCCCCATGGGCTGTTAATTTTTTTTTTTAATAGTCACATAAAGGATTGTGAAACTAGTTTCTAATTGGATTTCGTGTGTATATTCTTGAAGTTTTAAAAACTGTTTTTTAATTGACAAATAAAATAATATATATTTTAATTTATTTAAAATTGTGCATATACAACATGATGTTTTGAAGTATATATACATTGAGAAATGGCTAAATCTATCTAATAACAAATGCATTATGTCATATGCTTATTTTTGGGGCAAACGCAACACAATTTTCGGTATGTTGTGTTTAGGTAATACCCTAAATGATGCCTTTGTTACTCATTGATTGTCTTGGTGAAATTTGCTGTTCCTTCTAGGCCTACCTGGAAAGTCCGACATTGACTCTGCTTTATTTAATCTTCTAATCATTTAATTTAAAGTAAATAGCAATGATGAAATAATATTTCATATCGATGACAGTATGAATTACAAAGACAGTTATTTGAAACCACATATGTAATATTACATATTGGAAAAACATATAGGGAATTACAATCCTGGACAGGTCAAATAATATTCATCTGAGTAAACTGAATAATAACAAAAATAAAGTAGATCTGATAGATGTACATACAATTCTGCTCTTCAGATAAAAAATATAACTGTTTTTTCCCATGTAGGAGTAAACTTGTTTGTGTTTGTTTTTAAATCAATCATCTGTTGAGTAGTAAAGAAATAACAATCAGTAAAAGAAAATGTAAAAGAGTTATGCACACTATTTTCTCTGGCACTAATTTAATAATCCTATGATGATAATAGGAGAAAAAATTTTAATGGCAATATAAATATGAACATTTAGGAATATGCTCTTGAGACAAATATAGAAAATCTTCAATTAAAAAATACCTAGAAATAACAGCTAACCTAACAAATATATAAGCTCTGTTTAAAACCTTATTTAAAAGAAAATTTATGTGTCAAACGTCTTCACTGGTGCAAATAAATATTGAGAGAAAGAAACAAATATTAAGAAAAAATAATGAAAAAATTTAAAATAAATAGAACATAATGAAGATAAAATTAGAAATCAACAAATTGTAAAGCAGACTTTAGAATTTATAAAGTCAGTAAAATAATCAATAGCTTTAGAATCACTAGTTAATTCAACTAAGAAAAGAAAAATAAATTATTAATATGCACAATCAAGAAATTAATTGCCAATAAGGATGAAATTAAAAGAATAGAAAGAAAATGCATTTTATAACTCTAGGCATAGATATTTGAAAATCTATATGAAATAAATACACTTCTTTGAAAATATAAATTATAAAAAGTATTTATTAGAAAATAGAAAAATTACAGATAATGTGAAAAATATACCATTTATCATATATCTACTAGTTGTATCAAAATGTAAAGAAACTGATCCATTTTAAAACTGATTCCAGGCATGGAAAAGAAGCGAAGCTTCCCATTACTTTGTATAATGTCACCACATCAGTAGCAAAGTCTTATAAAGACAGCACAGAGAAAGAAAATTGCAGATCAATTTTACTGAAAAATTAATCAATTTTACTGCAATATTAATGCAAAAATCCTAAATGAAATACTAGCAAATACTATACAGTCATATATTAAAATAATCACTAGTCTTTACAAAGTAAGTTCATTCACAATAATTCAAATTTGGTTTAATACTAAGAAATCCATCTATATAACTAACCATTTTAATCAGTTCATTAACTTGTAATTATGTGCATCTTAGGAGATATTAAGTAGATATTTGAAAATTGGAAAACTCCATTCAAGAAACCAAACAAAGTCTGTATAAGAATATATATACCAAAGGCCAATGCCACAATTAGCGGCAACACCCTTGCAATCTACCTATTAAAATTGGTGGGAGCGATAAGTTCCCACTTTGGGAGGCGATAAGAAGGAAAAGGAGAAGTAGGGAAAGAAAGATGGGGAAGAAGAGAAGGAAGAGTCATAAAATGGAAGAGTAATAGGAACAGGGTCCTAAATTGTAGAAGTCCTTGCACAATTGGGACAGCCAGTGCCAATTGTATTGTACAAGAGGTGAATCTGTCATTCTTTCTTTAGTATAATTGAAAATGAGACTGTCCAAAAGAAATGTGTAAAAAAAGAAAAATGCTAGAAATAGGTAGAGATTCAGAAAGGTGGAAACGTACAAACATAAATTTAAAATGTAATAGCTTAGAAACCATAATGGGAATGTAAGTGATTTAATTGTAAGAAAAAATATATAAAAAACCTTAGAGAGAAATAATAATGTAGTATAAACTTTAGAGGAATTCAAGTAAACAAGTAATTAAGAAGATACATTTCAATATTGGATACTATTAAATAAGAAGATTCATTCTAGTGTTTAATATTTTGTGTGTTATAAAATATTATCATATATAAATATACTCATATGGAAATATTTATTATCCTTAGCTTGTGACTCCGTAAGGGACGCAGCAATCAGCATTCTGTTAAATACATATACTTTCCACATAACTATAACTCATATTAAAATAATATATACAGCTGCCAAAATGTGTTCTATTTTAAAATAATTGGTCTATCTCAATATGAAACATCTTCTCTTTTAAGCATTTATGTATGTATGGTACACTTAGTACTAGTTATTTTAGTAAATCAGTACAATGCATATTATAATAGAATAACATATATGAAAAGGTCCTAGTCTCGTCTTGTCAATATGCTTTGTTTCAATTCTAATTCATGCTCATGTTGCTTTATTGTCTTGTTGTCATGGTCACGCACAATAAATTACAATAAAGTTGGGCTTCTCGCCCGCCCGCCTTCGCCCGCACGCCGGCCCTGCAGAGCCCGCAGGCCCGGGTCACGGAGGCCTGAGGAGGCCGGGAGGGGAGGGCTGCGCCAGCCAGCGGGCGGGCTAAGGCGCCGAACTTCCGCGCTGCCCCCAGCTGCAGGCCAAGAGCACGCAGTCCGACCTGGCCTTCTTCAGGTTCCCTCCGGACCCGGCCAGATGCTAGGAGTGGGTGGAGAATTGTAGGAGAGCTGACTTAGAAGATAAAACAGCTGATCGGCCGGGCGCGGTGGCTCACGCTTGTAATCCCAGCACTTTGGGAGGCCGAGGAGGTCAGGAGATCGAGACCATCCTGGCTAACACGGTGAAACCCTGTCTCTACTAAAAATACAAAAAATTAGCCGGGCGTGGTGGCGGCGCCTGTAGTCCCAGCTACTCCGGAGGCTGAGGCAGGAGAATGGCGGGAACCTGGGAGGCGGAGCTTGCAGTGAGCCGAGATCGCGCCACTGCACTCCAGCCTGGGCGACAGAGCGAGACTCCGTCTCAAAAAAAAAAAAAAAAAAAAAAAACCTAATCAGCTAAATAAACATCATCGATTATGTGCCGAACATGAGACCTCTATGATCTGTAGAACTAGTCCTTATAGGACAGTTCTTCGAGATAATGCAATACCAACAATATTTGATCTTACGGTCATTTGAACAAACCACATAAGTAGACACAGAAAACGAATAAGAGAACTGAGTGAAGACGAAATCAGGACTGAAACAGAAAAATATTGATGAAACTTCTGAGCAGGAACAAAAACATAAAGAAACCAACAATAGCAATGCTCAGAACCCCAGTGAAGAAGAGGGTGAAGGGCAAGATGAGGACATTTTACCTCTATCCCTTGAAGAGAAGGAAAACAAAGAATACCTAAAATCTCTATTTGAATTCTTGATTCTGATGGGAAAGCAAAATATGCCTCTGGATGGACAGGAGGCTGAAGAAATCCCAGAAGGTCTGTTTGCTGTAGATAACTTTCAAGCACTGCTGGACTGCCAGATAAATTCTGGTGAAGAGGTCCTGAGAAAGCGCTTTAAGACAACATTAGTTAACACGTTGTTTTCTTCAAAAATACAGAGGAGGCAGATGGTAGAGATCTGTGAGAGCTATATTCGAGACGAAACCCTCAGGGAAGAGAGAAAATCACACTTCTTTTCCATTATCACTGACTATGTAGTGGACATAGCAGGGGAAGAGCACCTAACTGTTGGTGAGGTTTGTTGATGAGTCTCATAGCCTAAGAGAGGAATTTATAGGTTTTCTGCCTTACGAAGCTAATGCAGAAATTTTGACTGTGAAATTTCACACTATGATAACTGAGAAGTGGGGATTAAATATGGAGTATTGTTATGGTCAGGCTTACATTGTGTCTAGTGGATTTTCTTCCAAAATGAAAGTTGTTGCTTCTAGACTTGTAGAAAAATATCCCCAAGCCATCTACACACTCTGTACTTCCTGTGCCTTAAATATGTGGTTGGCAAAATCAGTACCTGTTATGGGAGTATCTGTTGCATTAGGAACAATTGAGGAAGTTTGTTCTTTTTTCCCTCGATCACCACAACTGCTTTTAGAACTTGACAATGTAACTTCTGTTCTTTTTCAGAACAGTAAAGAAAGGGGTGAAGAACTGAAGGAAATCTGCCATTCTCAGTGGACAGGCAGGCATGATGCTTTTGAAATTTTAGTGGAACTCCTGCAAGCACTTGTTTTAGGTTTAGATGGTATAAACAGTGACACAAATATTAGATGGAATAACTGTATAGCTGGCCGAGCATTTGTACTCTGCAGTGCAGTAACAGATTTTGATTTCATTGTTACTATTGTTGTTCTTAAAAATGTCCTATCTTTTACAAGAGCCTTTGGGAAAAATCTCCAGGGGCAAACCTCTGATGTCTTATTTGCAGCTGGTAGCTTGACTGTAGTACTGCATTTACTGAACGAAGTGATGGAAAATATTGAAGTTTATCATGAATTTTGGTTTGAGGAAGCCACAAATCTGGTAACGAAACTTGATATTCAAATGAAACTCCCTGGAAAATTCCACGGTGCTCACCAGGGTAACTTGGAATCTCAGCTAGCCTCTGAGAGTTACTGTAAAGATACCCTAAGTGTCCCAACAGTGGAGCACACTATTCAGGAAGTTAAAGATATATTCTTAGAACAGCACCTCAAAGCTCTTAAATGCTTATCTCTGGTACCCTCAGTCATGGGACAACTCAAATTCAATATGTCAGAGGAACACCACGCTGACATGTATAGAAGTGACTTACCCAATCCTGACACGCTGTCAGCCAAGCTTCATTGTTGGAGAATCAAAGGGAAACACGGGGGGAACGATATAAAGCTTCCATCCACCATCTATGAAGCCCCCCACCTGCCCGACATCAAGTTTTTTCCTAATGTGTATGCATTGCTGAAGGTCCTGTGTTTTCTTCCTGTGATGAAGGTTGAGAATGAGCCGTATGAAAATGGATGAAAGCGTCTTAAAGCATATTTGAGGAACACTTTGACAGACCAAAGTTCGAGTAACTTGGCTTTGCTTAACATGAATTGTGATATAAAACACAACCTGGATTTAATGATGGACACATACATTAAACTCTATACAAGTAAGTCAGAGCTTCCCACAGATAATTCCAAAACCATCAAAAATACCTAAGAGACTTTTAAAAATAGGCCTTCTTATATTTGATATTTGAAAGAAAAGCTGTATGGTGTATGTAGACCTCTTAATCACTAAATGTCTTTGCTTATAGGACTCCATTGAATACATTAGCCATTGATAATCTACCTGTTTAAATGGCCCCTGTTTGAACTCTCAGGCTTTGAAGACCTACCTGTTCTTCCAGAAAAGAACATTGAAAGTGCCATGTTTCCTTCTGCCTGTTCTCTGCTGACGGCACTCTGGAATTGTTTTAGTTAGGTCATTTTAGACATAGCATTTATTATCACTGTGGATCTCTACTTGTTGGGTGTTATGAATTCTTTGAAGAAATATGTTTTGAAGAGGTGTGGGAGGAAGGAATACATTTTATAAAATGTTATAGTGACGCCCACAGTTGACCTTTGACTAATAGGAGTTTTAAGTATGTTGAAAATCTCTCCTGGACAGTTACAAGAAATTACTGGAGAAAAGCTCGTGAGCTCGCCAAGCAAGGATTTCAGTGTAGATTTTGTCTTTCTCTAACTTAAAGGAACAAATGACAGTTAAAATTTGAATGGAAGAGCCTGCCGTTGTTCCACATCTCGTTGTTGCTGTTTACATTCCTTTGTGAAGCCTACATCTTCCTAAGCTTTTTAGCAGGTATATTTTGAACACTTCTGTTTCATGGTTAAGACAGAATCAGAGGCCATGGATACTGACAACTGACTTGTCTGTTTGCTTTCTGTCTTTTCCCCTGACTCTTACCTACTGCCTCATCTTGATTTATAAGCAAAACCTGGAAAACCTACAAAAATAAGGGTTGTGGTTTATCTAGGAAACTATGGAAAGTATTGCTGTTATTTTTGATGAAGAAAATCCATTTTGTATAGTTTGTTTCAATCTAAATAAAATGTGAATTTTGTTTAAAAATGGAAAAAAGAAAATCATTTTATTCTAGAAATGAAAAAATCATTTACGAGCTTCTTGAAATTTTACTGTCATGTTATTAACTCATGTCAGTCTTTTGATACACTATTTTTTTAGTACATTCTAATACTATAGTGGTAAACTACATAAATGGAAATTTATGTATATTAGACTGAAAGAAGTAAACAGAGGGAAATAATACATACAGCATGTTATATAGCTACTACTTGGGAATGTATGCAAACATCTACCTATATATGTTTTTTTTATATTTAATTACTAATAAGCGTCTTGCATATGATAAACTGTTTGTTAGAATTATTTCTTGTATCAATTTATCTCTTAAAAGTTTTCTAGATAAGAGAATAAGAGAAAATTGTGCTACATATTTTCTAACTTTGCTGAAATTATTTTGTTAGAGGTTAATGACAGGTAAGGAAAAAATTACGATGAAATAAGAGGAAAATATAATTAAATGATAGTAATGTGCTATCAGTTGTTTAACTTCCACCTCTTTTTTCCTTTAGGAAAAAGCTAGCACAAATTTTGTTAATCACAGGCCAACACATTATCCTTCTCTGCAGAAGTTTCAAAGGTGCGGGGAGGTGGAAAACTTAAGTTGACCCTTTCATTGCCTCTGAAAGTAATTTCTATAATCTTAACCTCCTGAATTCAGTCTCTGGTATTTTATGATAATGTTAACACTTAGGGAAATCATGTTTTATTCATATTTAATGATGATTAATATGTTGCTGCTATATAATCAAGATAAAATAGACCAGTTTCCAAAAGTGTCCTTTTTTATAACAAAGAAAACAGAAATTACTAAGAATTCAATGAGGAGTATGAAACAACTTTAAATTCAACAAAAGAATTATTTTAAAACTTTCACTGATATTTTTTAAAAATCTGAACTTTGAGAATACTTAGATGGAAAAACAAAATTTCATTTGTTTCAAAAGAAGAAAATCAATCCAAGAGAAAAATACAATAATCATTTTCTAACCACTGCATATCAAACAGTTGTGCTTATTGCTTTAAGCTGTTACAGACCCATTTCTGTGCTATCAAGCTAATATGGGTTCATACTACCCTGGACAAGCTGGAAAAAAAAATGTGTGTGTGTGTGTATATATATATATATATATATAAATTTACATTATATAAATATGAGGCAATATGTTACAATAACATAAGTATGAGACAATCTAGAAAATATATCCCTTTGAGTCCTCAAGAGTTCTATGATTTGGTCAAATAGATGTTATTCCTATGCTCCTAGACATGTTTTGCTAATTATTTACACAAGAGCTCAAAATTGTTTGATTTCTGAAGAAAAATTGTAAAATATTTTTAGTTGGTCATAACCTAATTTAGCAAGTACTGTTAGGAAGAGAAGTATTTCTTGGCTGGTCATGGTGGCACATGCCTGTAATCCAGCATTTTGGGAGGCCAAGACCCGCAGATCGCTTGAGCCAGGAGTTGGAGACCAGACTGGGAAACTTGAGGAATCTGGCCTCTACAAAAAATGCAAACATTAGCCGGGCACGGTAGCCTGCACGTGTAGTCTCAGCTTTTCGGGAAGCAGAGGTAGGAAAATCGCTTAAACCCAGAAGCAGAGGCTGCAGTAAGCCGAGACTGTGCCACTGCACTCCAGCTTGGGTGACACCGGGAGACCCTGTCTCCAAAAAAAAAAGAAAGAAAAAGAAGAAAAAAGGGATTTCTTTTGTGTGTTAAATTGCAATTGGCTTAGGAAAAATTATGTTATGTGTACCCTTAAAAACTACTTTTTTTCTTTTGAGACAGAGTCTTATTCTGTCACCCAGGTCACACAGGCTGGAGTGCAGTGACGAGATCTCGGCTCACTGCAACCTCCGCCTGCCAGGTTTAAGTGATTCTCATGCCTCAGCCTCCTAAGTAGCTGGAATTACAGGCATCCACCACCACGCCCAGCTAATTTTTGTATTTTTAGTAGAGATGGGGTTTCGCCATGTTGGCCAGGCTGGTCTCGAACTCCTGACCTCAAGTGATTTGCCTGCCTCAGCCTCCCAAAGTGCTGGGATTTCAAGTGAGTCACCGCGCCTGGCCAAAACTGCTTTTTTGTATCCATCCACTTCAATTCCCCTTTCAAACCCTTTAATGCCATTTAATTACGTTGCTTCCTGGAGGAATATATTTCCTTCTGTCCTATATCAGTGATGTACCTTAGCTTAAGATAGAAATTCATTAGTGTAGACATGGCTTAAGTAGTCTCTAATAATAATTTTTTAACAGATTATCTCATCACTTCCTATATCTGCAAAAAGTCTGTGAAAAATATCTTTATTAGATCAATAAAGATCCCATTTAGCTTAATATATAGTTTCAAGTAAATGATGTGCTACTCACTGTAAAAATTTCTCACTTAAAAATATTGGATTATTCTTTCTGTAAGTATATTGTTCTCCAGGCTCATCCATGTTGGAGCAAATGGCAAGATCCTGGTTTTTTTTTTTGAGGGGTAAATAATATTTAATTGCATATATGTACCACACAATGATCTCACTTCTACGTGGAGTCTTAAAAACTATTCAACTGTACAAAAATAGAGAACAAAACAGCAGTCACCAGTGGCAGGGGATAGGGAAAGAAGTGGAAAGATGTAAGTCAAAAGATAAAAGTAGCATATATATAGGATGAACAAGTCTAGAGATCTAATATACAACATGAGAACTATAGGCAATATAACTGTACTGTGTATGGGATTCATGCTAAATGAGTAGATTTTAGCTGCTTTTGCCACACACTCAAAAAAGGGCAACTGAAATAATGAAAATGTTCATTTGTTCACAGTATTATCTATATGCATTTTTACTGTCTATATGCACCTTATAATAACATGTATACCTTAATTATGCGAAATATAATTTTTATGAAAATATATTGGAGTATTTTTGAGAGAATGCACCTTTACAAATACACATAATTGTCATTTTAGCTTTTTAATTATAAATACACATACACAGAAGCATGCACTTAGAGAATGTTCTCATTTTCTGAACTACAGGTGGTTCTTTAGTAACTGTAACCTAGGTGATTCAATAATAACAAGATTTTAAATACCTATAAGCCTCAGTTATTCCTTGTTCTCATTTAATTCAGTTTTCATGTCTCCCACCATTAGCCTTTGTAATAGTTTAATAGTGCATTCTATCTCTCTCTTTCCCTTTCAAACTTATTTTGTAATGACTCAAACTTTAGAGGACTTCTTGACAATGGATCAATGTCTGAAAAACTTGACAATTAGCATTAACATTGACACGAAAGCTTAAACTTGTTTGTAATATTCAATTATTTTGTCTTTTTATCATTATAACCTTGCTTTTGTCAAAACCGTAATGATGACCTGTTTCTACAATTTGAGTAAAAACTGATACCTTTAAAAATTTGCATAATAGTCATTTTAGTTTTTTTATTATAAATACACATACACACACATGCGCTTAGAGAACGTCCTCATTTTCTGAACTACAAATGGTTATTTAGCAAATTTAACCTAGGTGATTCAATAATAATATGATTTAAAATATCTCCAAGCCTCAGTTATTCCTTGCTCTCATTTAATTCAGCTTCCATGTCATTTTGGCTTACTTTTCACAGAAAATATGCATATGCATAAACGTTTGCAGAATCAAACATAATATGGACATTCTATTGTTACTTTTTTAGTTACACTGAAACATCCATATATAGGCGTCTTTTCATATACCTGCCCACTGAGTCTATACTTCAAAAAAATAAAATATATAGCAAAGAAACAAGAGAATTATTTCTCTGGTTGAGATCTTCAGGGTTGTAGCTTTTTATACTTCATTTTACCCAGTCCCCTTTTTCCCAGTTTGTGTGGCATGGCAAATAGTATAAAAAGGGAGGAAAAAGCAAATATCAAAAATGCAATGTGCTACACACATTGAAAACAATACTAGCAGATATTAATTGAGAAAATTTTTTCTTTCAAATTCCAATATGTATAAACAAATGTAACACAAGTAAGTTTGTACACACTGCCCTGTAAGTTACATTACTTATCCTGTGGTCAGTTGTCTTACAGATTCTCACCTTAGAAAAATCCACAATTCAAAAACAGTTCTCCAGAATGAGGTTTTCTTTTTTTTCGTTCGTTTGTTTGTTTGTTTGTTTTGTTTTGATTTTTTTGAGACGGAGTTTTGCTCTTGTTGCCCATGGCTCACTGCAACCTCCACCTCCCGGGTTCAAGCAATTCTCCTGCCTTGGCCTCCCGAGTGCTTGGGATTACAGGCATACACCACCACACCCAGCTAATTTTGTATTTTTGGTAGAGATGAGGTTTCTCCATGTCGGTGAGGCTGGTCTCAAACTCCTGACCTCAGGTGATCTGCCGGCCTCGGCCTCCCGAAGTGTTGGGATTACAGGTGTGAGCCGCCACACCCGGCCTAGCTCTTTTTTAACCTTTGGGAGAAGGATACATCTTTGCCTTACTCTTAAAACAAATGCAATACCTATCTTCCATGGCTGTAGTTCTTCTGAAGTTCTATCTCTCACTGCAGATGACACTGTTTATCTGGAAATAGCTTCTTTTTAGACTGCCAACTCTATCTTAATTTCAGCCCCAATCTTCACTTCATCACTTTGACATGAATCAGTATTAAGAAAAATTATAAAGAATTAAAGGTTTGATTTAGCTCTTTGTTTCTATTTCCCACTAAATCTTGAATAACTGAGAAGTAAATTTGTTAAGCACTCTTCACATTCTGTCCATGCTCCCATTTCAATCAAAATTTACGTTGACTTTCCCCATTCACCCAGAGTTCTACCTCCAGCTTGCCAAAGAAATATTTACAATTTGATCAACTGAATCACATTAATATGTAAATGTGACAGTGTTCACCTTAAGATCTTCCTTTCCCCAAATAGCTTCAGTGAGATGTAGCCATTGGAAAGCAATGCCTCCTTTATATTGTCTGTTTGACTCCACCATAGGAGGCTGACCCCTTGAACAGGCCTAAGCCATAAGTTCTGATCTACTTTTCATTGGCAAGGGACAGATCAGGTCTCTAATTTTATCATTTCAATGTATGCATATTCATATTCTGAAACTTACAATTTTTTATTGTTCTCACTTAGAGCACAAGTAAGCGAGAATCTCTATTGCTGAGTTATACATTAGAATTTTCAAAGTGAGCAGTAAATAAAATGAAAGACAACTGTATTTCTTCCAAGAGATACTTTATGGAGTATTAACATATCACATCTTCAGGTACAAGTTGAAATTATCTCAGGCCTGAGGTCTGCTCAAATTAGTATGTTGTTAGTAATTTGGAGCAATTATATATGTAATGCTCTGCCATTAATACGTTGAATCCACAATTATGCATGTCCTGTAAATGATAAATCTATAAAAGCAATAAAAACAAATTTGGCTTTACTAGATACCGGCAAAACTTTTATCACATTCCGGGCTTTTGAAAATATTTCTGCCATCAAGCATATTTAAGATTGTTTCCAAGGTCTTTCAAAATTGACTACATATGTTGAAGACAGAATAAAAATGAAGGATGCTCTATTAGTGTCAGTTTTCTTAATAGTAGTCTAGATTATTAACCTCCACTAGGATCTGACACATGTATCTTTACATTATTATTATTATTATATATTTTTTTTTCTTGAGACAGAGTCTCACTCTGTCCCCCTGGAGTGCAGTGGTGCAATCTTGGCTCACTGCACCTTCCACCTCCCAGGCTCAGGTGATTCTCATGCCTTGGCCTTCTGAGTAGCTGGGATTACAGGCATTCGCCACTATGCCTGGCTAGTTTTTTTTGGCGGGGGAGGGGGCAGGGAGACGGTGTCTCTCTCTGTTGCCCAGGCTGGAGTGTAGTGGCATGATCTCGGCTCACTGCAACCTCTGTCTCCTGAGTTCGAGTGATTCTCCTGCCCCAGCCTCCTGAATAGCTGGAACTACAGGCGCCCGCCACCATGCCAGGCTAATTTTTTGTAGTTTTAGTAGAGCCGGGGTTTCACCATGTTGCCAGGCTGGTCTCGAACTCCTGACCTGAGGTGATCTGCCCACCTCGGCCTCCCAAAATGCAGGGATTACAGGCGTGAGTGACTGCGCCCAGCCCATTATTTGGCAAAATAGTTTTTTGAGAATACTCTTTTGTTATAAGGCTATGAACAAAGTAAATATCTTCTAGGGACTCTTATTTTTTTTTAATTCCAAGCTTGTAGTCACATACGGTTTAAAGTATTCTTATTTTTTAAAATCTTCATACAAATGGTTATTCCATGTCTTTCATTCACATCTTCATCTGACAGACACTTCCTTCATTGGTGAAGTTAAGATAAAATAAATTTTTATTACACTTGGCAGACCTTGGGATAAGGTGGCATATAGTGAGATAATCTGCTTATTAGGAGAAGGTAGGTAGATATTAGATTATAAATTCATAGAGTAATTTATTATGTAAATTTAAAAATTAAATGTAACAAATATGACTTTTATTGCACAATCATTTTACGATACGTATTTGTTTATTCCTCTGAAATTTATTTTATCTTAACTTTGTAATCATCTGGAACTAAACATCAGGAGTACAGAAAAAAATATTGTTCTGAGGAATTTAAAGGCTAATAATAGAAGGAAGAGTCCATTTAAACAGGTGAAAGCAATATAATGTGGCTCAAAGGAATCTTGAAAATGTTTTACAGCAGTCCAAAAGAGAATAATTGGCTCTCTTTGAATAATATGCTTAAGCTTATTATTTATATGCTTATATGAAAATAAAGATATTAATACTGATAAATAAGAACAGCTATGTTAATTTAGTGTTTATTGTGTACTAGGGAATGTGCTGTTTTACACAATTTTCAGTCAGGCAGATGCTTTTCATTGTGTGGAATTAGAAACAATTTTCAGGAAGTTAGCTAATAGGTTCAAGGTCTCACAACTTGGGCAAAATGCAATTCAAATTCAGGTATTTTGTTATATTTAACTGTGTTTGAATTTAAAACATGGGAAGATGGTACTAGGGGAGAACTCTGTTGTGGAGAGAGTGTCAGTGTGAGAGTCAGGAAACTCAAAGTTTTGGCCCCAACTAGGCCTTTTTTTTTTTTTTTTTTTGGCCGTATGACTTTAAGCCACAATTGACACTGAGTTTGATAAATTAGATATAATTATACTCACATCCTGTATCATGGCTTTTTTTGTATCATTGGTAGATGAAACCATGTTTAAGCAAGAAAGCACTATAGAAATTAAGGTATTTTACAACTCCAGCTAATATCACTCTCTAACAGATATTGTTTGTTCTCAATTTATTGGTCATACTATGCTTTGTTAAATGCTACTGTCAGGTGTGTCTTTCTCTACCTTGCCATCTTATGCCTTTTCATCCTTCAAAACCTCATGAACTTTTAAGATCCTCTGAAATACCTCTTTCATTCTCATGTTGTATGTACTCATTGTACTTGATACAAGAGAAGAATTATAGCACGTAATGGTCTTACTATGCTTTGTTAAATGCTACTATCGGGTATCTTTCTCTACCTTGCCATCTTATGCCTATTCATCCTTCAAAACCTCATGAACTTAATTTTAAGATCCTCTGAAATGCCTCTTTCATTCTCACATTGTATGTGCGCATTGTACTTGATACAAGAGGAGAATTATAGCACGTAACCACTCCGTGTTGGTGTGACTGCTCTTGGTCTACCAGATCTGCCACTAGACTGTGAGATGATTACTTTATCCCCAGTTCCTGGAAAATAACTGAATACTTCATGAATTGGTGTAGACATAAAAATAAAGATTTCAAAATAAAATATATTGGTTCAAATATATGCATTCTTATGGTTAACTTGGTTAGGCAAGAACCTTGTATTACAGTCTGTAAACAGTGAGAATACCTTTCAAGAGGAGAAAATGGACTTTGATAGATTATTTTCAAAAGGATATTAGATTTATAATACTCAAGACAAAAAGACAATTCAGAAGGAAGAATAAAATTATTTTTTGCTCTGAAAAAAGAGAGAATTAATTAACAATTCTAGTAACAGGGTTCATCATCATTTATTTTTAAGTTTGCTATTTGAAAACTTTTTTAACTTAATTGTTTAATGTGGATTCCTTACCTCATTCCCCAAAATTTCATATTTCACTATTCTTTCCAAAGCATTAGTTTATGCTCTTAGATTTTCTTGGATAACTCAGTATATATCTCTTTCTGTTAAATTTAAAGCCTATTTATTATCAACATTGCGTGCCATATATTGGAAGGCAAAAGTATTTTCCCATTATGTAATGTTATTTATAAACCAAACTGGGGAAAACCTTCACAGCCTCAGTAGAGAGGAGATTATAGTTTTTTTAAATTCATTCTTTCTGTATATTTTATCATAAATCATCTTAGGACACACCTTTCCAATGCACAGATGCTCTTAATTAGATCAGCATTGTCATAGAAACTGTGCTCTCTTTTTGACTGTTGCCACCAGCAGCAAAACATCCATTTCCTTATAATTCATTCCCAAGTTTATTTAAAATGTTCTATGAGGTATGCCTATTGAAATGACTAATCATGTTTATGGGAATACTGGAGGATAAAAGTTATTTTTGAGTGATTTTATCATATTAAATGTAGAATAGAAATATAACCTTTGAAAAAATATTTATTAATAGTTTTTACTACATGGTTTCAATAACTTTTCAATTTTAAAAGTATTGCTCTTTATAGCAGTATGAGTAGTTAAATCCAAAAACACCACTGGGAGAGGCTCCATGAACTAAATATTGGACTGGGCTTTAGAAATATACAAATAAATGAAAACTTGCCTGTGTTCTCAGGAACACCCCAAAGCAGATCAGTAAGTATCTGTATTGTCACATTACTTCACAGAAGTTCAAAAGATCCAGGATACAGGTACTCCCTTCTAACTTATTTAAGAACATTCTCATTTCACTATTCTTCGGGCAAAGAAATTGCAATTCCTATTGCAAAGGTAAATTCATTTATACCTTAACAAATATTTGGGTTTCCAGTAAATGAAAACACAAAAATGGGTTAAGGGGCTATTAATTATTTTCAATGCTTCCACTCTAATAAATAAAAATGGCTAACAGTTGCTATAAAATAGCGTTTTAACATACCAAGAACCATAAAAAAAGTGTTTGCAAAATGAATAGATCATATGAGAGAGTTTCAAAAATGTTTTTTTTTCAAAAATGTTTCCCCAAAATATATTTCTTCTTTTACACTTCTCTCTTTTAGAGAAATCTTCTCTTTGAAGCCAGAGTAGTGGATTTTACAACCTGTATATTTCACTTCTTTCTATCTCTTTTGTGCACCTAAATTACCTCCCGTTACTGTCAAGTCTGTTAAACAGATTGAAAACAACTGCTTTAAAGGAAAGGCCATCACTTTTGAAGCCTGACATGGCTGGATTACAGTCTTCACTTTTATTTTCTAGATGA
Organism: Hylobates moloch; assembly: GCF_009828535.3. NCBI lineage: Eukaryota > Metazoa > Chordata > Mammalia > Primates > Hylobatidae > Hylobates > Hylobates moloch. The sequence goes on along the minus strand of NW_026652279.1, from coordinate 71,522,760 downwards.
GTGAGCAAATTACATAACTTTCTTAATCCTCAGTATTCACATCTGTAAAATGAGGTTATAATACCTGGTTTACCCTGGATTAAATTATGCAGTGCACTTATAGCACCTACTAAAATGTCCCAGCACATTAATGGCTGCCCTTTTATAGCATGATTTTCAAGTGGGACATTAAAAAGGGATTAATAAAGTAATTATAAATACAATTGGACTAGATATGGCTGGATAGGGATACAGCGAATTGTAAGTGCCACGGTGAAAAGGGTGAGAAAAGAGCCGTACGGTGAAATCTCCCTACTCTAGTTTGATTGGAAAAGAAAAGCTGTGCTTTCAAGTGAGGGAAATAAGCCTGGAGAGCATAGTTTAGAACATTCTTGTGATGGGCCTTAAATGCCAGGCTGAGAAGTGACACTTACCTTGCTGGGCAATTGAAAGCTATTGAACATTTTCAGACACAGGAGTGACATGATCATAATTGCCCTTTAAGATTTAAATTGGGTTAGCCTATGAACGAAAGAGAACGGAGAGAGGCTGGAGGCTGAGAGGCAATTTAGGAGATGATTACACAAGTCAAAGTTAATAAGAATCTGTCTTAGACTGGGGACATATCAGAGAAAAAGAGAAAGTTGATAGTACATGAATGATTAGAAGGATTTAATAGATCATTATTTGTGGGGAACAAAAGAAAAGGAATGGTTTTGGGGGGAAAGGTGAGAAGTAGGAGAGAGTTTGGGTTAGAAAATAACAGGATTTGGGACTACATATTTAAACAGTGATTTGCATTTTTTTTTCTGAGTATTTTCGTGTCTTTTCCTGGGCCTAGGATAGTAATATCAAGGAAAGATCACTGTCTCAATGTATCAGAGTGCATAAAAGCTAAGAAGATAAGTGACTTACTCACCGTCCCTCAGCTAATAACAGACTTTAAATTTCTGGCTCCTACATTACAACTGTATTCACTACTCTGACTTGGATGTTGACAGGACAGGGAACATCTCAGGGGGAAATGCCCAGCCTTCTCCTGATATTTAAGACTGGTATTTTGAACTTTGGAGAGGTAAATTGTTACATGAGTCATCAAAATTGTTATATGAGTCATCAAGATGGAATCCACAGTCAAGGATAAAATTGTCAAAGGGATGACACTAAAAGAGAAGCAGTTTAGTGGGGAACCCTTGAGGAACAGGTGCTTTCGGAAAGCAAGCAGAGGAGAAACAAACACAAACAGTTTAATCCGGATGATTAAAAGTGATTTCAAGTAAGGCAGAAATGTGTAGGTTAAGGAAGGGGGATCTTTAAGAAAAAGGAAATTAGTATAGAGAGGTTTAATGAATGAAGCTTGAAAAAGACCACTTGATTTGACTAGAAAACTCCTGAAGACTTGAAAGACAATGTTCTTATATTAATGGGAGATGAAAGCAAAATTAAGGCCATATTGTAATGAAATCTAGAGACATAGAATACTTACTCTGTGAGTTATAGTCATATTTATTTGTATTCGAGTTGCTGTTTTAAGGCAACAGAGATTTGTATGATTTTTATATTATAAAGAAAGAAACAATGTCACTGTTGAAATCTCAGAAACACCAACAAAAATAACAAATTTCATTTTTTTCTTTTTCCCAGAGAAATACCTGGAACTCTTAAGGATATTTGTAGACCTGTAATTCAGTGCAAACTCTATTTCATATTGTAATATTTATGATTTATTATACTTTTCTGCCAAATAATTTCATATTTACTGTTCCTTAGGATATATGTCCATATCACAGAATGTGGTAATTAAATATGAATGTTAAATTGGTTTACTGATTTTCAGATTTGCCCACACAGGTAAGCAAGAATTCAGTGACTGAACTCTTGCTTTGTAAGCTCAGAAACTCAATTTTATTACATTGTCTGCAGTTGGTAAAATTGATTATATAAGGTAAATGCTATAAGGGTTGAGACCATGTTTTCTTCATCTGTGAATCTAGCACAAGTTCTTGTACACAGAAAGTGTTCATAAATGAATTGATAAATAAAGAAAGGCATAGAATGTATACTAACTTGTAATATACAAGGTAATAATTTATTTTTGAAACTACTGTTTATAAATTTCAAATACCGGTTACTTTCATCTGGCAAGTTATTCAATAAGAGTAATTTGTTTAAAACATTTTCTTCTGCGTGTGTTAGTCGGTTTAGGAATTCTGATTAAAATTTAGAAAGTAAGCAAGTATAGTTTAGGTAGATTTGGGTGTTCTTTGACTTAATAATTTATAAATTATTTCTTAGGGTGGGCTCCCATTACATTATTGGTATCTGTATCATTCTAAACATGAATAAACAGACTTAGGAAGGTTCAATAGCATGGATTAAATTACATAAGTAATATGAAATGTAGATTTAGAATGCCAAATACATGATTCCCATGAGGCATTCATGCACTTGCCAAAAATGCCCTGGATGGGTTTAATTACAGATAACAAATGACCAAGATGAAAATTTATAACCAGGGTCGTTTCTTGATATCAACTAAATTAGAACCCCAAGACAAGTTATGTCATTACTGAAAATTAAAACTTCAAATTATAAACATTAAAATATGAACCATCTGAGCCTGGATGTGATTATCTGGCCTTTCAATAAAGCAAGATCATGTATTTGCCGTGTTCTTAGATTTCGTGCTTGTTTTCATGGTGTTTGAAAATTTCAACCAGTAGTTTCAACCAGATGTTTCAAACCTTGATTATATATGAACATACTATACTGATCCTTTTACATTAAAATTAAAGATGAACAAATTGAATGTATAATGTCAATTAATAAAACTATATAGGTTTATTTTTATCTTTACAGAGTAAAATTTTAGTCATTCACTTATTTATCCTTATACAGGCACCTTCCAAAAGAATAGCTCATAGAAATTTTATTTTCAGAATGAAAGGCAATTATATTGCTTGGGAATTACATGAAGAAACTACTGCTTTGGATTTCTAATTTTTTTAAAAAATATATTCAATCAGTGAGATAGTCATCAAAGCAAGAGTTAGAGTATTGGTGTACATGTTCTGTCGGGAATATTCAATAAAAATTATAAGAAAAACAACTTGAAAAGATACCCATAATTGAAACCAGGAAAATAATTAGTTACCCTAAACTGTAATAGAGAACTAATTGGGGACAATTTATTAAATGAGAAAGGAAGAAAATTGTAATGATAGTTGAAACCGGAGTGGGGAGGATTTTGGCTGATCAAGAGTAAATTAATTGAAACAATATTAACCAAGATGTTTTTTTCTTCTCTAGAAGAAGATCACGTTTTTCCCCTCCCAAATAAAGATTAAAAAAACTACCTCACACAAATGTTTTAAATAAGAACCCATATGTAGTATACTTTGCACAGTGTTTGAAAAATATTTTTTCTAACATTAGGCTCAGGATCTCTGCTTCTGGTGGCATCCCATTAAGGTTTCTCTCAAATTCTGACCTTTTAATAATCCCCTGTATAGCTCTTGATTTCCAGCTCTTCATAATGACTAGCTTCTTTGCTGTTAATCCCAAATTATCTTCTGATTTCTCCCATTCCCAAATATCTAAGTCAATCCAGCAATCTTCCTAACTTACCATTCTGTGTTAGTAGCTCAAGTTGCTTTAATGAAATATCATATAGTGGTGGCTTAAACAACAGACATTTATTTCTCACAGTTTCAGAGGCTGAAAAGTTTAAGATCAAGGTGCTGGCAGATTCAATTCTTGCTGAGGGCCATCTTCTGGCTTGCAGAAGGTCATTTTCTTTTCACCCTATTCTCACATGACAGAGGGAGAAAACTCTTGTGTCTCCTCTGTTTCTAAAAGCATAAATTCCATCATGGATGCTCCACCTTCATGATTTCATTGCAATCTAATTACCTCTCAATAATCTCACCTTCCAATATGATCGCTTTGGAGGTTAGGGATTCATTATATGAATTTGGGGGAACACAAACATTGATTCATAACACATCTAATCTGTGTCATGACCTTAAAAACCTTAATATATTAAGTCTATGCCCACGGAAGAACTTGTTTGTCACACATTCATTTTAACCTCCTTGTAATATACTTTGCATCCTTACTTCTCAACCTAGGTTCTCTGCAGAATCTATTGGTCCTTTTGCAGTTAATGCCTTTAACCATTTAGTATTATTTAATAACTTTTGCAAGAACTTGTACCATTCTTCTGAGTTGTGTCCTAGGCATCTTCCTGGGTTTCTTTCTAAGGTTGACCTTCCTACTCCCCCTTGCTAAATCTCTTCTGCTTTGCTCTCTTCAGTCTGTCCCTTAATTCCAAATATCATGAAAATGGAAAATCATTTCTTTTTCTAGACTAGCTCTCTCTCCAAGGTGTTGGACTCAATTACCACATGTCTACCCGAATGACCTCCAGGACTCCAAATTTGGCATGGCTAAAGTTGATGTCAAATTCTTCCTCCATCAACTAGATCCAATTTATAAATTCCCTTACTAGTTTTGTGATCATAGTCAAGTTACTCAGCCTCCCAGTGCCTCTGTCTCCTCAACTGTAAAATGGGAATGAAAAAGTATCTACCTTCAAAGGCTGCTGTGCAAATTGAAGAAGTCACTTTATGTGATATATGTGAACTGGTGCCCTGGAAATAGAACAGATGGTGATAGTGGTATGTGCCTGTTTGTTATTTTTAGCATTCTTTTTTTTTTCTTTTAAAGCTTAACACTTTTTATTTGATCACTGGCTTCAATATTAGTTCTTTTTAACCTCAGTCTTCTTTATTTTATTATCTGCCAAAATCTTAGTTCTCTTGCTTTTATTCTCCATTTCATATCCTATTTCTGTTAATGCTGTTAACTTGGCTCTTTGCTTTTAGCTTCTAATTTTTCACCAAGACCTGTCTAACTTATCTATTTTATGTTTCTTATACATTCAATACATTGATTTTAAGTTGAGTATACAGTTGCTATCTTGCTAATGTATTGCTTATGCATTTTTTGGTATAATTAAATGAATATTTCTTGGTTTCTATTTTTTTCTACCAAGTGTTAGTTTCACTGAAATCACCTCCTTGCCTCCATACCTGCTACTTTTGTTAAGCACAAATGTGTGACTTTAATGTCAACACTTAACATAAAATAAACACAAGAAGAAATGTTGGCAATATTTATTATACCCTCCATTACGCATTGGTTGTTATGTATATGTAATGGGAAAAATAATAACAGTTTATCCACTGTGCCATTTAACACTTCAGAGATGACAGCAGTGAATTTAAGAGAGAGGGGCGGGGCAAGCACTAAACTATAATGAAAGGAGAATGGAAGTAGAATTATGGACACATTTTCTTGGGAAAAAGTAAGTTACCAAAAATATATTGAATAAGGCATTAAAAGAGCTGTATTTTCATTATATTCTGCAAAAAACACATCTATAACATATGAGCACAGCTGAGAGGCTAGGTTTTAAATGAACAATCAATTATTGTAAAGTTCTTAAACATTTATTTTACTTATTTATTTTTAATATTTAAGAAATTACATTCTTCACTGATACACCTTTAGGCAAAAATTAAAGTAAAATATACCATATACCAGACATACACTTCCAAAAACTATTCGAAAATAATAACTGAGGGCTAAGAGTTCTGTTAAGTTGTGGATTTTTTAATTTTTATTTTTATTTTACTGTAAGTTCTGGAATGCATGGGCAGAACATGCAGGTTTGTTGCATAGGTATACATGTGCCATGGCGGTTTGCTGCACCATCACCTAGGTTTTAACCCTACATACATTAGGTATTTGTCCTGATGATCTCCCTCCCCTTGCCCCCAACCCCCTGACAGGCTCTGGTGTGTGATGTTCCTTTCCCTGTGCCCATGTGTTCTCATTGTTCACCTCCCACTTATGAGTGAGAACATAACAGTGTTTGACTTTCTGTTCCTGTGTTAGTTTGCTGAGAGTGACAGTTTCCAGCTTTTTTTGCCTCTTGTTGATATAAAAAAAAGTTAGTTTTAGAAAAAACAACAACAAAAAACAAAAAACAAAAACTACGTTGTTTTCTCAACTTCTTAAGATGCGTTAAATCCACCAAGTTAGCTACCAGAGATTTTCAGAGAATGAAGACAATCAAGTGAGCCTGGAACTCAGAAAACAAAGAGCTTTGTTTGCCTCTTAGAAGTTATTGGAAAGAATCCATGCCCAAGGAGATATATAGAGTATTTTTCCGCTTGTCTCTGAAGCTCTTGCTGAGTCAGTGACCCTTAGTCATCTGATTCAGAGGCTACCTTAACCTGGCTTTTTCAGACCTTGCCCTCTAAACTCCAATTAATCCTCTTGTTTGCTACCTCTTTTGAAACATGTCCTACTTTACTATAGCCTGACTTCAATATAGTTCTTGCACCTACTTCCCCTCACAGGCATGTCCATGGCCAGCAGTCTGGTGTCCAAACCATCTTCTCAATAATAAATTACTTACAATTCTACATTCTATCACATGTTTTCCCTGATCTAGAGTAAGAAAGTAGACCAAGATGGGTGACCCCTTTATATAAGTAAATTCAATTCACATGTTTAATTGTCTAATAACTCTGCATTTTTCCTTTTCCAAGCTCATGAAGTAGATGTCACTATTTTTATTTTACATGTAAGGGAACATAAATCCAGATTGTTAAACGATTTTCCTAGGAATATAATGTTAGTAGGCTGCATAGGTGAGATTCAGTCCGCACCTATATGAGATTCCACCATACCTTTCTGCCTCTAGCTACAGCTGTTTGAAAATCAGTCTTAGAATAAACATTTAGAAGGAGAATCTGGAAGGTAGAACGGCAATGTGAAAATTGTTCTTTGCTCTCCTCTCTATATGTCAGTACTCTTTTAGCCCCTGTTAAGGTCTTTCTATCATTTCATTAAGATCATGTAAGCACATATATAGGTACAGCAAAAGTACCTATTACCACAGGAATTGTCATTGAGCTTCTGTGCTTTTCTTGGTGATTTAAATTGAATGGCTGATTTGTTCTATCAGTCTTCCTGGAACTTGAAGGTAATCAGATGGGCCTATAATCTCTAGGATCATCCCTTTTCTTCCTCTTTTATAAAGGCAGGCATTACATTGGTTCTGTTCCACTTCCCAGGGACTCAGTTATTGAAAAGAGTTGATAAATGCACTTAGAATCTAATTCTCAACTGCCCTGAAGTATGTTATCATGTGCTGTGAAATTGAACCACATAAGCAGATGTTCCCTTAAACTGCCATTCTCCCATTGTTTCAGCAGAACTTGTTTTTAGCTGTTTCCACCCATCTATCAGAAAATAAACATTTTCTTAGACTTTCTTTTTTTTTATGTCTAAGTGAAATTATTTTCTCCATGTTACTTGTTTTTTAGCTCAAGACTTTTATTTTGCATTTTCTCCTCAACAATAATAATAATAATAATAATAATAACAATAACAACACTAATACAAACACAGTTCTTCTAATGTGCTGGTCACTGTGTTAAGCCCTTTATATAGGCCAGTCTATTAAATCCTCACAGTAACCCTGTACAATAAATACTATTCTCATCCTCATTTTACACTTAAGAATTCTCAGGGACAACAGATTCTTTTTTGTCCTATGTCACAACTTGAAAGTGACAATGTCAGATTCTGACAGAAAATCTTAGCCTAGCCTCATTTTTAACCATTATGACATTCTTTCCAGCCTCATTTTCTTCCCCAAAGTCCAGTTTGATGCAAAGAATGTAGTTCAGTTCAATACTGAACTGAGATTGAACAAAATTGAGCTGAGTTCAGAGAAGTTCAGTAAAAATTTAAGGACTATTAAATTAAAGTTAGTAAGAAGCCGGTTTGATACCACAACATGCTGTATTTTATATACCTAGTTAACCTAAATTATGTTTTTATGTTTTCATTTAGCTTCTTACATGCCTCCAGTTTGAATATTTTGTTTACATGTGCCTTTTGTAAACATTTTTCTAAAATTTAGTAGTATTTTAATTTTTTTTTTTTTTTTTTTGAGATGGAGTCTCGCTCTGTCACCCAGGCTGGAGTGCAGCGGCTTGTAATCATTCATTTTAAAAACATGTAGTATCTATATATGCCATTTTACCCACATTAAGTGATTTGGATCTTAAAAGTTGATAATCTACCATATTATTCTTCTCATTTCTCCATAGACTATGCCCCTTTTAAGCATATTTGCCTAGATGATTGCTTCTGGACAGTCAGAGATTTGGCCCCCAAGAGACAGGTGGCAATCAATGTCTGGGGACCATTTTTATTGTAATCACTTGAGGGCTGGAGTACTGGTATCTAGTGGGTAGAGGCCAAGAATGTTGTTAAACATCTTACAAGGAACAGGGCAGCACTGCACAGTAAAAAATCACCAAGCTCAAGAAATGTCAGTAGGGCCAAGATTGAGAAATCCTGAGTCCTAAACTACCCCTGGGGACATTAACAGCATGGACAATAGGACTGGGCTGTGCATTCTGCCTTTTAGGCAAATGTCATTGGTTTTATTGGCTTTATTTTTCCTCCATCTTAAACACCCCGAACCCCCACTCATTGTGCTTATTAGTGTTTCAATTAGAAGTGAGTATTAGCTTTTTCTTTTAAAACATAAATATGTTGATGATGACAGTAACTGACACAACATCTGTTAAATTTTTGACAAAAAAATTTGCTTAGTTCTCAATGCTCTTGGAATGCTGTTGATGTTTGCTGAAGTAAATTTCCAGACTCCATTCATTTATCAAAATTTGGGCATTCTAGAATACAAGCAAACATTTACCTAGTATCGTAATTTGCAATCCCTTTAGATGTAATCTTTGGTCATCAAGAGCAAGTTCTAGGCTGCTATGAAATTAAGTTCGCTTCTTCAAATAGTTTGAGCACGATTGTTGTTTAGTAAAATAAACATAGCTCCATTATTTCTTAATGTCTTTCTTAACAAGTATAAGATTAGACTACTTCTCACAAACTCCCATTGGGCAGCACTTAAGAAGTGAGTAATATTTCTGTCTGTTTAAGTCAAGTAATCCCAAATGGAAGTAATTTACGGGAAGGCATCGGGGACAGTTACAATAGACATATTGCAATATGCCACTGGAAATCAACATCTCCCCACATGTTTGATCAAGAGCCAGATGGAAGCTTTTATCATATTTATTTAATCTGAAATACACATGGTAATTACACTGGACCTTTGATTCAAGGCCTTATTAATGTCTCCAGAGAAGCCAGGAAATGAGTTTGTCAGTTGCAAACTAATGTAGTCATGACCCTCTGGGTAGAATTTACATCTATCACTGCCTAGATGAGAGTAGAGCTACAAGTTCTTTGTGTCTCAAGAAAGTGAAGTGAAGTAAAAGCTTAGGTAAGGTGTGTAAGCGGAGTAAGAAGCTCCTGCTCTGTCCAAAATATCGTTTATACTATTTTTCATTCATGCTACTCCAGAATGGCTCCCTCCTGTGAGTGGTGTGTGAGTAAAGTAGAATATAAATTTTATGGCCAATATCTCACAAAGTAAAATTAAACAAAACACCAACAAAGGCATATTGAAGTGAAATACTCTCACATATCTAGTCCCAAACCTGGGTCTTAGACAACTTCTACAATTAAACTTAGCAGACGTTAATGTACACGGGGTTTTCTTTGGATTAGTGATAGGAAGAGGAAGGTATCACAAAGATCACCTTTCAAAATGTTACATTTCGGAAAACGTGAGTTAGCAAAACTTGAATGTTGAATGTTTACATTCTAACTTTTCAACTATGATGTTTTTACATAATACGAAAACATGTATCAGAGAAGACCAGCATTAATATGTATAAAAACATTAAAATAATATACCTGTTAAGGTAGATGGAGCTTATTTATCTTTGGAGGATGGGTGTAATGGAAGACATCAACTAAATGTTATTTTTTTAACATTCAAAAATGTGCATTATGATTATGTTATTTTATTTTCAAAGTTAGAAAAATGAATATATATGTATTTGTTTAAAGATTTGTACATGTATATACGTGTGTATATCTATATATATGTACAGCCTTTTGAAAGTGCTCACAGAAAATATAGCACTTTCTGATATATTTGTGATGTTTTATAGGAGAAAAATATGAATTAAGTTTATTACCAAATAATAATAATAGATTGCTATTAATATAAGATGTATAACGAGAAATATTCAGGTGAATCACATACCTACTCTGAAATGACTTCCACAATTTTATTGCTTGATCAAAACGATATTAATGGGTACTACTGTTGTCCTAATAAACTTGCATAGAATTTTATTTCATTAAATTAAATTAAAAGGCTATTAAATTAAATCCTGCTAAAACTTAAATGCTAATTAAAAAGCATAAAATAATCCTATCAATAATTTATTTATTACACTTAGCCAATGATATATACTACAGCTATCCTGTGGTTATCTCCCATATTTCCATTAACAATGTTCTTACGCTTGATTACTTCTCTGTTTCCATTGACATAACTACTGTTATCTCAAATAAGTTTACATTGTACAAACAAGGAAAGCACATATTGAACATCTATTCTGCTGGATGCCCTACTGAGAATGTTCTACATAAGATCCCATCTCATTTTCACAATAAATTTTATAAGATAGGTGATCAACAAAGGCAACATTTTACAGAAAAGAACACAAGGCCTCTAACTATAAAACACAATTAAAACTAGGATTCATAATCAGTGTCTCATTTTTATGACAAGTCTTTTCCAAAAAAAGGTAAATTTTAAAATTCTTCTTTAGTAAAGAATTGTTGTACCCTTGTTTTTTCCTGTTTTGTATTTATAACAACAAAAACCTTTCATGTAATGTAGTAATTAAAATGTCTTCCATATGCAAAGTTAGAAACAGTTATGATTCAGTGAACAAAATAGAGAACCGGATATTAACACTTCTAATTCTAACTGAGCTGTCACGTTAGAACGTGACTGTGTTAGTCCATTCTCACATTGCTATACAGAAATACCTAAGACTGGGTAATTTATTTTATTTTATTTTATTTATTTATTTATTTTTGAGACAGAGTCTCACTCTGTCACCCAGGCTGGAGTGCAGTGGCGCGATCTCGGCTCACTGCAAGCTCCGCCTCCCGGGTTCATGCCATCCTCCTGCCTCAGTCTCCCGAGTAGCTGGGACTACAGGCACCCGCCACCACACCTGGCTAATTTTTTGTATTTTTAGTAGAGACGGGGTTTCACCGTTTTAGCCAGGGTGGTCTCGATCTCCTGACCTCCTCGGCCTCCCAAAGTGCTGGGATTACAGGCGTGAGCCACCGTGCCCGGCCAAGACTGAGTAATTTATAATGGAAAGGGGTTTAGTTGGCTCACAGTTCCGTGGGCTGTACAAGAAACGTGATGCTGGCATCTGCTCAGCTTCTGGGATGGGGGGCAGGCATCAGAAAACTTACAATCATAGCAGAAGGCAAAGGGGGAAGGAGGAAGGTGAGGATCAGTGCTACACACTTTTAAACAACCAGATCTCATGAGAACTCACTCACTATCGTGAGAACAGTACCAAAGGGATGGTTCTAAACCATTCATGGGAAACTGCTCCCATAATCTAATCACTTCGCATCATGCCCCATCTTTAATTATTAGGGTTACAATCCAACATGAAATTTGGTGGGGACACAGATCCAAACCACATCATTCTGTGCCTGACCCTTCAAATCTCATGTCCCTCTCACAGTGCAAAATACAATCATGCTTTTCCAGAAGTCCCCCAAACTTGTAATTTATTCCACCATTAACTCCAAAGTTGAAAGTCTCATCTGGGACTAGGCAAGTCTCTTCTGCCTGTGAGCCTGTAAAACCAAAAACAAGTTTGTTACTCTCAAGATGCAACAGGGGTACAGGTGTTGGGTAAATACTCCCATTCCAAAAGGGAGAAATCAGCCAAAAGAAAGGGGCTGCAGGTCCCTGGCAATTTGAAAACCAAGCAGGGCAGTCGTTAAATCTTAAAGCTTCAAAATAATCTCCTTTGACTCCATGTCTCACATCCAGGGCACACTGGTTTGAGGGGTGGGCTGCTAAGGCCTTGAGCAGCTCCATTCCTGTGAGTTTGCAGAGTTCAGTCCCTGTGGCTGCTCTTATGGGCTGGCGTTGAGTGCCTGAAGCTTTTCCAGGCACACAGTACAAGCTGTCAGTGGATCTACCATTCTGGGGTCTGGAGGACAGTGACTCTACTCCCAGAGCTCCACTAGGCAGTGCCCCAGTGGGGACTCTGTGTGGGGGCTCCAGCCTCTCATTTCCCACTTTGCACTGCCCTAGTAGAGGTTCTTCATTATGGCTTTGCCACTGAAGCAGGCTTCTGCCTGGACATCCAGGCTTTTCCATACATCCTCTGGAATCTAGGTGAAAGCTCCCAAGCCTCAAATCTTGCCCTCTGTGCACCCACAGGCTTAACACATGGAAACCACCAAGGCTTAAGGCTTGCACCCTGTGAATCAGTGACCCAAGCCATAGCTGGTCCCACTTGAGTCACAAGCAGAGGTGGAGTGGCTGAGATGCAAGGAGCAGTGTCCCAAGGCTGCACAGAGTAGCTGGGCCCTGGGCCTGGCCCAGAGACCTAGGAGGACAGAATGAAACCACCTGTCATGGACGGCCTGCTGCAAAGGTCTCTGAAATGCCTTCAAGGCCTTTTCCCTATTGTCTTGGGTTTTCCACATTATCTTGGCTTTTTACTTACGCAAATTTCTGCAGCCTGCTTTAATTCCTCACCTAAAAATGGACTTTTCTTTTCTACCACATGGCCAGGTTGCAAATTTTCCAAGCTTATATACTCTGCTTTCTTTTTAAATATAAATTGCAATTATTCGTCATTTCTTGGCTTACACATATGAGATAGGATGTTAGAAGCAGCCAGATCAAATCTTGAATGCTTTGCTACTTAGACATTTATTCTGCCAGATACCTTATATCAACACTCTCAAGTTCAAAGTTCCATGGATCCCTAGGGCAGGGACTCAATGCAGCCAGTTTCTTTGCTAACACATAACTAATGTGACCTTTGCTCCAGTTCCCAGTAAGTTCTTTATCTGTATCTGAGACTTCCTCAGCCTGGAGTTCATTGTCCATATCACTACCAGCATTTTGGTCACAACTATTCAACAAGTCTATGGGAAGTTCCAAATTTCCACTCATCTTCTTGTCTTCTGAGCCCTCCAAACTTTTCCAACCTCGCCTATTACCAAGTTCCAAAGTTGTTTCCACATTTTTAGGTATTCTATAGAAATGTCCTACTCCTTGGTACCAATTTTCTGTATTAGTCTGTTATAGCATTGCTATAAATACCTGAGACTGGGTAATTTATAAAGAAAATTGGTCACAGTTCCACGGGCTGTACAGGAAGCATGATCCTGGCATCTGCTGGGCTTCTGCAGGGGAGGAAGCCCAGGTAACTTACAATTATGGTGGAAGGTGAAGGGGGAGCCAGAACTTCACATGGCAGGAGCAGGAGGAAGAGAGAGCCGAGGGAGGTGCTACACACTGTGAAACAATCAGATCTCAGGAGAACTCACTCACTCACTATCATTAAAATAGCACCAAGGATATAGTGCTAAACCATTCATGAGAAACCATTCCCACAATTCAATCACCTCCTATCATGCCCTACTTCCAACACTGGGAATTACAATTTGACATGATATCTGGTGGGGACACAGATCTAAATCATATCAATGACTTTCAAAAAACAACTTTGTTATTTGTTATTTTCTTGTGTTACTTTGTAAGACAGTCCGAACCCTTAGTGAATGACAAATTCTAGAAAAAAGGAAAAAATGGATTTATTTGAAGGTAGGAGAAAAAAGAGAATTAAATAAACACAATTTGTTGTAGAAACATAAACAATTACACTAATTTAGAAGAATGATTATAACTACATGAAGTTTGCAACTGTAATTAAAATATGATTTATTTTAGGTTATGTATTTAATGGTATCTATGAAAGACACAGTCTGTACCTGTAAATTGTATTTGTATTGCTTAAGTAGAGGAAGGCTATAGGGTCCTATCATTAAAATTCTGGGACATTCTTAGATATTAGGTACAGCTTTGAAAAGTTTTAAAATTTTACTTTTATTATTATAACATATAGTGTGGAATATAAAATACAGATATTTTAAGGTTGCCATTTAAATTTTTCTTCAGCACAGTTGAAATGACCGTAGTGAAAGCATCTTAGAGCTTTCAGTTAAGTCTTTTCATTGGTATGCTTGGCCTATAAGGTTCTGTGCAATAATTGTTAAAATGAATAATTATATTTTATGTATAACAAGAATTTAAGTCCAGTGCTTTGTAACAATGATGTAGGACAAAATTTTACATGTAATTATACTTCATATTAACTTGTAAGGGCAGAATTATTTTATAGTCATATTTGCCACTCATTAATATTTAAGTAAATTTCTTCTGAAGATTCTGTTATAGGCTTAGTTAGCTGCATTTTGCATACTTATTTCTCACATTTAAAAAAATCACAAGCTATTAATTCATACAGTATGCAAATTTTCTGTGTGCTTAAATAGAAGGCATTGTTGTAATTTAAGCATAGTATGTTTCTTACAAAATTTATTTTTCTTTCTTTTTGGAAAAATAAAGTGTATTTTATACTCACAAACATGCACAAAACTATTTGTGTCATTATATCAGTGTCTAGATCCATGACTATCTGATCACTACATTCTTAATGATAATAAGGTCATAGCATCTCTTGATAGATATTAAACAAATAGCTTATATAAATAGCCAAATCTCCAACGGTTAACTACACTGAAGTTTTATACCAGTATTTTCTTCTGAATTCATGTTATAAGAAATCAATAAATTTCATAAAACCTTCTTCCAAAATTCTTCCTATAGCGGAGTAAATTAATATACTTTACAGATCCAAAATTAAGTGACATTCTAAGTTGGTTTCTGTAATGCAATATTTGAAATATCCTGGCGCATTTTTTATTATATCCTATCAATTACATTAAGAGACTGGATTTTCCTTGTAAGTCAAACATTTGAACTCTAAACACATTTTCTACATTACCTTTTGGGTCTAAATGCATTTTTTGCGTGTGAACTTGCCAAAAACTTATCCACCATTTATACTTTTGGTCATTTTGGAAAATAGCTTCTGGATTGGGAGATGCAGAAGAAACCCAGTGATGTTTGGTCTTTGTTTTCTTCCAATGTCCTCATGGAATAGTTTCAAGAGAGAACACAGTACAGAAAACAAAGAATCTCAGGAAAGGAATCTTCTCTGCAGTTTGGGAAAGTTGTTCACAGGAACATGTGTTCAGGCATCCATAAGCCAAACAATTACTTTTTAACACACAGTAATCATGGTCGATCCTCTTGATAGCAACTTTCCCTTCTGAAAATTCTCTTATGCTGGTCTAATTCAGCTTGGGTCAGGTTCGGTTTTGCAGTTAGCAGCTTGGACAATAACATAATGATAAATATTTACTAAAAAAATCTAAATTTGGTATGAAAATAGTAACTATGTTGCAAGACTGATTTCTGGTTCAAATAAGTTTATACTTATGTAATACATTTAATAAAGTAATAAGAATAATGCTTTTAATAAATATTAACTTTTATATTTTATGGGACAAGTATTGTACTAAAACTTTTGTATATATTATCTGATCTGATATGCACAAGAATTTTTATGTCACCTATTCTTATTATTATCCTGTTTAATAGATGTGAAAACTAAGGTAGAGAGAGGTTAAGTAAGTAACATATTGGTCATATAGCTAGCATATAAAGGACCAGTAACAGTAAGATGGGAGTGATTGAGTTACTTTCTATTTGAACATAACGTAGTAGATGAAAATGTAATCGAAAAACATCTATTTAAGCTTAATATTTTAATATTTTAAAAAAGCATAAGTCTTTTCCACTGGTATGTGATGATCTCTTTTTAATGATATATGGAAAAGACATATATTCATTATTGTAACTGAGGAACTGGTTCAATTATCATTTATAGTGGTTTTTAAGACTCATAAACATAGCTAATATAACTTATAATTATCACCAGAATAATCAATTCAAAAAATATATAACAGAATTGATTTGACTATAGTGACTAGTGTTATTATATACATTTTAGAACTGACTTGTTTAAAAATATATTTTAGTAGAAATAGTATTGTGTGTCTAATGTATTGGCTCATAAAAACTTAATATGCTTCTAACAGGTGATGTTTCTACCCCATTTAAGTGTTTATTTTTCCATCAGATGTATTTCTGCACATGGATAAACATCACAATCAATTGGTACAGACTGAAAAATTTAGAATAATGTGGAGTCTATAAACGATCTCATTGGCAAATATTTATTCTTTATTATACTCAGTATTTAAAAAATTCTTCTATACTATTTTTGTTGTTTCCTCTGAAAGCGTGCTTAATTTAATTATAATCAAGTCATGTGTCCTTTTTTTTTTTTTTAGTTCAGCTTAAGAAGAAATGTGTTTACATCTCTATTTTACTCTTAGGCAAAAATAATTGCATATAATATATTTAACCTCCATTCTGCTTAAACATACCTTAATTTATCTTTTTAGATTTTCACAGAATACATTGCCAAAATAGATATATGGCAATGTCATATTGAAGGCATTTTTTTTTTCTTAATGGTTGTTCCTATTTATTTATTTTATGTGTGTAGACAGAGAACAGTGATGTGTGAAGAGTTTGGTATTGTTGACATTGAAGGCAGAGCAGCTCCAAGAGGGAAAGACATGAAGCAACAGAATAAAAAACAGCAATTTATATAGATCACATAAAATAAACTAGGCACTGTGAAATGAATTTTAGTATATATTTTTTTTCTGATGAAAACAACCCCAAACTAGAAAATGCAGGCTTGTTGCACAACGTCTAACCTTATGAAGCTCATTGTTTTATTTGCATATTTATTGAACACTTTTTAGATATGACATATGCGTATGTTCTGTCTTTGTCCATTTGGTCTGCTATAACAAAATACCACCAGTTGGGTAGTTTATAAACAACAGAAATGTATTTCTCACAGTTCTGGATGCTGAGAATTATGATATCAAGGTGCAGGCAGATTCAGTGTCTGGTGAGGGCCTGCTTTTTGGTTCATAGATAGTGTATTCTCTGTGTACTCACATGGTGAAAGAGGCAAAGCAATGCAACTCTCTGGGCATCCCCTCTTTTTTTTTTTTTTTTTTTTTTTTTAGAGGGATTCTTGCTCTGTCACCCTGGCTGGAGTGCAGTAGCACGATCTCAGCTCACTGCAAACTCTGCCTCCTGGGTTCCAGAGATACTCCTGCCTCAGCCTCCTGAATAGCTGAGATTAGCCAGGCATGCCACCATGCCTTGCTAATTTTTTTATTTTAGGGCACTAATTCCATCAATGAGGGAAGAACTCTCATGACCTAATCATGTTCCAAAGGCTCCACCTCCTAATATCATCACATTGGTGATTAAGATTTCAACACATGAATTTTGGAGGGACACATTCAGACCTTAGCAGATTCATCATAAACTGATTTTTTAACAATGACTGTTTTGAGAAAAGCAGAGCAAGTACATATTCTCATTTATAGACGGAGAAACTGAAACTCTACACTGGTCACATGGAAACTTGAGTGAAATACTATTTGAGATATCTGAGTTTAAACAGAGACTACTATTTTATGAAGGAAAATTAGACTCTATGTTATGTGCCCAATGGAAAACTTAGCTGACTTTTCTCAGCAGCAAATGGCCCCATGATAATCTATGGCAATCCATAGATTACCAATCAATAGATTACCAAAATAAGTTTATTTTATTTTCCGTTTGATCACCTAGATAGCCTTAAAAAACATTCTTTTCTTTCACCTTCCTCCTGTTATCACACAGGTAATCTCCTCATGGAAAGTTCTCTCACTTTATGAACGTCAATGAGAAAGGAGGTGAAGCATTTTGTGAAGGACCCTTAGTTCTAATAGCTGCACTGCTCTGCTGGTTGAGAGTCCTCTCTGGAGTTGTTCAAATTCTTCAGAGCTAAAAAATTTCCTCACTTGAAATAGTCAAGGAAATACTAGCCTGCATTCACCAGCAAAAAATATCACTGAAAGGAAGAGAACTATGCTAGAACCTACTTTTTCCACAAATAGAAATACCATGTTCTGATACATTTTCCATTTAATTTTTGTTCTCAAGAACAAACAGGGTATCTTTTTCAAGGACGTATTTTATTTGTGCCCAGCACATTATTGATTATGTATAAATATAAATTAATAAAATTGATTGTGAAATAATTAGGATGCCTGTAAATAATGAAGAAAGGATGAGCAGATCAGATCACAAAAAGGGACAATCTTCCCAGGAGGGAAGCTGCCATCCGGTGCATGAAATTAGTGCACGGAGTGGCAACACTTTCCTTCTGCACTCCTGATAATCACATTGCACTTACTGAAACAGTTTGTAAATTGATTGTATCTCTAAGCTAAACAGCCTTGGAACACTAAAAACAAACCAAACTAAAACAAAGAAAATGGTGATTTTATAATTAGTATGGCCCAAAACGTTGTGAATAGGAAACTTATGTACTCTTACAGATATAAACATGCGGGGCCATTTGTTTTTTATTAGCTTCATGGGAAAATAAATTTATGTTACACTAAATACATTCTGAGAGGAAAGATTAAATTTTGTGTTTGCTTGGATTTGCTTTAACCCATCATTGAAAATATGTTGTATGATGTAGCCTTAATTTAAAACTCATAGAGTTTCTACACATATTATGTATAGTTAAAACTATGTGCAAATCACTGCACAAATATGAAGAATTATGTGTTTTCATGTTTTCTATCTCTTAGATAGTATTCTTAAGCGTTTTTGTCAGAAACAGTAATTGTACATAAAATTAGGACATAATAGATGGCCCTTGAGTGAGTGCAGTGATGCATTTCTCTCCAGGGACTTTGCTAATGTCAAAGAACAGTTTATTTTTTCCCATAAATTATGTATAACTGTTTCTAATGTTGTACCACAGTGCCCCTCTTTCCAAAGAATTATTCTTTTTAAATAGGGGAAAGTGGGCCCTTAAGTATATGGAAAAAATTCTAATTTAATGTTAGAGTCAAATTATAAAAAGCAGTAATGAAGTACACATCTGGATGAGTCATTTATACTTGATAGTAACAGTTTTATTATAATTTAATGTTATGAAGGGGCAGTGATCCATTGCTCAGCACAGCAAATTGGCATATAAAAAACAATCTCTGTTTGGAATTTAGCATAAGAATTTAATATTATTCATTCACTCAATTTGCTTAGCTTTAAGAACTGTGTAAAAGTGCTGTTACAGCTATATTACAAGTGTAAGACACAACCTTTATCTTCAAGAAAACATATCTTTGGGGGAAGATAAAACTTAAACAAGTGAATTAATCTGGAGGGGTAAACTCCTGGATTAAATAATTCACAGATAATTGACATAGAGAGACTGATCACTGTTGTTTGGAATTTGCATGCCCAGAGGGAAAGCAGTATACCTTACAGGATGAAGAAGCATAAATAACAGGAGATTATTTAGCATGGATGGGCACTGGATTCTCCATCATGATAGAAAAAAGAGAATACAGACTATGTGGAAAAGTAAAATGCTATAAATGACCTCAACCAGCTCTTGATCCCAAAATAGGAGTCATCTTAGCCATACTAAAAACTGACTTCCATAGTTAATTTTAAAGCTTTTCCAAGATTATTTCAAAACTAGTTTAAGCAAGCTGTTTCATGGTTTATCGATCTTTTATTTATAATAAATATGATTTTTCTGAGTACACACTTTACATACACTGAATAAAATTGCAATGTATTACATAGATCCTGACACAGATTAAATACTCAACAAATTATTCTCTTATTTAATCCTCGCCCATCAGACTGCCACCAGATTCTTTTTCCATCTAATCTCATGTTATACAAATCTTTCTGTATTAATATTTTCCCTAATCTTTCAAAGAACCACTTAGAATGGTTCACAGTTTTCACATGGAGTAAATTAAAAGTCCTGAATGAGTCTTTTAAAAGGCTGAAAAAGGAAACCTATATTTTCCCACATGGCAGCTTGTACTTTCCAACTCTTTTTTTTTCCCTCATCAAACTAACATTTGGATAGTGCTTCCTTTGTGTCAGACATTCTTCTAAGCCATTTAAGAGTATTGATACATTTAGTCGCTGACAATGCTGGGAAATAAGTATTCACATTCTAAAGATGAGAAGGCTAAAAAACCTGACCTATGTCACACAGATAGCAGTAAATGGTTTAAGGCTTGGTGTAAACAATTTGTAAATCCAGAGTTTGTAAGCAGTGTCTTCTACTTGAAAAATTTTCAGAGTTTTCTGTTAATCAAAATTTGACTTTGAAAACATATTTATCTTAATATATAATAACAATTGAATAATAATCACTTTCCTTGTATAAAAATGTCCTTGGAACTTAATTTTAAAATATTTTAGATAAAATGATTTAAATTTTAATTATTTCCTACCTTTATATTTATAACTGAAAATCAAATATAATAACTTAATATTTTTCATAAAAAAAATTTTACATGGCCGGATGCAGTGGCTCGCACCTGTAATCCTAGCACTTTGGGAGGCCTAGGCAGGTGGATCACCTGAGGTCAGGAGTTCAAGACCAGCCTGCCCAACATGGTGAAACCCTGTCTCCACTAAAAATACCAAAATTAGCCTGGCATGGTGACGCTCGCCTATAATCTCAGCTACTTGGGAGGCTGAGTCAGGAGAATCGCTTGAACCCAGGAGGCAGAGGTTGCAGTGAGCTGAGATTGCACCCCTGCCCTTCAGCCTGGGTGACAGAGTGAGACTCCGTCTCAAAAAAAAAAAAAAAAAAAAAAATTCCAACATTAGAATGAAGAGCTATTTGCATTCATATTTTCTATGTACTGTTATCTTAAAAGGCCAGAAATTCTTCCTATTTGAGTTTGTACCTTGTATTTTAAGAACAGAAAACACGATAGACTAGACTCTTGATAGAAACCCCAGCAATGGTTTCAGAGATAGAATTACATAATTTAGGATTTCTTCATATTAAGATTTTAAATAAAACTATAAATTAGTGTTATTTTTCACTCTTGTAAATATTTAAAATTACTGACCTTAGGTATTATAATTTGACATAATTTTCTCTTTGGAGTCTTTACTAAGCATCAAATAACTCCAAATGAAAGTTGTTAAGTTCAGAAAGTTTTATGTTTACAAAATCTTTTGCATTTTTTGCATTGTCCGGTAAAAGAGATTACTAATGTATTATCACATCTCCTGAAATTTACTCCGACATTAACAGGCTAATGCCAACAAATCATGGGCTAATGCTTGAGAATGAAAAATGATCTTTAACAATACATGATGTGTTTATCTGAATAACAATGCAGACACAGCTCTCTGTTAAGAAATTTCAGAAGACTTTACTTCGTCTTTTTATTGCTATGAAATAGGAGGTAGATGTGAGAGGAAATATGAGAAATTTCCATTGAAACGTAGCCATTTAAATGATGTACTCTTCCTGCATCATTCAGGCAATACTTATCCTCAATCTCAAACATTTGTTTTAGTTGCTAAGAATAAAAACTTAAGGAGAGGCTCTTAGTTCTAACAGTTATGGGGATTAAAAAAAAGCATAGCCAAAAATATTACTTTTTAAAAAATACACTTGTAGACATATAAAGTAACTTTTTTCATATCCATATTATCTTTAAAACTTTAAAATCCTATGAAAATAAGTTGATTAACTTTGTCAATGAAATGAAAGATGAAAGTTGAAGTATTTCCTTCACAGATTATAAGAATGAATGGGATCCAATAAATATGTGTTATAAATTAATTTCTTCGAAAGTTATATTAACCTATTTCTGAATGTATCTGAAACAAACTGAAAACAATAATGAACATGATAAATTTAAATTGATCTACAGCAAATTTTAACAGGTCAAATCGTTTTAATGTCAAAAAAAAGAAAGGGAAAATGGCCTACATATATAATCTGAGATTCTACTGTAAGAATGAAGATTATAGGCAAAAAAATTAAATAAATCAATGAAATCTTTCCCTAATAGTGACCTATATCCTAAGACACTACCTCCATTCCATTTACTAGGTACAGATGTCATATAATTCATATTTCAGTTGCAAAGATAGCTGTACCTGAATTGAGCTACAGCATTAAGAATGAGCAGGAAATACCATCAGCATCAGAACAGACAGTCTTTGTTCAAGTCATCCCAATAGTAAGATTAAAAATGAGAAAAGAAAATTCAACTATATATAAAGATAATTTATTTATTTATTTATTTATTTATTTATTTTTGAGACAGGAACTCTGAGTCCCTTAAACCTCTTTTTCCTTGTAAATTACCTGGTCCACAGGTACAGCTTTATTAGCAGCATGAGAACGGACTAATACAGAAAACATACAATTTAATTAAAAAATAATAACGGCCGGGCGCGGTGACTCATGCCTGTAATCCCAGCACTTTTGGAGGCTGAGGCAGGCAGATCACGAGGTCAGGAGTTCAAGACCAGCCTCACCAATATGGTGAAACCCCATCTCTACTGGAAATACAGAAATTAGCTGGGCGTGATGGTGCGCGTCTGTAGTCCCAGCTGCTTGGGAGGCTGAGGCAGGAGAATCACTGGAACCCGGGAGGTGGAGGTTGCAGTGAGTCAAGATCGCACCACTGCACTCCAGCCTGGGCTACAGAGCAAGGCTACGTCTCAATAATAATAATAATAATAATAACAGCTTTGAATATTTTTAATGTCTGAATATTTAAACATTTTCAATTATTAAAAATTTTGTTTAAAAACAGAAAATAACATTAGTGCAAACATATGATCCAATACCAGAAAACTACACAACTTACTAAAAGACACTGAATGTTTGAATTGTTAAAGAATCATGCTGATTCTGGATAATACACTATATAAAACAAAATGTATTTATAAGTTTATAAATCCCAATAAATAATCTGTTATATTTTGATTCTTCCAAAATTTTTCTGAACTTGATAGGGGGTGTCTTTTAGAAGTCTTTCACCTGATTTTTAAAACCATAATACTGGTGTAAGATTGGGCATACAGATCACTCATATAGACTAGAATGTGCAGAAACATATAAAATATATACACAATTATTTTACGGTAAGCTACATAAAATTATTGATTAAAGAAATTGTGTGGGGGACAGCTGGCTGTAAAAACAGAAGTTATATTTTAACACTTTAGCCTCAAATCATAGACCACAATACATTTTAGAAGGATTAAGGTATAATAACTAAAGGGATATATGACAATAAAGATTTATATGCATGTAATCTTATTGCAAAAGTGTTTTATTCCATGACCCACAAGCCACGTGTCATAACATAATAATTTAATGGATTTGATTACATAAAGTTGTAAGACTAATCTATCTGAAAATACCAAAAATGAAAAATAAAGCGAACTTGTTAAAAATTGTTAAGCTTTAAAGAGAGCTGTTAAAGTGAAATTTAAACAGAAAAATGGACAAATTGCATAGACAGGCATTTAAAAAGTAATGAATTAAAATAGCTGAAAATATTTAGACATTATTATGTTAACCTGCAATTTCATTAATCCAAAACATTTAAATTTAGATGTTACTTTTCCACATCAGTATGGCAAAATTTTTTAAAATTATATTTTGATGTTAATGCAATATGGAGAAAAGAATCCCTTAGGTACTGTTGATGTGGGGGGAGGGTTGAATTTGTACAATTTTTCGGCAATGTGCATTGACAATATTTATCAAAAGCGTTTACAAAATATTTATACCATTGATCCAGAAATACTTTTTAGAATTTACCTTCAGCAAAAAAGACAGGTGCAGAGATGTATGAACAAAAATGATTTCTAAGTTCGCTAAAAGAGTGCCCAGTTCTGCAAGATATTCAGCAAATAAAATGGATATGATTTATGACTGTCTGTATATGAAAACTTAAGCAAGAGGTGGATTTTTAAACTGATTCCAAAGTATATCACAAGTAATATGAATAGAGAATTCAGAAATATAACAGGTTTATTTTTTCCTCATTTTTGGATATTCATGGGCAATGATAGAAATGTAGGGAAATACAAGAAATAGATATTAGAGAGCTAAAATTAACTGTTATAACTTTAATTTTAACAGTTAATGTTTTTAAAGTAAAGCTTCCCCCACCCCCTCACCCCGACCTGCAACAGGCATTTCAAAGGTGTATTGTTAGGCTGGGTGCAGTGGCTCACACCTGTAATCCCAGCACTTCGGGAGGCCGAGGTGGGTGGATTTCTTGAGGTCAGGAATTCGAGACTAGCCTGGCCAACATGGTGAAACCCTGTCTCTACTAAAAAAATACAAAAATTAGCCGAGGCTAAGTAGCTATGGTAGTGGGCACCTGTAATCCCAGCTACCTGGAAGGCTGAGGCAGTAGAATCGCTTGTACCTGGGAGGTGGAGGTTGCAGTGAGCTGAGATCATGCCACTCACTGAACTCCAGCCTGGGCAAAACATAAAACAAAACAAAACATAGCGTGTATTGTTATTTTTTTTTTCAGGCAGAGATTTAGTGACCAATAGCTTTACTTACTCCTTTGACTCTCTTATCTACAACTTTCATCTCCTGAGATCACCCAGGAGGCTTACATGTGTGAGGTTTTTTTAATCGGCTGAGCCTTCATTTAGTTGTCTAGAATACAAATCACTTTGTTTAATCAACTGTAACAGAGACTGGAAAATGCCTAGTTCTAATAACTGAAAGCAAAGAAAATGTTTGTTATCAGCCAGAAATCTCTGCCCCAATATACCCTTCTGATCACCAAATATTTTTTCACCTCTTTTCCTTTACACAAACCAGTACCACATCCCTTCTAAAGAAACAACGTAAAGTTCCATCAAACCAAGGTATCCAACTCAAAGCTCAAGATCCTCAGATACGCATAATTCTCTTTACCATATCTGATGAAAAGAAGTGAAAAGAAGACAAGTTTTTAATCCTCCCCTCCATCCCATACACAATACACATGATAGAGGAGAAGCACTTCATGTTAATAAATACTCCCATTTGGAATTAAACCAAGAATGCTATACACAGGGTAATCAGGGATCTGTAGCAATTATAAAAACATGCCAGGCTGGCATTACAAGTCCCCTCGGTCTTGGCAAGTGTTGTTGTTCCCTGAAGAACCTGGATTCTCCTCTATTCATTCCTTTTTGCTTTCCCAAATTCTACCTTCTGTTGAGTTCAACCTAGTTAGTCATAGTCCATGATTGTATTTGAAGTAGGTGTCAGGGAGTATGTCCTCCATCAGGGATATATAGCTTTTATAGTCCACGTTTTGCATTCAGCAAGTTTAGGTGTCTAGACGTTGTTTGAAGTTTCAAACAGTCAGACTTTTTTTTTCTATCTAGACAGATGATCCTTTGACACAGCAGTTACATTAAAAATACAGAAGACTCACAATCTATTTGTCAGATTAATGTTCCTATAATCCAGCTCTAGTTTTTGAAGGCATTCTTGCCAAGCCTAATTTATTTCTTTACTTTCATTCTCCCTTAAATCCATCTGTAAATTATAAATAGCTATCCTGAGGCTATCTGCAGCAATGAACCTAGGAGAGCAGGAAGTACACTCAATCTGATCTTTGTCATAGGGCTGAGTCGTAGTGGATTTCATTGCCCAGGTCTTCACTCAGTTTTATCCTTCTATAAAGAGATAATTTTCCAAACTTTTGAGTGCCCAAATGTCTGGGTATTCTTTTGACCTTTTCATTTCTTTTTTTTGTATATATATTTTTTATTATACTTTAAGTTCTAGGGTACATGTGCACAACGTGCAGGTTTGTTACATGTGTATACATGTGCCATGTTGGTGTGCTGCACCCATTAACTCGTCATTTACATTAGGTATATCTCCTGATGCTATCCCTCCCCCCTCCCCCCACCCCACGACAGGCCCCGGTGTGTGATGTTCCCCTTCCTGTGCCCAAGTGTTCTCATTGTTCAATTCCCACCTATGAGTGAGAACATGCGGTGTTTGGCTTTTTGTCCTTGCGATAGTTTGCTGAGAATGATGGTTTCCAGCTTCATCCATGTCCCTACAGAGGACATGAACTCCTCATTTTTTATGACTGCATAGTATTCCATGGTGTATATGTGCCACATTTTCTTAATCCAGTGTATCATTGTTGGACATTTGGGTTGGTTCCAAGTCTTTGCTATTGTGAGTAGTGCCACAATAAACATACGTGTGCATGTGTCTTTATAGCAGCATGATTTATATTCCATTGGGTATATACCCAGTAATGGGATGGCTGGGTCAAATGGTATTTCTACTTCTAGATCCCTGAAGAATCGCCACAATGTCTTCCGCAATGAAAAAATGCTCATCATCACTGGCCATCAGAGAAATGCAAATCAAAACCACAATGAGATACCATCTCACCCCAGTTAGAATGGCGATCAATACAATGACCTTTTCATTTCTTCTTGAAAACTGGCCATCCTTTTCTGGGCTGATCTCTTGCCTGTAAAATCCTGGTAAACACAGAACATGAAAGTATATTATTAATTTGTCTCTTTCCAATCACTTTCTCTAGAATCACAAGTTCCTCCGGCATCTAAATCTTGATGCTGAGTATTCATCTTCCTGTTTCTATCAACAGCATTTAATAGTCTCAACCCCTGCTTTCCCACCAAAATACATTCTTCGCTTTGATCAGCTAGTGTTTTCTCCAATATTGCTTCCTATCTGAATGTTCTCTCCTTTTCACTCTGCACAACTAGAAGTTCCTCCTCTTCCTGAATTTTAAATATGGAAGTTTCCAGTGGTCAGTTCTCAGACCTCTTCTTTTCTCCATCTAGACACCAAGGGGTGAATTAGTCAATTTCCATAGCTGTAAATAACATTTATACAATGATAAATCTCAAATTATCATTTTTGGCCCCAGGCTTTCTCATGACATTATTTTAACTAGATAACAATATAGTTGTATTACTCACACCAAAGGAATATACAGGCATACACACATATATTTTCAGATGGAGGTGAGGAGGAAGGAAAGGCCTGTATCTATACAAAATGATATATGTATATTTGCTTATCCAATCTTTTCCTTAAAAGGTAAGTGCAATGGCAATAGTGATTCATATATCAAATGTTATATCCCCAGATACCTAGTATAGTATAATATTTGTTCATAGGATGACTGGTGTAACACACGATAATGTATTATTTAATATAAATCATGTTAATTTTCAAAATAACTCATTCTAATGCAGTTATGTATTCTATGACTAAACACATTACCTAGAACAATATTTTCCTGTCTTTTCCAGATCCTAATGCTTTGGCTGGCCAGAATGGCCCTGACCATGCTCTCATAGGAGGAATAGTGGCTGTAGTTGTATTTGTCACGCTGTGTTCTATCTTTCTGCTTGGTCGATATCTGGCAAGGCATAAAGGTACGTTATATTTAGTCAGAGTACTCAATGTTGGCAAAATATTCTAGACTAACTTCATTATAAAATATGATATCAGTGCATATATGTTTCTGTACATGTGTGTAGAATAGGGAGATAGAGAGAAATGCTAAATTATTTCAGTGAATTCTTAGTTATTTTACTTAAATTTAAAGTTGGATTAGCTTAGCAAAATAATGTTTAGCCAATGGCCAGATGTCATAGAGTAAGCCACTGGCTCAGAAAAATAGAAAAAATATGGAAGAAAGTTTGTAATTTATTTCTAGAACTGAAATCCAACTATAACTATTTGGTTGATGTTTTTGTTTGTCAGTTTGTGAACATCTGTGCAACCATATTTAGTGAGGAAAATATATATTGTGCAATGGGCCAGGTACCACTTTATTGCTATAACCTACTTTTAAAGAAGTTTACCAAAATAAACGGTGACAAGTTTGACATGACCATTTTTAAGATCTTGACAAAACGTAGTCCCAGTTACTTGGGAGGCTGAGGCAGGAGAATGGCGTGAACCCGGGACGGGGAGCTTGCAGTGAGCCCCAGATTGCGCCACTGCACTCCAGCCTGGGCAACAGAGCAAGACTCCATCTCAAAAAAAAAAAAAAAAAAAAAATCTTCACAAAAGACCTTGTTTGCTCCAGCTATGAGGTTCACATTGATTTTATCCATCATTAAAGAAGTCACAATTACTTATTACCCATTTCAGTTTGGCTCTTGCCTGTAGTAAATCAAGCCACAACTTCACCTGCAGCATACCCGAAAACTGAAAGGAAAGAGTGCAACTTCAGAAGAGTCAATCGGGTATTTAGGTCTCAAAACTCTGGCGAAAGTTTTTTCCCAAATAATGTAGCTTTAATGCTGGGTATTTTACCAGTCTCACAGAGCTAACATATTTTTCTTCCAATATATGCAGGAACGTATTTAACAAATGAAGCTAAAGGAGCTGAAGATGCACCAGATGCTGATACAGCCATTATCAATGCTGAAGGCAGCCAAGTCAATGCGGAAGAGAAAAAAGAGTATTTCATTTAAGATGCAGGCCAAGATTCTGAGTTTTACTACCAGGCTGACTGCTGGAGAAAACTGGCTATCATCTTTCAGAATTCATTTCTACCATCGTCTGCTACCCTTATTAACTCCCATACTGTACTGCTATCAGTAGCCAGTGTATACCAACAATCAGCTGTTGAAAGCATCATTCTTTAATTACTGTACCATCCATAATGCAGGACATTTCTTACTGCCTAAATTTCACACCATTGCTCTTTTAACATACAGTGCTTGAATATACAGCCTTAACAATGTTAATCATCTCCTTGGATCATGATATTGAGTGGTTTTTATACATTAAAAAACGTATGCAGAGTTTTTTTCCCCCATTTTTTCCCCTTCAAGTCATAGACCTTATCAGTTTTCCACTGGACAGCTTTCACAAGTAACAGGATTAGGGAAGGATGTAATGTACTTAAGAATAAGTGAAGGTTAGAGGTTTACAATTAATGTTTTCTGCATGTCTGTCTTCAAAGACAACATGCTTTGGAAACATGTCCTAGAAAACATAAAATTAAAAAAAAACACTCTAGTGTAGTTTTTGGAATGGTGGAGATTATACTGGTAAAGCTGTATCGATTTGCTATTGAAAGATAGTATTTGATACAGGAGCCATGTGTACGAATTGCAATCATGACATGGTATCTTCTATAATTATATAGATCTTACTATTAGGATATTGTAGCTTCATTTACCAATAAATTATTCCAAATGATTTACTGCTTTTGGAATCACAAAGATTTAATTCATTTCTCTAATTTGATTCTATAATTTATTTGCTTCATAAAGATTCACTTGCCTAAACAATATTGAAGTATCCATAGGGCACAATTTTCAGACATTTTAGTATCTGTATATAGTGCATATAATAAATCCAATTAAACATTATTTGATACATATTTAACTTTTTTGGCTGTATGTAATTCAGTCATAAGTAAGCATTTTCTAACCTCCATTATATCCCTTTAGATATTACTTAAACCAATATTATAAGTAGATAACATGTATTAGTATTTTTGTCTGTATGTCCTAGCACTGTTCAACAGCAAATTTTTCTAGTTCTTGTTAATTTTTATTTGTTATACAATGGAAGCACAATGTTATAAGGAAAGGTAATTTTAAGCTAACAACCAGTGCACAGCCTCAGGTTTTAAATTACAACCACAGTTGAATAATAACTTAAAAATAAATTTTAGTTTGCTAAAAATTTACAAATTTTCATTTCGCAGTTCCAGAGCTGCTGACCTATGTTGGTTTGCCAAAAAGAAGTGTTTAAGATATGTTTTCTGTATAAATGAACTAATTCTTTATATTAAATTCCTGTCTATGCATTTTGTGAGGTACAAACTGATGAAACAGTGAGTGATAGAGAATTCCTGCCATGCTTTTAACTCCAAAGTGAAAGTCTCTTTCTCTGGATGATTTTAAAATTTTGGTGTATTTAACCATTAAGAAATGCTGTATTCTTAAATATGACACAGTTAATCTAAAGTCTTATTATTTCTTCTAGTAAAATAAAATATTGTTAGATTAGTTCTCATTAAATTTATTATATGCTAAAGAATAAAACTCCAGTTAGATTAAAAAAAATCCCATTTACAAGAATTGCACCTTTAAGAAGAAAACAAATATGACAATATGGTAGCTATACTTGTGATGTCTGACGCATGATGGCCTATGGTTTTAAAAATAGTATTGTGGAATATATTTTTGGGGAATAAGAATGGTTGAGTGCAACATCATGTATTAATATCAAATGAAAGACAAGGGTGCTGTATCTTTGATTATTTATCAGAAAAGTATAAATCTTTTAAGGAAAATGTTAGAATTTTAAAGTTTTTTTTTTTGATTGTTGAAGCATTTATCTTGTTGATTTCTTATAAAAGAAAAAGGACGATGTCAGTCAAGCAGCACTTTTTCAGAATATACAGAACATAAATAATATGATGTGGTTGAGTGTTAACATAATAAATCATATACAGTATGACATTTTAAGGAAATAAGTCTGCATTGATGTGATTGCATGCTTGTTTTTACAGTTCACTCCATACCATCTGTGGAAAAATGCAATAATATGTTAATATAGTATGGTAGTTTGAGAGAATCAGGTAGGTGCTACTAGACACATTGAAACTAGAATAGGTTTATAAACTGTTCATATCTTTCAATGCATAATCTTTAGAAAGACTCCACAAAGCAAAATTCATCCTGTTAGTACAAAATGGAAAGGTTCTTATTACAGAAGTAAGTTGTATAAACTGCATCATCAATTACTATTTAAAGCCTAATTTCAGGATGCACTTACAAAATTGCTACTCTTCATCGATGGCGTATTTACATCCCTCTTCATTTCATCTATATTCTACTTGGCTCCAACAACTAAATTGTTGCCTAAATAACTCAATCATTATTTATAGCACTGTAAAATTAGAAATCCAAAATTGGTTGCATTTCATGATTTTTGACTCTTTTAACCCTTCGGGGTAATATAAAATTTCATTAGAACTCTTATAAAACCAGTTAGCTAAAACAACTAGATTATTACACTAGTTATAAATGCTGGTATATTATAATTTGTGGGATCTAATTAAATGTTTGCCTGTTAAATATAGTTTGCTTTAAATGAGACAGCCTGTTCTGAACTGGAGAAAATAATATCAATGAAGTTACATTTTCATAACTGTAAAAATTATTTAATTTTCAACCAAACAAAAAATAAATTGTAAAAATTATGCTCATTTCTATTCCAACAATTCAGAAAATAATGACATAATATTTCTAAATGAGAATGATGTCAATTTCATTGTCTGGAATGTGCACACTTGTGTGCGCATAGAGTCAATTTCTGTCTCTTCTAAGTGAGCACAGTAGGTAGGGAACTCAATGGAAGCAGTGTGCACACACACACACCCTTAGTAGAATATGGAGCATTATTCTTTACCAAAAGTAGCTATTCTCTGCCAGTGTACTGTTTACAGTGTAAATTGATTGTCCTCCATCAAAATCAAGTCTAAGCAGCATTTTTCTTTTCTTTTTTATTTTCCATTTTTGCGTGTTCTAGATAGGATTATTATCAAAAGTAGGAGGAAAAAGAAATGTTTCTGAGTGCAAGATTAAAGACAGAGCGCATGAGCAGAGTATTGATGGTGTGCGTGTTTGTGTGTGTGTATATGTGTGTATAAGAGAGAAAGAGAAATCGAAAAGAGAGAGAAATTTCAACTTGTTTTCTTTTACCAGCGAATCCAAGAAGCAGTTTAAGGAACCTGATATTGGAGTTTAATCTAGAAACTGGATGATCTCATATTGATTCAAGATGCTTAATCTTTCATTGAAACTCCACAATTAAAATAACAAATAGAGAAAGAAAACTAACTTTCCTAAATATGGCAAAGAAACTAACACCTCATTTATTTTTATTTCTTTGTAAAAATATAAATATCTCAATCAAAAGTACAGGCTCATTTGTAATTATGTACTCATGATTGTAACAGCATTGAGATTCCATATAGGCACATGTATAGCAGCTGTTTGACAGTGATGGCTCTTCCATGTAACATAGCAGTTATCGTGTAATTTAGTGCCACTTATTGCAAAGTGTTACCAAGGGGAACATTTCAAATGCCTTTTGTTTTTCTTTGGACATCAAGATAATTTAGTGAACAACAAATATTAAATTTTACATTATGCTTTTTAATTGTGGAGAAAATGCAAAACCTCATGTCTTACTGCAACTTTCCCATGGTATTGCTAATTACTTAGAGTCGCTAAAATTGCCCAATATTATTTCCCTTTGCAAATGGTAATCTCTGATAAAACAATACAAAACAAAAAATAACCAGTAATCACAGCCAAATAAATGAAACACCTAATGAGAATTACTGTTGAGTAATGCTTTTTATTAAGTGGCACAAAGTACACACTAAAAACTATGCAAAATATAGGTAACTACAGTGTACGTACATGTAAGTATCTTGTACTTGCTGTGTATGGATGTTGGAAACCCATGTAATTATAATATGCATTTTGAATATTGGGAAAGAGGAAATCTTAGTGTAGATAATAGAATTTGTTTTCAAATATACACTGGCAATATTGAAATATACTCTGTGCAATATCTGCAGTTCTATTGCTGGATACTTAATGCAAAGGGATTTTAAAGAATTCTTCAGCAAGATCCAAGAGGTTGCTAATCTTCACCTCTCACATACTAAAGCATTCATTAAAAATACAACTAATTCAAGGACAAGTTAAGTTTTTCTTATTAATGTGACACAGTAACATTTTT
The DNA here is from genome assembly GCF_009828535.3 of Hylobates moloch. Taxonomy (NCBI): domain Eukaryota; kingdom Metazoa; phylum Chordata; class Mammalia; order Primates; family Hylobatidae; genus Hylobates; species Hylobates moloch. The sequence continues at coordinate 71,489,872 of NW_026652279.1, read as the reverse complement.
ATTTGGATTAGTTTTTGGTGTTATTGCAGAGAAAGAAATAACCTGAGTTTTAAATTTCGATTCATGTGTCATTGAATTGGGAATTCTTCAGTTTTGTTTGAAATGTGTGCATGTTTTCATAGATTGTAGTCCTTTTATTATAAGTACAAATGTATTCAATGAAAGAACATAGGGTAATTTTAATAGTTAAAGTCACTATATCTTAATGGGAATTTTTAAATATCACTTCTTTTTCTATTCATTTTTTCCCTTTCTCTCTCTATTCTACCCCCAAACAAGCCCTTTGCACTCATACCCTTCCAAAGGCAATGGATTGAAAGTAGCAAGATAATAAAGAGAGTTAAAGGGGACAACGTATAAGAATGGGTTCTAAAATCATCAGCATTTTTATGTATTGAGATTATTAATATTGAATGCAATAGTTATTGGATATAGCTGGTAAGTTCTCTGCCATGCATACTTACAATAATCCTTCTACCTCTCACTTTTAACATGGGCTATGATACTTCAATATAAATAGAGGAAATAATTATTTACCAGATATCCCAGGAAGCATTCTTACGGAACTATTATAACAGTGCACTCCCCACCCCCTGGGAAATCTCAAAAGCCAAGTTCTTCAGTGTATTCTGTGGTGTATGAATCTGCATTTGTTTTTCCTTTTCTATCATTAGCTTTTCCTAAAGGCAAAATATTATAACTTTATAAGAACAGTCCTTCTCATACCTATTTAATATTTCAATGTTAATATAATTGTATTGATTTTTAAAAATAATTAAAATGGCAACACTTTGCGATCCAATCTGATATTTAATTTTTAAAATGTAACAATTTCTTAAAAATTCATGCTGTGTTTTAAGTAAAACTCATGTATATGAATTATTTTACCAAGTATTATCTGTATGAGACAAATTTAAGTATTTTAAAATTTTCTCCTTATTAATAAATAATCCTCATATAATGCACAGTATTGCCACAAATGCCCACTTCATTTTGTCTACATAGACATATTAAGAATTTTTCAATGATGTAATTTAATTATCCTAAAAGAAATGACAGATTCTTCTGTAGGAAAAAATAAAAACATGAATATCTCAAATTATAATGGTGAATCTCTAAAATATGCTTAAAGTAAGATGTTTCTATGTTATGTGGTTATGTTATCAATAATATTTGGTTGATCTTCACATATTTTATATGCATATATATATCAAGAAGTTATATATATATAACTCAAGAAACTCAAGTTATATATATATCTCAAGAAATGTATGATTATTTTGGAGAGAATGGGCCCAAATGTGAAAAAGATGTTAAAAAAAAAAACAAAAAAACAAAAAAAAAACACTATTTTCCCCTATGAAATATACTGTATATTTCAAAAGAAGAAAAGTTAAAAGATATTTGAAGATTGCAGGGGCAAAACAAAAACCTACCAGGGCTCAGCACTTAAGCACTTTTCCCACATCCAGGGTCAAAGCAGCAGTAACTACGTGGACTTTTAAGTGCGATATGAAATGCAACATTACACTTACAAACAGTACTGTCAAACCTCAAACGCTTTCTTTATTCAGATGCTTTTTCGTGTACATGATGCTAGTAGACACTTTTCTCTTTATATTTACTGATAGTGAAAATCATACGCAATAAAATATTGATGTTTGAAAGCAGTGGTCACCAATTGGTTAAAAACTATGAAATGTAAACTGAATTGTTATATCTCTATCCTTTGCTTTTCTCTGTGTTTTTAATGTATTGAATAAATCTCATAAATAGAAAGAAAAATAATCTAGAAATTTTTCAAAGCTAGTACTCTTTCTCCTTATAAATGTACACAATTTTAATCATTTTACAAATTTATTTGACTGTACCTACTGTACTTATTGTAGATTCAATGACGCAGTTAAGTCATCACCCAAGGATTTATGAATTTGAGATTACTGACCTGTTTTCTTCATATTGCATTCACATCAATATTTGTGAATTTGTTGTTTAGCTTTTCATTCACCCAAAAAATATTCCCTCAAGAAAGCTCCATTTTTATCATAAACATTTCAACATAACCAACATTAGAACAAGTCTGCCATGTTAAAAATAATTTAAAGACTTATCTCTGAAAATGGTATCCAGAAACGCAGGTGTTCCCAGTAATGTAGCTTCAAAAATAAAATGTGCTATTTATATGACATGAAATTCATAACTTTTGGAAGGGTATATTTATGACAGCATAAAAAATAAATTCTGTGCTATAAAGAAGATCCAACAAAATTAACCATATAAGCACAGAAAATAGAGAAACACAGTTATTGAATCTACTCTTGTCATTAACATTTTCAAAAAACAAAATGCATATTGTAATATTTGGTACATGACACTTGCATGTTGATATGCCTATATACTTACAAAGTATTCAATGTGTACTTAGCGGCGCTTAAAATATGTCATGTACAACTCTTATAAACATTTTTACAGGGTTCCCATTTGCACTTCATCTTTCAGTAAAGTCTTGTCAGAAAAAAATTGTCTGATAAATATGGAAAAATAAAATTTGAATTTTAGTTATCTGTTGGACATTACTGAATTGTCTATTCATTTAGTACATTTTCTTAACCTTGAAAATAGACATTGAAAGATGGAACTTTCTTTTTTCCAGTGACAGGTCATTAAAACGATGGTACAAAACATACTTCTCTATGCCAAACACATTATTTTGAATACCTTTTGTTCAACTGCATATATTATCCATCCATTTTAGTTTTCCTCGATGATGCCCATTTTCCTTGTAAATTTCTAAGTGGAAGTTTTAAAAATTAAGCATCAGTAAAATAAATGTTATCTTATTTGTACAACATTTAATCGTTATTCCTTGGAATATATGAACCATGTAAAGTGATGACTAAGGGTAAAAAAAATGTTGCTGACTTAGGGAAATTTGCTTGAGATTGCCAAAATTTTAAAACTCTGTAAAGGTAATTTTACATTCACTTATGTGTGTTTACTAATGTTGAGTAGGAACAGAAGCAAAAATACCTAAACCTATTTTTTTAACCTTCATACTCTAACCAGTATTATATATTTCAGCTACCTAAGATAATGCAATTAATCATATATCCAACCTAAGCTTCTGCCAATAAGGATTTCAGATAAGCTTTTAAATTTATGGAGGATTTTCTTTGTGTCTTTGGAAGTTCACTTACCGTAAAGTATTTTGTAGTCTACTTTAAATAACAGATTTTGTTATACAGGGTAAGCCAAAGGCTGTACAAGATTTAGTGTCATTGGGTCTCATATTTGTGTTAGACCATGAAATATTCCATTAAAATTTATCTGTAAATACAAGGCAAGATTTTGTATCTGGTTTATTTTATTAAATAACATTTTATTTTGTTTTTAATTCACATTTTTTCCATTTAATATAAAAAAATGCCCTGCATTACAGGTTAGGAGATTTGACACTGTATCGAAGATCAGATTCAGCACATCTGAAAGAAAATAATGGCATTTGAAGTAAAACATTCATCCACATGTGTTCTTTTCTTAAAAAAAAATTACCCAAAATGCCCACTCTTATGCAGCTTTTCAACTGTATACAAATATGGAACCCATGCTTGCTAGGTGAATCAACTCTGTTTTCATAATGGCAATTCTTATTTTGTTCAAATAATGTATAGAATTGAAGGCACACTAGAAATTCTGGTTCGTACAATTCAGTAAAGGACATTAAGTCTAAGTGTTATTAATAATTGGGTTTTGATGCCTATGAAGGCCCTCATTATATGATAATTCCAGGATAATGCTAATATATAACAATATATACATTTAAACTAAGAAGTTCCAGGAAATGTATGGTTTTTTAAAAATTTCAAACCATACTTTATCTGTTTTGTAAAATTTAAGAATTTTTATCCTCTAGTGTTTTGAAACCTAGAAAACATAGAAATGCATAGAGAAAAGATTAAAGGAGAAAAGCAGTTTCGCAGTTTCATTTCAAATACCACTTAGGCTGCTCTGTGTTACAACACCCTAAGTCTATAATTACGTCATTTAATCAACACATAACTATAGGCTTAGAGTGAGAGTTAGGCTTAAGTTTAGGAAAAAAATAGCACAACTGTTGAACACCTATATTGTCATCAGTTCACCTCATGAACTTTACCAAGAACCTGAACGTAGTATTTTGTACCGATACCTCCATAACTTAGTTATCTAATATAATTAAATTATCCTTCCAAGAATTGTTGTTTTCTTCATATTTAAGCTTTCCTATGCTGAACGGGGCAATGGGGAAATTCAGTACTTTAACAATTTGTAATTAATACAATGCATCTTATGATTTAAGGAAACAAAAAAAATTACAAATGAATGACCTATCTTTCAACTACTGTTTATGATCTGAAGTTTGATATTTTTCTACATCGGTTAAAAAAAAGTCTGACTAAAAAGCAAATACTTTACTGTGCTAGAATATATAGGAAATCAAATCACCTTTTTTTTGCGGGGGGGGACTGAGTTTCATTTTGTTGCCCCGAAGCCACCTGGGTTCAAGCGATTCTCCTGCCCCACCCTCCTCAGTAACTGGCATTACTGGCATGCGTCCCCATGCCTGGCTAATTTTTTGTATTTTTAGTAGAGACGGGGTTTCACTATATTGGCAGGCTAGTCTCGAATTCCTGGCCTCAAGTGATCCACCTCAGCCTCCCAAAGTGCTGGGATTACAGCTATGAGCCACCGCACCAGGCCAAATCACCTTCTGAATACTGGCCCAAACAATCACTACAATGGGTACCTTACCGAGAGTCCTAAAAACACACACCTTGTACATTCTACCAAAACCTTCATTCATTTTGTCTTTACTGATCAGAATCCTTACACAGATAGAGGATACATATAATATGAACATATGGGATATTTTACACATACATTGTTATGGAAGTTATTATACAATAATAATGTAATCTAGGCACCTTTAAACTAATGAAGTATTTCCGGAAAACATCATAACCTTGGAATACTGCAAACATTTACTCTAAAATTTAAAAACATTCAACTAAGTTATATTTCAGAAAAATGTCCTTTTACTTCCGAATTAAAAGAATATCAAGAAGTGAAAATTTTCTCAACGTATTGAGGGATCAAAAAGGAATTGGAAAATTCCTAAGGTAAGGTTTGTATATTTGGCAATTTTGCCAAAGAACAGAACACATTCCAATATCCTGCCAGAGATCAGAGAAGCTTTAGGGAATGTATTCTCAGATAGTTAACAAGTCCACAAACTCTGGTGGCTCCGTGACAGGAGGCTTGAGGATCTAATGACTCCAACTGTTTTTTACTATATAGTCTACCAATTACATATTTAGTTGCTTAAAAAAGTAACTTTTCAAAACTAGATTTGTTTCCATGAAAATATAAACCCATCAACCTTGTACCTCTTGCTATGAATTATTCACTCACCCGCTTCAGGCTATTTTCTGCTCCTAAGCAATGAATAAGATATGTATTGCCTCACATGACCCTGAAGTTCCTTCTATGGCCTGTAGGAACCATACAAGTTATTGGCATTTAAAATCATATTTTGATTACTGGTTTTTCTGCTAATCTGGTAGAATCATAAAATAATTTGACATAAACACAGTACTTTGCTTAGAATTTGGGGCATATTTTAAGTCTAACCATGAACCCTAGGCTAAGAAATTACCACCATGGCCTTGTACCAAAAATCATGTTTCCCATTTCTAGAAACACTCCTCATTGATGTTTGTCCTTCTTTCACCAACCCTTCTTTCACCTACTTGTGGTCTTGGTGTTAAGGTGTTGGAGTGTTCCCACCATGTGATTCTCTGCCTCTCCCAAATACCTTTTGTCTTCCGAGAGACATAAACAAAATATCATGTTTCCAATGAAAGACAATTTTGAATAAATCTTTGAAACTATCACCACGTTTTACAAAAAAGGAAATTCAGGCCAAAGATCACATGGTTATTTAGAGAAAGACACATATTTAAGATATAAAACTAACCACTGAAGTAAGTTGTCCTATTATGTAATTTTGTGTCACTGGGAATATAGTTGGATTCTTCCTCTTTAATATTATTCATAGAGCATTATTAGCATCTGTCAGTGGCATAATCTTTATTGCAGGGATCTTAGAGTCACCATTGTCAACATTTGTAAGATTCTGAGCTTCTTTTGGTGTTCTTAGAAGTGAATGATTGAAATAAAATTGAGATATAAATTCTATTTAGTGAGTTATCTGACAGTAGGTAGGAACTGAACTAGAAATTTATTTTTTTTAATGAGGGCGTGTAGAGGAGAAAGAGACAGTTTGGAAACAAGGTAATTTATTGAGGTAGAACTGAAAAACTTTCCACTAAAGCAGTCTTTGGATGCTCCAGGGAAGTGTAAGGATGTTAGGGAGTGCATGGTAAAAATAAGCACATTTTCCCAATTTATTGTACAAATTGATCTGGAGCTTTGGAAGCGAAGCCACTGAAATGCCCCTAGGAATAATCTTGTAGCATGCTACCATTGGTGGTCAAATCCATTACTAGCAAACTGAAGGAATAATCACACTTTGGCAAATGTATAAACTTGAATCAGTCACACTTTTTCAAATGTGTAAAGATGAGTTCACTTAAATCCAAATTTATATAGCTCATGGCTGGCTTATATTGAAGATCTTAGGCAGTCCTGTTTCTTATATAGAATGACTTGTTAGTTGAGGCTGTAATCTTACACTTACCATGATGCCTGACTTGATGGGGAAATAACCAGTGGAGCGACACAGGACCCTGAACTCGGAGTGGGACCTCATACCTGGGGCTTAATGCTCGCCAGTGGCCATCTTGAAGTGCTTAAAAATTGTATCTTTGAGTTGGTTTTGTAAGTGAAGTCTGATGGGACAACAGAGCATGTGCTGGAGGCGTCTGCTTATGTTAGTTTCCTTTACATATACGAATATATCGTTTCTTTCACATGTACCTATATATGTATATATGTGTGGTTCTGCCTCTCACCAATTCGCCACCCAGAATAGGTTCTTAGTGACCCTCTTCTCCATTCATACCCAAAGACCACTGTAGCCCAAAGCACTCAGCAGAGGTATAGGGAAATTTAGATCAGGATGTGCTTGCCCCAAGTGTGGATTTGCGGGGCATGCCTGTGATGGTCTGTACAAACTGAGCATCCCTGTGCCCAGGAGAGTTCAACATTAAATAGCATATATTTACCATGCAAGAAAGAAAATAAATACCATACTACAAAATGTTTTTTTCTGATCTTTGAACAAAGAGTGTCACATTACATTTGGCACTGGGCCTACCTAGCAAATTATGCAGTTGGCCCTGCTTGCCATTGGAACAATGTAACAGCAGTTTATTGTTTTTGAAATCTTTTGACTAACAATTGAATATCTTAGATGCCTTAATTTAATTGGTGTATAGTAGCATATGGAATTGTAGTTTATTCCCTTTTTTTAGTTAAACATGCTGTAAATCTTTCCTTTTATTATTTCAGAAGAGACACACAAGTTATATTACGGTTCAAGATCCTAAGTCCAAAGTTACTAAGGAAATTAACATGCTCATTTTCTCTGTGTTCCAACTTCTGTGAACAATAAAACAACTACAGAAATGAAAGATGGTAACATTCCTTTGAAAATAATCCAAACAACATACATTAAAAAAAATGGCCAACTACTGTTTTATGTACCTCAGAAAAGGGACTCTTCTAATCATTTCAGTTAATTCCTTAAGGACATCAGTTTAACGTGTTACAGTGTAGGGGTGGGGGGTGCTGAGGTGAAGTCAACAATATAGCATAAAATGAATAGAGTAATAAATTTACAAATAAACAGTAAAAAGTGATTTATTTGCTCTTTATGATTAAATTGAGAAGCAAGTGGAAATTTATTTTAATTTCATTTCATAGTCTTTGTGTTCTTATGAGATTCTCAGCAATGAATAATTGAAACTATTATCACTGATTTTGTTGAAATGCAAATAGAATTTCACTAATTCCCACCATTAAAACACTTCAATACTTCTCACTACTGATTGAATTATATGTACACATGAATATGTCAAATTTAATCCTGCCTTTCAATCCAATTTAGACATATCATTTCCTTTACTTTCACCCTAGCATCTAGTTTTCTTAAAAATCATGCATTCTGCAAATCCTTCATGTTTCTTCACTTATTTCTTCATTCATTCAAGAATTTATATTTGCTAGCTATCAAGCCAGTCCTGTGATCTGGAGGTACAATATTGAGTAAATAGAACACTACCCTTCTTTTATAGAGTATATACTCTAGGGAAGGAAACAGATGTTAGCCAAATATTCTCAAAAGTTAATACATAATTACCAGTTCTAATTAACACGAAGGACATGTATAAAATACTGTAAAGGATGAAAATAAAAAGCCTCCCTTGTGGGTGTGGCACGGTCTGAGGAGGAAGTGCTTGAACTGATATTAGAATAAATCAGTAGGTGTTAACCACGTGAACACAGGAGGGAAATACAGTCAACACAGAGGAAGCAACAAATGTTAGGGGCTGAGGCTTGTTCTGAAAAACAGAGAGGATGCCAGAGCAGGACTACTTCGTCTTTTATCTTATATATCTATCTCATGTCATGAGTTCTTATGTAATCAGCATTAAATATTTATTCACTGAAAACTGTAAGCAATGCCCTGTATTGTGGAATATGAGTAAACTATGTAAAAGCAACTATTGACAGGGTCCATTCATAAAAACAGAAATCAATCTGAGTTTTTTTAAGTGTTAGTTATCTAGGTGAGAAAGCAAACATGGGTGATTTACCAGAGATTAGCAACATTAGAAAACTGCTGTCACTCTCTGGCTGGAAAGAGGAAGAGCCCAGAAGCCCTCAGAGCTTGTTCACTTAGCATACCTAGTGTCTAGTACTAAGTTTAGCTTTTATGTATATGTGTGTGTATGTGTGTGTGTGTGTGTGTGTGTATATAAACATATATACATAAACATATATATACATATATACATATACACATAAACATGTATATACATATACACACATAAACATGTATATACATATACACACATAAACATGTATATACACATATATAAACATGTATATACGTATACACACATAAACATGTATATACGTATATACACACATAAACATGTATATACGTATATACACACATAAACATGTATATACGTATATACACACATAAACATGTATATACGTATATACACACATAAACATGTATATACATATACACACATAAACACGTATATACGTATACACACATAAACATGTATATATGTTTATGTATATACGTATACATATATAAATATGCATACACATATATAAACATGTATATACATATATACATACACATGTATATACATATATGAACATGTATATTCATGTATATAAATAAACATGTATATACATATACATATATAAACATATATACATAAACATGTATATACATATATAAACATGTATATACATATATAGATAAACATGTATATACATATATACATAAACTTGTATATACATATATACATAAACTTGTATATACATATATAAACATGCATATACATATATAAACATGTATATACAGTATATATATATACATAAACATGTATATGTTAGTTTCTTTTACATATACCTATATATGTATATATAAAAACTCTCATGGTAACAAAGAGGAGAAAGCAGAAGGGAAAGATCCATTCATTTAACTTGTTTAATGCAGATTTATGGAGCAGCAGCCTTTTGCTACACTCAGTACTTGATACTGGATATGTCAAGTGAACAAAATCCAGTTTCTGCTTTCAGGATGCTAATGAAAGAAAAAATGTAAACAAGCAACCCCAGTTTACATTACTAAGGTGCGTATTCGGGTTAAGTTTAGTATGAAATGATAATCACACAGCATCTTGAGAAAACAGAGTAATGTGACATCTAGACAGAGAACAAGAGGATGAGTAGGAGTTCTCCAGGCGAAGAGAGGATTAAGAAGCGGGGGAACATTCCAGGTAGATCGCACAGCATATTCAAGGACAGGGATAAAGCATAAAGACGATCATGGAGATTTGGGGTTACTGTTTTCACTGAGTGCATTGATTACAAGAAGGACGAAGAGATGAATTCAGAACAGTAAGCAGTGGCTGGATCACGCATTCTTCTCTAAGTCCTATTAAGAATTTTATACTTTGCCCTTAGAAAAACGTGTCACTGAAGTATTTCAAGGGTTAGGAGCAGCAAGGACAATTAGTATCACTGTTTTTCCTTTAATGACAGGGTCCTCCACATCTGCTGAGGAATTTCAAGATTTCAGAAGTAAAAGTACTTGAGTTCTCTACAATTTTGTTGCTTTTATCCTAAGCCAAAGCTGACTCCACCCAAAACACAGATGGAAAAATGTCCCCTCATCAAATTCTGTTTGCCAACTACTCATCAAGATAATTTTATCTTCAGAATTTTAGTTTATTTTCTTCAACCACTTATATTTACATAAGTCAATTTTAGCCCCTTTTTGACAAAAACCAAAACCCTTTACAGAAATTATCTTTGCTTAAGTCTGAGAGCATACTTACTAATCCTCAGTATTACTCTATTCTTTGCTGAAATGGTTTAAAATTCCATAAATTGCTAATGTATTTTTATTCAATAGAATATGGTAGAGTATAGGGATGTAGCATAAACTGAGATTTCCATTTAAAAGCAGAGATTCTGAATTCCTAAAAATTTAGAAGATGTTCAATAAATGTTTGTTGAATGGATGAATTGTCCTTTCAAACTATTTTTTTTATTTCTTAAGGAAGGTGCATTATACACGTTTATGTATATATGTGTACATACACGTTGGTGTATATACGTGTACATACACGTTGGTGTATGTACATGTTGGTGTATATACGTGTATATACATGTTTGCGTATATATGTATATACATGTTTATCTATATATGTATATACATGTTTATCTATATATGCATATACATGTTTATGTATATATGTATATATATATTAGTCGATTTTGAGTTTCTATGAAGGAGTACCTGAGGCTGGGTAATTTTAATACAAAGAAAGAAGTTTATTTTTGTATTTTTGACTCATTGTCCTAGACTATAAGAAGCATAGTGATGGCATCCACTTCTAGTGAGGGCTTCAGGAAGCTTCTGCTCATGGCAGAAGGTAAAGGGGGAGCAAGTGTGTCACATGGTGAGTGAGGAAGCAAGAAAGAGAGAGGGAGTTCCTAGACTATTTTTAACAATGAGATCTCACATAAATTCATTACAACAGGGAAGGCACCAAGCCATTCATGAGAGATCTACCTCCGTGACCCAGAAACCTCCCGCTAGGCCTCACCTCCAACATTGGGAATCGCATTTCAACATGAGACATGGAAGGGATAAATATCCAAACTATATATCCGATGGTAACTAGTCAGAGGATATTGGATACATTTTGAAGGAAGAGCTGCGTATTTATTTATAACTCTGGAGAGGGAGGAGAAATTTTGGGGAAAGATAACTTTGATTAGATAAGAATGATGGGAGCTAATCCTTTTACATTTTTTATGTAAGGGCTTCATTATAATTAAAACCTTTGCTGTTTGAAAGACACTGTAAAAGAAATAACACTAAGTGTTACAATTTGGGAAAACTACTTGCAAAACTACTGATAAAGTTATTTCTTTTTACTTCTCAATAATAAAAAGACAAACTGTATTAAAAATTGACAAAAGATGAACATACTCTTCTCTAGAGAAGATATACAAAAAGTAAATAAGCACATAAAAAAGTACTCAAATTCACCGATCTTGAGAAAAAGCACAATGAAATTATAATGAAATACTATTATACAACCACTGGATAATATCCCACCCCAAAACAGAAAATACAATGTTGAGAATATAAACAAACTGGAACACTCACCTATTGCTGGTGGGCCACTTTAGGAAAAAATTTGGCAATTTCTTATAAAATTAAGCATGAGCTTGTGGTATGACTCAGGAAACCCAAGGCAAAAATATACCCTCCTCAATGAAAACATCTATCTACATAAACAATTATTTATGAATATTTACTGTATTAGTCCATTTTCATGCCGCTGATGAAGACATACCCAATACTGGGAAGAAAAAGAGGTTTAATTGGACTTACACTTCCACATGGCTGGGGAGGCCTCAGAATAATGGTGGGAGGTGAATCATTACATGGCAGTGGCAAGAAAAACTGAGGAGGAAGCAAAAGTGGAAACCCCTGATAAACCCATCAGATCCTGTGAGACTTATTCAGTATCACAAGAATAGTACAGGAAAGACCAGCCCACATGATTCAAATACCTCCCCCTGGGTCCCTCCTACAACACATGGGAATTCTGGGAGATACGATGCAAGTTGAGATTTGGATGGGGACACAGCCAAACCATATAATTCCATCTCTGGCTCCTCCAAATCTCTTATCCTCACATTTCAAAACCAATCATGCCTTCCCAATGATCTCCCAAAGTCTTAACTCATTTCAGCATTAACCCAGAAATACACAGTCCAAAGTTTCACCTGAGACAATACAAATCCCTTCTGCCTATCGGCCTGTAAAATCGAAAGCAAGCTAGTTACTTTCTATATACAATGGGGGTACAGGTATTGGGTAAATACAGCCACTCCAAATGGGAGAAATTGCCAAAACAAAGGGGTTGCAGAGCCTGTACAAGTCCAAAATCCAGTGAGGCAGTCAAATTTTAAAGCTGCATAATTATCTCCTTTGATCTAGGTCTCACATCTGGGTCACGCTGATGTAAGGGGTGGATTCCCATGGTCTTGGGCAGCTCTGCCCCTGTGGCTTTGCAGGGTACAACCTCCCTCCTGGCTGCTTTCACGATGTGGTGTTGAGTGTCTGTGGCTTTTCCAGGCTCATGGTGCAAGCTGTGAGTGGATCTACTATTCTGGGTTCTGAGGACGGTGGCCCTCTTCTCATAGCTCCACTAGACAATGCCTCAGTAAGGATTCTGTGTGGGGGCTCTGATCCCACATTTCCCTTCTGCACTACCCTAGCAGAGATTCTCCATGAAGGACTCACCCCTGCAGCAAACTCTTGGCTGGGCATCCAGGTGTTTCCATCCATCTTTTGAAATCTAGGTGGAGGTTCCCAAACCTCAGTTCTTGATTCTGTGCACCCACAGGCTCAATACCACATGAAAGCTGCCAAGGCTTGGGGCTTCCACTCTCTAAAGCCACAGCCCAAGCTGTACATTGGCCCCTTTCAGCCACAACTGGAGCATCTGTGACACAGGGCACCAAGTCCCTCGGCGGCACACAACAGAGGGACTCTAGGCCTGACTCATGAAACCATTTTTTCCTCCTGGGCCTTGGGGCCTGTGATGGGAGGGGCTGCTGTGCAGGTCTCTGACAGGGCCTGGATATGTTGTGCTCTTGGTCTTGGGGATTAACAACAGGCTCCTTGCTACTTATGCAAATTTCTGCAGCCGGCTTGAATTCCTCCACAGAAAATGGGTTTTTCTTTTCTAGTGCATAGTCAGGATATAAATTTTCCAAACTTTTATGCTCTGCTCCCCTTATAAAACTGAATGTGTTTAACAGTACTTAAGTCACCTTCTGACTTCTTGGCTGCTTAGACATTTCTTCCACCAGATCATCTTCTGCTAAATCATCTTTCTCAAGTTTAAAGTTCCACAAATCTCTAGGGTAGGGGAAAAATGCTGCCAGTGTCTTTGGTAAAACTTAACAAGAGTCACCTTTGCTCCAGCTCCAAACAAGTTCCTCATCTCTAACTGAGATCAACTCAGCCTGGACTTTATTGTCCATATCACTGTCAGCATTTCAGGAAAAGCTATTCAACAATTCTGAAGGAAGTTCCAAACATTCCCACATTTTTCTCTCTTCTTCTGAGCCCTTCAAACTGTTTCAAACTCTGCCTGTTACCCAGTTCCCAAGTTGCTTCTACATTTTCAGGTATTTTTCAGCAGTGTCCCACTCTACTGGTACCAATTTACTGTATTAGTCCATTTCCATGCTACTAATAAAGACAAACCTGAGACTGGAGAGAAAAAGAGGTTTAATTGCACTTACACTCACAGATGTCTGGGGAGGCCTCAGAATCATGGCAGGAGGCAAGAGGCACTTCTTACATGGCAGCAAGAAAAGAAAATGAGGAGGAAGCAAAAGTAGAAACCCCTGATAAACCCATCAGATCTTGTGAGACTTCTTCACAATCACAAGAATAGCATGGGAAAGACCAGCACCCTTGATTCAATTACCTCCCCCTGGGTCCCTCCCACAGCATGTGGGAATTCTGGGAGATACTATTCAAGTTGGGATTTGGGTGGGGACACAGCCAAATCATATTAATTTATAATATCAGCTTTATTGATAATAGTTAACAATGGGATATTACTCAAATGTTCAAATGATAAATGCTTGAATATATATATAATGCTTTATATTATATATAAGCAATATATAATATATACAATGCTTAAAAATATTATTTTTATATATACCCATACAATCAAAACTACTCAATAATAACAACTTAAAAATGAACTACTGGTACAGAGAAAAAACACAGATAGGTGGGTATAAGCAAATTTATGTTACGTATAAGAAGCAGAACTATATGATACCCATTTTATTATTTTATTTATGTGCATTTCTAAAAGAGAGAAAAACTACAAACAGAACACCAGTCACTGCTTTCCCAGGGATGAGGCTGAGGAGAGGAATCACTAAAAGTGGCATAGGGGAACTTTTGGGGGTTATATACAAGGTCTGTATTATAAGTGTTCTTACAGTTACATAACCAATTGCATTTGTCAATATTTGAACATTGCACATATAAAATTGATGAACTTTATTATGATGTAAGTTACATCTCAATGAAGCTGGGTAAAAATATCAGTGATAGGATAGATTATATGATTAATCGTGCTGAGATTATTTTCATCCATATGGAAAAATGCAACTTTTTTACATCACTCCATATTCAGAAAATAAAATTGGGATGGATTAAAGAGGAGGGGATAATCCTACCGGGGAGACGAAACCAGAAATTTCTTCTATAGTGTTTTATGGAACAAGTTGAAGAGCTGAAAGAGTGGAAGTGAGAGAGAAAGAAAGGAAATAAAAGCTCTGAAGAAACTATGACGACTATATTATCGACATTTTGAAAGCCAATCCGATAGGTATATATTATAGAATCTTTTGCTCTTTATGTACTTAAAAATAATAAAACATAAATAAATAAAACATTTATTATCAAAGGATAATTGTTAAGGGATAATCAATAATTATGGAATGTTATGCTATGATAAGTAATTATATATTTGTGCAAATTTCTGAGAAAATGTAGACGTACTGGGACAGATTGGAATTTTCAGCAATGACAACAGCAGTATTTTCAGTCAAATAATGCATTTTCTTTCAGAGAGGAGTGAGATCTATATTTTCTCCTTTTGAATTTGGGAAGGGGCTTGTGACTGCTCCAACCCACAGAATATGAACAAACCCACACTGTGTGAATTTCAAGGCTGAGTCATATCAAATTCCTCTTGGTACTCTATCTCCTGGAAAACATACTTTAGAGTCTGGGGATTCATTTAACAATGCCATCTACCTTGAAGCTGCTCTGCTGGGAAACCCACGTAGAAATAAAGAGAGAAGCCCAAGGACTCCTAGCCATTCCCGTGTCCAGACAAGTCTTCTCCATCCAGGTACTAGCATGTGAGTAAATGAGATTTCAGATGATTCTGCACCATCGGCCTCAAGCTGCCCTGGGTGACAGAGTGGAGCAGAAACAAGCTGGCCCTCTCAGGCACCAGTTCAGGCACCAGCCCAGACAACAGATTTGTGAGTAAAACCTGTTTTATACCACTAAGTTTTGGAATTTTCTATACAGCACTAGATATCTAGGGCATATGTCTGAAAATAGAAGGTAGATGGAAAATTGAAAAGGGAAAAAGAATCTGTCAAGCGAAACAGAATAAGCTTAGTTTTGACACCACATTCAGACAACAGTGGACATTTCACGTCTGTATCTCTAGACAACGTGTAGAACGCTGAAAAGGCACCTGGAAAAGAGATCTGGAGGAGTTTTAAATTTTGAAGACATAGCTCAAAAATTATTTCTCTCATGGAGGCATATATGCTGCACCTTTGTGTTTTCAAGCCTCTGATCACTCACTCTTGACTAAGTTCCAGGTCATTAGGACAGAGAATCAAACAGAAGTCATAGAGGTTTTTCTTTCCATTTAAAAAATTCTATTTTCTATCATCATCTATTTACTCTGTCAAGTGCATGTCAATAACATTAATTCTTAATTGTTTTAGGTAAATTTTATTTAGTCTCTGTAACCTCAGAGTAATTATAGTGATGAAATTTAAATTGATACTTGGTGCAACAGCATTGCTTTTTTTCCCTCTTTTTCTGCTACCAAAATAGAAGTTGTTTAAAACAACGTTTGTAAAAAAATTAATTTGGAAAATGTAATTCAACAAGTAATTGCTGAAGACCTGCTAGAACAGAAGCTATCCTGCAAACATTCATGAGAAATAAAAAGATGCTTTCCCTATAGACATAGATATCTTGTAGAGAAGGTAGGACACTTCAACATAAAAAATGGCATTCTTTAAATACATAAATTATGGAAAATTATATGGTAAATGGCACAATAACATAAAAATTCAAAATGATAATATTTGGCTGTTGAGGAAATGGAAGAGAATTTTCCATGATATCAGGCTATATGTATTGACACTTCATTGATCGACCAAAATGATATTTTAGATTAAAATAAACAGCCTGGACACATGCATAAACTTGAAGAAGCACAGAGTATAACTGGAGATACTATGTAATTTAGTTTACTTAGGTAAATACATGTATTGCAAGGTAAGAATATTGGATTTTGTCTTTTAACAAAATTGCTTTTGATAGTTTGAATATAGATTTGATATGGTAAAACATTATATTTTAGAAAGTTATACTTTTATGTTAAGTATAAATCAATCTGAAATTTGTAATATAAATTCAGTAGTAAGGTATGTATTTTTATGAATATAGGTAGTATGTGATATGCTTTGGTTTAAGATGGTGGGGCAATCTTGTCATTTCTTAACTGGAACCAGTAACAATAAAAATGACAATAAGTAGAAACAACAATAAAAAAAAACTTAAGAAAACAAACTTTATTTTAGCCAGAATAGGGAGGCACCTATACTTCCAATCTCAATAGGTGAACAGATAGATGGGTTGAAAGAGTATGGCAGACTTTGGCCAGATGCAATAAGGAACTAGATTTTCTAAACTATATGCCGCAGACCAAAAAGTAAAACCAACTTATTTTGAACAAGCAGATCAGAGTATAAAAGCTGGTTGTAGTAACCTCCTGAACTTTGACAATAGTTGTGTTAAAGCAGAAGCTGGAAATTATGCAGACATTCCATCACAGCAAAAGCTACTCTGTCATGTGACAGGTTAGAGGAGAAACTATGGATTGCAAACCGCCTTGCTGCTGCCAATATTTGTCAGCTGAAGTTAAGTAAAGTAACTTAATTATATCACACACACACAGACAACACATACACGCACACACACATACACGCTCACGCACACACACACACGTATCCTCACCCTGGGAAGTCATTTTGCCTTTCTAAACATATTTACTTTGTTCCTTGTAATGATACTCTGCTTTTTGTTTTGTTTTGTTTTTTGTCTTTGTTTTTCATTTATGTTCTCTATTTCCCAGGTAAAAGTGAATATCTCTTGGTTTCATAGGTAAGAACGAGAGTCTGGCTCCCCCAACCCCTATCTCCTATGCATAGTTATTTGTTTAGGAATGAAATTGTCACCCAACACAACGAGTAAGACTGAATTTCAGAGATTTTGGAAGTAAAAGCTAATAAGTGAAATACTTTCTTTTCTTTTCTCTTTTTTAAAATTTGTGAGTTTGAATTTTTATGATTTCCACATATCAGATATTCAACTTCTGACTCTTAATAAAACAAGACTTATTTTTCTCTTGTAACCACTATAACAAGGAAGAAAGCAAGGCCAGAGCAGTCATTAAAAGACACAGGAACCCAGGTATTCATTCTCTGTTTTTCCTGTTATGCAGTCATGCCTACAAAATGGCTGCTCCCCTGCTGACAAAAACAGTTGAAGGTTAAGGAGCTATGACACTGGCCCACTCAATATTTCAGTTATTTTGGAAAAATAATATTGTATTAGTCTGTTTTTATGCTGCTAATAAAGACATACCTGAGACTGGGTAATTTATAAAGAAAAGGAGGTTTAATGGACTCAGTTACACATAGTTGGAGAGGCCTCACAGTCATAACAGAAAGTGAAGGAGAAGCTAAGTCACATCTTACATGGTGGCAGGGAAGAAAGCATGTGCAGGGGAATTCCCCTTCATAAAACTTTGAATTTCATGAGGCGTATTCAATATCACTAGAACAGCATGATAAAGGCCAATTCCCAGGATTCAGTTATCTCCCACCAGGTCATACCCATGATATATAGGGATTATGGGAGCTACAATTTAACATGAGATTTGAGTGGGGAAAAAACCTAACTATATTATTCCTCCCCTGCCTCCTCCTAAATCTCATATCCTCACATTTCAAAACCAATCATGCCTTCCTGACAGTCCCTCAAAGTCTTAACTCATTTCAACATTGACTCAAAAGCCCACAGGCCATGTCTCATCTGAGGCAGGGCCAGTCCCTTCTGCCTATGAGCCTGTAAAATCAAAAGCAAGTTAGTTACTTTCTAGATACAATAGGGGTACAGGTATTGGGTAAATACACCCCTTCCAAATGGGAGATATTAGCCAAAACAAAAGGGCTAAAGGCCTCATGCAAGTCCAAAATCCAGCAGGGCAGTCAAATCTGAAAGCTCCAAAATGACCTCCTTTGACTCCACGTCTCACATCCAGGTCACACTGATGCAGTAGTTGGGTTCCCATGGTCTTGGCCAGCTCTGCTCCTGTGGCTTTGCAGGGTAAAGCCCTTTCCCTTGCTGCTTTCATGTGCTGGTGTTGAGTGTCTACAGCTTTTCCAGGCACACAGTGCAAGCTGTCAGTGGGTATGCTATTCTGGGGTCTGGAGGACAGTGGTCCTCTTCACACAGCTTTACTAGGCAGTGCCCCCAGACTCTGTGTGGGGGCTCCCACTGCACAGTTCCCTTCTGCACTGCCCTAGCAGAGGTTCTCCATGAGGGTTCTGCCCCTGCAGCACACCTCTGCCTGGGCATCCAAGCATTTCTATATGCCCTTTGAAATCTAGGTGGAGATTTCCAAACCTCAATTCTTGACTTCTGTGCCTCCACAGGCCCAATACTACGTGTAAGCCACCAAGGCTTGAGGCTTGCACCCTCTGAAACTATGGCCTGAGCTGTAACTTGGTTTCTTTTAGCCATAGCTGGAGCACCTGGAAATCAGGGAACAAAGTCCCCAGGGTGCACAGACCAGGGGGGCCCTGGGCCCAGCCCATGAAACCATTTTTTGCTCCTGGGCTTCCAGGCCTGTGATAGGAAGGGCTGCTCTGAAGGTCTCTGACATGTCCTGGAGATATTTTCCCCATTGTTTTGGTGATTAACATCTAGCTCCTCATTACTTATTCAAATTTCTGCACCCTCTTGAATTTATTCTTAGAAAATGAGTTTTTCTATTCTATTGCATTATCAGGCTGCAAATTTTTTGAACTTTTATGGTCTGCTTCCCTTTTAAACATAAGTTCCAATTCTAAAATGTATCTTTGTGAAAACATAAAACTGAATGCTTTTAACAGTGCCCAAGTCACCTCTTGAATGCTTTGCTACTTAGAAATTTCTTCTGCCGGATACCCTAAATTATGTCTTTCCAGCTCAAAGTTCCGTAAATCTCTAGGGTAGGGGAAAAATGTCATCAGTCTCTTTGCTAAAACATAGCAAGAGTCACCTTTTATTCCAGTTCCTACCAAGTTACTTATCCCCATCTGCGACTACCTCAACCTGGACTTCATTGTCCATATCACTATCAGCATTTTGGTTAAAACCATTCAACAAGTCTTAAGGAAGTTCCAAATTTTCCCATATCTTTCTATTCTCTTCTGAGTCCTCCAAACTGTTCCAATCTCTGCCTGTCACCCAGATCCAAAGTCACTTCCACATTTTCAGGTATCTTTACAGCAGAACCCCACTGCCTGGCAGTAATTTACTATACTAGTTCATTTTCACGCTGCTAATAAAGACATACCCAAGAGTGGATAATTTATAAAGAAAAAAGGTTTAATGCACTCACAGTTCCACATGTTTGTGGGGAGGCCTCACAGTCATGGCAGAAGGTGAAGGAGGAGCTAAGTCACATCTTACATAGTGGCAGGCAAGAGACCATGTGCAGGGGAACTGTCCTTTATAAAACCATCAGATCCCATGAAATTTATTTACTATCACTAGAACAGCATGAGAAAGACCCACCCCCAGGATTATCTCCCACCAGGCCCCTCCCACAACAGGTGAGAATTATGGGAGCTACAATTTGAGATGAGATTTGGGTGGGGGCACAGCCAAACCATATCAAGTATCATTCCTGGATCACATCCAGTAGATCACTTTTTTACTTTATTTCAAGAACTGGCTGATATTTTCACCCATCCCTTATGGCACATGGCAGTCCTAAATCAAACCATCTTCTGTTAGTAAAGAAGATAAATAAAAATAGATATTAGATAATGAGCATTGTCTGCCAAATTTCATGAGGAGAGTATAAAAGTCTAGAGCAACCCGAAATGGAAAGCACACAGAGGCAAACAGGGCCAAAGTTCTTCCAACTTCAAACAAGTTCTGATGATATTGTGTAAAATTCTGGCTCCTGTGTGATGGTGAGATCTACCCTGAAATTTTTGGAATGTAGATAAAAAGAATTCAGATAAGTCCTCAATCTAGTCTGAGTGTATGTGTGTGTGTGTGTGTGTGTGATATGTTTCCACTCAAATATCATCTTGAATTGTAATACCCATAATCCCTATGTGTTGAGGGAGGGTCCTTAGTGGGAGGTGATTGGAACATGGGAGCAGGTTCCCCCATGCTGTTCTGGTGATAGTGAGTGAGTTCTCATGAGATATGATGGTTTTATAAATGTCTGGCATTTCCCCTACTTGCACTTCTCTCTCCTGCTGCCACATGAAGAAGGTCCTTGCTGGCCGGGTGCGGTAGTTCAAGCCTATAATCCCAGCACTTTGGGAGGCCGAGGTGGGTGGATCACGAGGTCAGGAGATGGAGACCATCCTGGCTAACATGGTGAAACTCCGTCTCACTAAAAATACAAAAATTAGCCAGGCATGGTGGCGGGTGCCTGTAGTCCCAGCTACTCGGGAGGCTGAGGCAGGAGAACGGCATGAACCCGGGAGGTGGAGTGTGCACTGAGCCGAGATCGTGCCACTGCACTCTAGCCTGGGTGACAGCGCAAGACTCTGTCTCCAAAAAAAAAAAAACAAGAAGAAGAAGTCCTTGCTTCCCCTCCTACCATGATTGTAAGTTTCCTGAGTCCTCCTCAGCCATGTGGAACCATGAGTCGGTTAATTCTCTTTTATTTATAAATTATCCAGTCTCGGGCAGTTCTCTGTAGCCATGTGAGAATGAACTAAAACAGTGTGTGTGTCTTTTTGCAAATGAAAAGGCCCAAAAACCAGAGGTGGACACACTTTGACATTTCTGGCTACCTGTGAGTGGCATCGTACCATAGGGGAGATGCTCATGAGAAAATGACAACGGATTAAAATTTAAATTGCCTATTCCTTAATCTGTTCATTACCATAACTCACTATTCTACTTTCATCTTTAAACTACACACCAAACTTTGGCAACAAGCTTACCTAGGAAAAGTTTTCAGGTTTAAATAAAAAAAATACAAAGTGAAATATAATGGGCCCTAGTCAAATACATTGAAAATGTGAAAATGGACTTAGCACATGAAAGATATCTTGCAAACCATACTGGAAACCTCCTGAAGAGATTATAGCATAAAATAAGTGAAATTTGTAGTTAAGTGAATTGTAGTTAAGTGAAATTTGTAGTTTGTATTATATCAAATAAATGGAAAACAAATTATCTCTAAGAAGTAATGTAGCAGGACAAGCCACAGACAAAACCTCTCAGACACCGAGTTGTAGAAGGAAGGGCTTTATTCAGCTGGGAGCATCGGCAAGCTACTGTCTTAAAATCTGAGCTCTCTGAGTGCAAAATTTCTGTCCCTTTTATGGGCTCACAACACTAAAGATTTCACATGAAAGGGTCCTGATTGATTTCAGCAAGCAAGGGGTACTTGACAGGGGCTGCATGCACTGGTAGTCAGAGAGAAACAGAACAGGGCAGGGAGTTTCACAATGTTCTTCTATGCAATGTCTGGAATCTATGAATAACATCGGTTTCTAAGTCATGAGTTGATCTTTAACTACTAGGTTTAGGCCAGGCAGGCCCAGGTCTGATTTTGGGCCTGGCCTGGCACTGGGCTGCCTGTCTTTGATTTCACTTCCTTGTTTTTTTTTTTTTTTTTTAAACAGGTACTGAGTATAAAACAATATAAAACAATATGAGAGGGTCTCTCTCTTCCCTCAGTAAGATAGCAGATTAAAGACTCAGGGAAAAGTGGGACAGTGGAAAGAAATAAAAATTTATGTGGCAGACTTCAGTATATACATAAAGGACAAAAGTAATATCATTATAAAAGTAAGTCTTTCAATGGCAATAAATTAAAAAAACACATAAGATAGTGACATAGAAGGAAAAATTAAGGCAATTGAGCAAAGTGAAATATAAAAGAAAATGAATAAAAAAGGTTTTGAAAGAAAATAATAAGTTTGAGTGAAAAAGATTATTAATGAGGGGTGGTTCCAAGATGGCCAAATAGGAACAGCTCCAGTCTACAGCTCCCAGTGTGAGAGATGCAGAAGAAGGGTGATTTCTACCAGCCAGAAGAGAGTGGGGGCCAATATTCAACATTCTTGAAGAAAAGAATTTTCCACCCAGAATTTCATATCCAGCCAAACTAAGCTTCATAAGTGAAGGAGAAATAAAATCCTTTACAGAGAAGCAAATGCTGAGAGATTTTGTCACTACCAGGCCTGCCCTAAAAGAGCACTTGAAGGAAGCACTAAACACGGAAAGGAACAACCGGTACCAGTCATTGCAAAAACATGCCAAATTGTAAAGACCATCGAGGCTAGGAAGAAACTGCATCAACTAATGAGCAAAATAACCAGGTAACATCATAATGACAGGATTAAATTCACACATAACAATATTAACCTTAAATGTAAATGGGCTAAATGCTCTAATTAGAAGACACAGACTGGCAAATTGGATAAAGATTCAAGATCCATCAGTGTGCTGTATTCAGGAGACCCATCTCATGTGCAGAGACACACATAGGATCAAAATAAACGGATGGAGGAAGATCTACCAAGCAAATGGAAAACAAAAAAAGGCAGGGGTTGCAATCCTAGTCTCTGATAAAATAGACTTTAAACCAACAAAGATCAAAAGAGACAAAGAAGGCCATTACATAATGGTAAAGGGATCAATTCAACAAGAAGAGCTAACTATCTTAAATATATATGCACCCAATACAGGAGCACCCAGATTCATAAAGCAAGTCCTTAGAGATCTACAAAGAGACTTAGACTCCCACACAATAATAATGGGAGATTTTAACACCCCACTGTCAACATTAGACAGATCATCTAGACAGAAAGTTAACAAGGATATCCAGGAATTGAACTCAGCTCTGCACCAAGTGGACATAATAGACATCTACAGAACTCTCCACCCCAAATCAACAGAATATACATTCTTCTCAGCACCACATTGCACTTATTCCAAAATTGACCACAGAGTTGGAAGTAAAGCACTCCTCAGCAAATGTAAAAGAACAGAAATTATAACAAACTATCTCTCAGACCACAGTGCAATCAAACTAGAACTCAGGATTAAGAAACTCACTCAAAACCGCTCAACTACATGGAAACTGAACAACCTGCTCCTGAATGACTACTGGGTACATAACAAAATGAAGGCAGAAATAAAGATGTTCTTTGAAACCAATGAGGACAAAGACACAACATACCAGAATCTCTGGGACACATTTAAAGCAGTGTGTAGAGGGAAATTTATAGCACTAAATGCCCATAAGAGGAAGCAGGAAAGATCTAAAATTGGCACCTTAACATCACAATTAAAAGAACTAGAGAAGCAAGAGCAAACTCATTCAAAAGCTAGCAGAAGGCAAGAAATAACTAAGATCAGAGAAAAACTGAAGGAGATAGAGACACAAAAAGCCTTCAAAAAATCAATGAATCCAGGAGCTGTTTTTTTTTTTTTGAAAAGATCAACAAAATTGATAGACCACTAGCTAGACTAATAAAGAAGAAAATAGACAAGAATCAAATAGATGCAAAAAGAAATGATAAAGGGGATATCACCACTGATCCCACAGAAATACAAACTACCATCAGAGAATATTATAAACACTTCTACACAAATAAACTAGAAAATCTAGAAGATTTTAAGGTTTTTTTTTTTTTTTGCTATTATTTTATGTATTTGAATTCAGCCTGGGCAACATAGGGAGACCCCGTATCTACAAAACATTAAAAAATTAGGTGGATGTGGGGGTGCAAGTCCGTAGTCCAGCTACTCAGGAGGATTTTAAAGTTTTTAAAGCATCAGTCACCTTATTGCTTAATTTTGCATATCGTTTGTTACTAGTGACAGAATAAGTGTTAAATGTAGCATTTGAGAGTCAAAGTTTTACATTCAAATCCTAAATTTTCTAAATTCTGTAAGCCTGTCCTTATGCAAGTTAATCTCACTTAGACTCAGTTTCTTCATCTGTGAAATAGGAAAAATTCTGGTGTCTTGCTTGAAGTTTTTTTGGAATTTTTTAAAAATTTAATTTAATTTAACGTTAAGTTCCGGGATACATGGGCAGGATGTGCAAGTTTGTTATGTAAACGTGTGATATGGTGGTTTGCTGCACCTATCAACCCATCACCTAGCTATTAAGCCCCACATGCATTAGCAATTTGTCCTGATGATCTCTTTCCCCCTGGCCCCCTGACAGGCCCCAGTGTGTGTCGTTCTTCTCCCTGTGTCAATTGTTCTCATTGTTCAGCTTCCACTTATAAATAAGAACATGTGGTCTTTGGTTTTCTATTCTGTGTTAGTTTGCCAAGGATAATGGCTTCCAGCTCCATCCATGTCCCTGCAAATGACACGACCTTGTTCCATTTTAATGGCTGCATAGTATTCCATAGTGTATACGTACCACATTTTCTTGACCCAGTCTATCACTGATGATCATTTGGGTTGATTCCATCTCTTTGCTATTGTGAATAGTGCTGTAATGAACATACACATACATGTATCTGTGTAATAGAATGATTTATATTGCTTTGGGTATATCCCTAGTAAGGGGATTGTTGGGTCAAATGGTATTTCTTGTTCTAGGACTTTGAGGAATAACCACACTGTCTTCCACAGTGTTTGAACTAATTTACATTCCCACCAATAGTGTAAAAGCATTCCTATTTCTCCACAGCCTCACCAGAATCTGTTTTTTCTTGACATTTTAATAATCACCATTCTGACTGGCATTAGATGGTATCTCATTGTGGTTTTGATTTGCATTTCTCTAATGATCAGTGATGTTGAGCTTTTTTTTTTCATGTTTATTGGCCACATAAATGTCTTCTTTTGAGAAGTGTCTGTTCATGTCCTTTGCCCACTTTTTAATGGGTTTTTTTGTTTTCTTTTGTTGTAAATTTTTTAAACTTCCTTGTAGATTCTGGATATTAGACCTTAGACAGGTGGATAGATTGCAAACATTTTCTCCCATTCTGTAGGTTCTGATAGTTTCTTTTGCTGATGATAGTTTCTGATGATAGTTTCTTTTGCTGTGCAGAAGCTCTTTAGTTTAATTAGATTCCATTAGTCCATTTGGGCTCTTGTTGCAATTGCTTTTTACGATTTCATCATAAAATCTTCGTCTATGCCCATGTCCTGAATGGTATTGCCTAGATTTTCTTCTAGGATTTTTATAGTTTTGGGTTTTACATTTAAGTCTTTAATCCATGTTGTATTTGTACATTTGTAGAAGGTGTAAGGAAGGGGTCCAGTTTCAATTTTCTGCATATGGCTAGCCAGTTTTCCCAGTACTATTTATTAAATAGGGGATTCCTTCCCCATTGCTTGTTTTTATCAGGTTTGTCAAAGATCAGGCGGTTGTAGACGCGTAGTCTTATTTCTCAGATCTCTATTCTGTTCCATTGGTCTATGTGACTGTTTTTGTGCCAGTACCATGCTGTTTTAGTTATTGTAGACTTGTAGTATAGTTTGAAGTCAGGCAGCGTGATGCCTCCAGCTTTGTTGTTTTTGCCTAAGATTGTCTTGGCTATATGGGCTCTTTTTTGGTTCCATATAAATTTTAAAGTAGTGTTTTTTTTTCTAATTCTGTGACAAATGCCGATGATAGTTTAATGGGAATAGTATTAAATCTATAAATTACTTTGGGAAGTATGGCCATTTTCACCATATTGATTCTTCCTATCCATGAGCATGGAATGTTTTTCCATTTGTTTGTGTCCTCTCTTATTTCCTTGAGAAGTGGTTTGTACTTCTCCTTGAAGAGGTCCTTCACTTCCTTTGTTAGCTGCATTCCTAGGTATTTTATTCCCTTTGTAGCAATTGTGAATGGGAGTTCATTCATGATTTGGTTCTTTGCTTGACTATTGTTAGTGTATAGAAATGCTTGTGATTCTTGCTCATTGATTTTGTATCCTGAGACTTTGCTGAAGTTGCTTATCAGCTTGATAAGCTTTTGGACTGGATGATGAGATGATGGGGTTTTCTAGATATAGGATAATATTATCTGCAAACAGAGATAGTTTGACTTCCTCTCTTCCTATTTTGAATACCCCATATTTATTTATCTTGCCTGATTACCTTGGCCAGAATTTCCAATACTATGTTGCATAGGAGTGGTGAGAGAGGGCATCCTTGTCTTGTGCCAGTTTTCAAGGGGAAAGCTTCCAGATTTTGCCCATTTAGTAGATATTGGCTGTGGGTTTGTAATAAATGGCTCTTAACATTTTGAGTTATGCTCCATCAGTACATAGTTTACTGAGAGTTTTTAATCATGAAGAGATGTTGAATTTTATTGAAGGACTTTTCTGCATCTATTGAAATAATCATGTGGGTTTTGTCCTTAGTTCCATTCATGTGATAAATTATATTTATTGATTTGCATATATTGAACCATCCTTGCATCCCAGGAATGAAGCTGACTTGATTGTGGTGGATAAGCTTTTTGATGTTCTGCTGGATTGGGTTTGCCAGTATGTTATTGATGATTTTTGCATCGATGTTCATCAGGGATATTGGCGTGAAGTTTTCTTTTTTTATTGTATCCCTGCCAGGTTTTGGTATCAGGATGATGCTGGCATCATAAAATGAGTTAGGGAGAAGTCCCTTCTTTTCAATTGCTTGGAACAGTTAAAGAAGAAATGGTACCAACTCCTGTTTGTACTTCTGGTAGAATTCAGCTGTAAATCCATCTGTTCTTGGGCTTTTATTGGTTAGTAGGTTATTTATCACTGTCTCAACTTCAGAAATTGTTATTAGTCTGTTCAGGGATTAAACTTATTCCTGGTTCAGTCTTGGGAGGGTGTATGTGTACAGGAATTTATTCATTTCTTCTAGACTTTCTGGTGTATTTGCATAGAGGTGTTTATAGTATCCTTGATGGTTGTTTGTATTTTTGTGTTGTTAGTGGTGATATGCCCTTTGTAATTTTTTATTGTGTGTATTTGATTCTTCTCTCTTTTCTTCTTTATTAGTCTAGCTAGTGATCTACCTATTTTATTAATTTTTTCAAAAAATCAGCTTGTGGATTCATTGATTTTTTGAGGGGTTTTTTGTGTCTCTGTCTCCTTCAGTTCCCCTCTTACCTTGGTTATTTCTTGTCTTCTCCTAGCTTTGAGGTTTGTTTGCTCTTGGTTCTCTATTTCTTTTAGTTGAGATATTAGGATGTCTATTTGAGATCTTTCTAGCTGCTTGAAGTTTTTTAGAGGGTTTAATTAATATATTGCATGTAGAGCTGCTCTCACATGGCATATGATTAATAATTGATGTCCACCACAAATGCATCCTTCACATGTTTGGTAGCGGCATATATTTTTAGGTAGAGCATCTTCATGTTCTTTGCATGTTTGTATTGAGTATTTGTTAAAACCCTCTTCCCTCTTTTTATTAGCAGGAGGGCTGTCGCATGCAAATTGGCCTCTAGGAGATTGGTATGCTGCTTGCCAGCTTTTAGCTTGTGGTGGCTGTCCTTGCCTTGTGGCTCCCAGAAAAGCTGCTTTAGAAAACTACTGATTCTAATGCCAAATTGTGGTTGTAATTTCCTCATTTGTGCCTAGCCTACTCTTTCCTTCTTTTTCCACAAATCCATAATCTCTGATTTCTCCCTATAATTCAACTATAAGGCTGGCCTTGCTGTTCTCCTTTCCTCTGGTCCCATCTGTATTGTAGCTAAGAGAAATTAATCCACATTCCTGTGAATGTATGTAGTTATTTTCCAGTTTATAGTTCTGATACACATGTCTCATTTCCAGGATTGATTCTTGAAAAACTTGTGTTCATTTTCCTACTTTACTCAAAGTTAATACAGGAAACATATTCAGACAATCAATATTTATAGATGCTAGCTTTGTCAACTTTTTTATGTGGATTTTTTCCCCATCTGAGAAACAATTAATATTAACTTCATTCTTCAAATGTTCTTTGTTGGCTTCCAGGTGCCTAAAAATAAGTAAAAATATGAAAAATCCTGTTTAATCTGATATCATCTTTGAACCTGCTTACATGTCTCCTGTTTGAACATTGCATTGAATGTAAATCTTTCACTGTTTTTGTTTTTCTTTGTCAGAACTAAAAAAGAATATTCTTCTCTTTTTAGAGATTTGTTCTCTACTCAAAAGTACTTCCAACTGTGGGAACAGTACATTATGGAACACAGCATGGTTTCTAACAAATTGCTAATTAAGATCTGTTACTGTATATTGGTGTGATTGGTGGGAAATAAAAGTACTGAAAATCTTATTCAAATATTAAAATTACATTATTACATAGGTAATATAAATTATTCCTACTTAACTTTGTTTTCGCCCCTTTGGTCATATTGTTCTGGAAACTAGGTATCTTTATATAAAAGCAAAAATGAAGAACATCTTCAAATGTAGAAAAAAACTAAAAATGTAAGCTTTGGGGGAAATCTGTATATATAAACATAGTGTGTTTGCATCTCTAGAAGCTCAAAATGCTTCCCTGATCCTGCTTACCAAATCGAAGTGCTTGTCAAAGCTAATCATCTACCATGATCCATCTCTATCAAGATGGAACAAGAATAACCTACTGTTAACAAGTACAATACTGTTACCCATATTTTTGCTTAATTTGTTTGAACTTGGGTCTGTGAAAATATGTGAGAATTGTATACAGTTTCTCCACTAAAGAGGAAGATTTACTACAAGTGCATCCTTACATAATTTTTAATTCCTGTTACCATGACCTACTTCAATGGACCTCAAAGTATCCTACACTTTTCTATCTCTCAAATCTCTTGAATTCTATGCTAACTCTTCTTTTCTTATTTACTAGTTACTAAATTAATTCAACCACTTTACAGTCTTGCTATGTAAGTGTTATCCCTGAATTAATTACAGTGTTATAACTGGAAGTTTTTATAAATGCAGAATTCCATTCTACATTCCAGACTGAGGCAAAATGTGCATTTTAAAGTGATGAAAATATGCACATCAAAGTTTGAAGTCTGGGTGCAGTGGCTGATGCTTGTAATCCCAGCACTTTAGGAGGCTGAGGCAGGTGGATCACTTGAGCTCAGGAGTTCAAGACCAGCTTGGGCAACATGATGAAAAAAATATATACAAAAATAGCCAGGCCTGGTGGCTCACACCTGTAGTCCCAACTACCTGGGGGGCTGAGGTGGGAGGATCACTTGAGCCTAGGAGGTCAAAGTTGCAGTGAGCTGTGTTCGCACCACTGCACTCTAGCCTGGGTTACAGAGCAAGTCTCTGTCTCAAAAAATAAAAATAAAAATAAAAAATAAATAAAATTTGAAAAGCAATATCAATAACTGGACCCTTGTCAGCCATTTTCTCTTTAACTTCTTGTTTGATTTGTGTGGTACCAAAAATTCCCTAATAATCAAATCAGTTTATGCCACATATCAACTTTTCTTCTAGCCTTTTTTCAGTGTATTCCAATGTTGGCCAATGTTCCTTTCTAAAGTTTCCTTGTCTGAGTCTTCTATAGCATTTGTGAGTCTTCTCCTTCTTCTCTTGGAAATGTACCTTTGTGCCTGTTCTCTTTCTTCCAACAATAATGATAGGGACACTCCAATGTTCTGGATTCTGCCATCATTTCTTTCTTTTTTACTCCTTGATGAAATTATATGTTTTCTAACACTTGAATGACTACTTTGAAGTACCTTTGACTTTCAAAGCTTTGTTTATGGCCCACACTGCATTTATCCACTCAGATATCTTTCATCTTGAATTGCTTTTTAAGCATCTTGATTTGGATATCCTCAAAATCAATGTGTTCAAACTGAACTTAGAGTTTTCTTCCAAAACTAGAATATTTTTATTTCTCTTAGGATATTATACAAAATGTCATGGTTTATTTCTTACCAGTGTAAAATCTTTAAAGTTGTGGATCAGTTTAACCTATTATCACCTTTCAATGAATGTGAACCCATAAAAGTAAACAGTTTACCGTATAAGGTTACATGGCAAACCAAGTTCTTGAATTTAAATGTCCATTTTGTTCTATTTTATCGAAATAGTTCTTTGGCATATGTAATGGAGTTCTCTAAATCAGCGTTATTATAATAATATAGGAAAGGGATAGTTGAGGAAGTGAAACACTCCTACAGAATGAAGCATACAAAGAATGCCAAATAGCTGTCTCAAGTGCATGCAAATTACACATACCAATATTTCTATGTTTATCTATCTGTCAGAAAAAGGAAAATTCAAAAGAAATTATTAACAATGGCCCACCATGGCTACAGTGAGGCACATGGATAATAAACCCTAGATCTACAAACCAAAGCTGACCTCTTGCCTGTGTAACTGGGGTTTTTAAGATATTTCATGGAGAGATATTGGTCATAAACCTCCTTATCAGATGTAGAACAAAGACAGGATAGAATTAGTCACCTCCCTCCAGACCTTTCACTAGTCACTAAGATGCCTAAGGGTTTTCCTTAACACTCAATCACATATTTACCTAATCTTGTGTATAAAGTCACTAAGCACCAATCAAAATCACAAGAATGTAACTGTTGCTTTACGACCTGTTTCTCCCACTTTCTGTGCCTCATATATCTCCCTGTTGGAAAATGCTTATATACTCCACCACGTGTAATCTACTTTGGGACACACTTTTGGTTTATATTGAGTCTGTGTTTCTGGTTTTAAGCCCTCAAACTTGGCTCAGAATAAATCTTACCATTATTTCTCTAAGTTCTAGTACCTGTGTTTGCATTTTGTTTTTCTGTCTTCCAGGCTGGAGTGCAGTGTCGTGATCTCGGCTCACTGCAAGCTCTGCCTCACTGGTTCACACCATTCTCCTGCCTCAGCCTCCCGAGTAGCTGGGACTACAGGTGCCCGCCAACACGCCCAGCTAATTTTTTGTAGTTTTAGTAGAGACGGGGTTTCACCGTGTTAGCCAGGATGGTCTCGATCTCCTGACCTCGTGATCCACCTGCCTTGGCCTCCCAAAGTGCTGGGATTACAGGCTTGAGCCACCGCGCCCAGCCTATGTTTTATTTTTCTACCAACGTATCTGTGGGTACAAGAGTGACTTTATTTTAAATGCTAATCCACAGACTAACCTCAGGTCTGGGAATGCCTCCAAAATGTCTAGTTGATGTATTACTCTTTATATAGGAACACCTATTCACTATAAGTTTCATCCAAAGCAACCCATGATGCTGTTGCAGAAATCATAGGCTGTGACACTCATAGCCACCTACAAATTCCTTCCAGAGCACATATATTTTTCTCTAAGATATAAGCCCTTGGACTAGGGGGTTGTGGTACAGAGATCTACCTGATTTGAGGCTTCTCAAGACCACACTTCTGTCTGTAAGTCCTCCCTAACAAGTCACCCTACACCCACAAACAGAATTTGTCTGCCTCCTTCTTTAGTTTCATGGTTCCTTTGGCATTTGGGGGCCTCTTTGCATGTATGGCCCTTTCAAGATCAAATAGCGATCAAATTAGGAGGAGTCAGGAAATCAAAGTTGTGCAAGGAGAAAGAAACGTCCATGAGGGAAATCCCAAGGGGCCGTCCTCATCTGTATGTTGCTGTGTTGTCCATTTGCTAGAAGCCTGTTAACCACCACGTGAATATAGGGATGCTCTGAAAATGCCAGAGGGTCTAGAACATTTGTTAGCAAAAAGCTGTGGTGAAAAGGGTTGCCAAGCGTTGGCAACAGGGAGGTGACCATTATTATGGTTTTGTAAGCATTGGAAGCACACGCAGTGGCTGAGACGAGTGAGTGTATAAAAGTTAGAAGAATTACAGTCAGAAACTGATATGAGGACTTCCACGTCTGTGTTAGTGTTACGTGCGTCTGTGTGAAGACACCACCAAACCGGCTTTGTGTGAGCAATAAAGCTTTTTAATCACCCGGGTGCAGGTGGACTGGGTCCGAAAAAGGAGTCCGCAAAGGGAGATAGGAGTGGGGCAGTTTTACAAGATTTGGGTAGGTAGTGGAAAATTACAGTCAAAGGGGGTTGTTCTCTTGCGGGCAGGGGCGGGGGTCACAAAGTGTTCAGTGGGGAGCTTCTGACACTCATTGTCCAGGAGAAGGAATGTCACAAGGTCAATTGATCAATTAAGGTGGGGTAGGAGCAAATCACAACTGTGGAACCCCATCAGTTAAGGAAGGAACTGGCTATTTTCACTTCTTTTGTGGTTCTTCAGTTGCTTCAGGCCATCTGGATGTATACGTTCAGGTCACAGGGGATATGATGGCTTAGCTTGGGCTCAGAGGCCTAACAGTGTCTTATCTGGCTGATAAGCTCGAAATTCAGGAAGCACAGCTGGAAAGCCTCACCAGCCACTGTTCACAGCTGGGAGAGAGGAATCTGCACTGGCTGAAAAAGAGGGCTGCCCTTGCCAAAGCAGATTGGGATGCAAATATCTGGAAGCCTTGGGAACCACCTAGTGAATCAGATGAAGACACAGATCTTGAAAGAGGAGGATAATTATCTTTCTCTTTTGAGAGCAAGACTACACATGCAGCAGAAAGCAAAATCCCAACCCATATAGCCAGGCAATAAAGAACAGCCTTTCAGGAAATCTTCACTGCCTGGAAGTGCTCATCAGAAGAATTACTGGACAATGCAAAAACTTTTAAATAGCTGCCTAAAGAAAGTTTAGCCACATGGATTGTGTGGCTATGGGAAACTGATGAGGATGGCATTTTCCTGCAGGAAATGAAGCTGAAAAAATGAGTAATGTAACCACTTACACAACTTTGAGACAATATTTTCAGTTTTAGAACTGTCCAGGGTAATCACAGCCTTATGGACTGAATTATAAAGGCCATGAGAGAGACACAGCTAAATGAAGGAGATTTCCCTGAATACAGCTTACCACAGCAGTCTTTGGAAGCACTGCAGACCCCTATAAGAGTTATGCATGTGCCAGGGTATATAAGCCCGACGACGATTTAAAGGACCAGATAATGCTGTGTTTACTGTGGATATGAAAAACAAATCTTTACAGAATGCTTTCCAGGAGCAGCATAGGCCTCTCATATTCCTCTTGATCCCCCTTGTGGGATAAGATGTATATGATGTGGGGGAAGCTATTCTTGGAGAAACTGAAAAGGGAAGAGATAAAGTCTGGCTGCTTATTTAAAGAAAAGAGGGAAAGGAGATGCTAACTCGACTGGACTGAAAAAGGGAGATCAAGTTGAAATTACTAGGAAATAAATGTTGTATGATCTCATTTCAGCCAAGGTAGACCAAAAGAAAACAGACTGGCAACCAAATTGCAATTGGTGGGCCTTTGGAAAGTTCTGACTCTCAAGAAGACCCCTCCTTAGTACCTTACCCTGAGGGAGAAGCAGAAAAGAAATTCCATGTAAAAGAACCGCAATATCTGTGTTCCTGGGGTGGACTTATTCCCAGCTTAGAGACTGGGCCAAGGTTGCCTCTGCATATGAGCAATAGGGGGTAGTCAGAGTCCCCATTTGGAGTTCCCTGTTTTATTAGAGTCCAAAAAATAAGCAGAGAACCTTGACTTTAGTGCAGAATGCACTTTAATTTATAAAAAATTCAGAGAGACACCCTAGTTAATGGGCAGCTGTAGATGGTTACAGGGGGTGAACAATCCCAGTGAAACAAACTCGTCTCCACATTGGTATTTGGCATTCTCCCCATTTACTATACTGCCTTTATCTTTCCAATTCCAGAAAACTTTGTGGGTATGGATGTCCTGTTAGGACGTGCATTGCAAACATCTGTGGGCAAATTTAACCTATGGGTTTGGGCAGTACAGTCAATTTTAAGAAGGGAAGAAAAATGGGAACCTATATACCTTCCTCCCCTAGGCATGTTATTCATGTGAAACTATACCATCTTCTTGGTGGGATAGAAAAAGTCACAGCCACCATAAAGAAACTGGCTAATGTTAATATTTTGCAGCCAGCCCAGAGTCCATTCAACAGTCCTGTATGACTAGTAAGGAAACCTGATGGCAACTGGTGCATGAAAGTAGACTACCAGGAACTAAATAAGATGGTTCCTGAGATAAATGCTGCTATACCCAGTATAACGCAAGTGATAAAACAAATAGTACAAAACATAGGCACATATCATGTTGTATGAGATTTGGCTAATAACTTCTTTAGCATTCCTTTACACCCTGACTCACAGGACCAATTTGTTTTTATTTGGAATAGCCAGCAGTGAACATTTCAAGGGTTGCCCCATAGTTATCTACAGAGTCCCACTACTTTTCATGGTATGATTGCTAGAGATCTAACTCTCTGTCCTTTCACTCTCTGTCCACTGACACTTGCTCTTAAATAGTTCATTACTGATATGGTTTGGCTGTGTCCCTATCCCAATCTCATCTTGAATGGTAGCTCCCATAATTCCCACGTTTTGGGAAGGAACCTGTGGGAGACAATTGAATCATGGGAGCAGTTTTCCCCATACCGTTCTCCTGGTAGTGAAAAAATTTCACGAAACCTGATGGTTTTATAAGGGGATTCCCCTTTCACTTGGCTCTCATTATCTGTTGTCTGCCACCATGTAAGACATGCCTTTCACCTTCCGCCATGATTGTGAGGCCTCACCAACCATGTGGAACTGTGAGTCCATTAAATCTTTTTTTCTTTTTTACTTTATTTTTTTTGAGATGGAGTTTCATTCTTGTTGCCCAGGTTGGAGTGCAGTGGCATGGTCTTGACTCACTGCAAACTCTGCCTCCCAGGTTCAAGCTATTCTCCTGCCTCAGCCTCCCAAGCAGCTGGGATTATAGGCACCCACCACCATGTCTAGCTAATTTTTTTTTTGCATTTTTAATAGAGATGGGGTTTCACCATGTTGGCCAGGCTGGTCTTGAACTCCTGACCTCAGGTGATCTGTCCCGCCTTGGCCTCCCAAAATGCTGGCATTATAGGAATGAGTCACCACCCCTGGCCAAACCTCTTTTTCTTTATAAATTACCCATTCTCGGGTATGTCTTTATCAGCAGCGTAAAAATGAACTAATACAGAAAATTTGTACCAGTAGAGTGGGGCACTGCTCTAAAGATACCCCAAAATGTGGAAGCAACCTTGGAACTGGGTAACAGTAGAAGTTTGAACAGTTTGGAGGGCTCAGAAGAAGACAGGACAATGTGGGAAAGTTTGGAACTTCCTAGACTTGTTAGACTTGTTGAATGGTTTTGACCAAAAGCCCAATAGTGATATGAACAATGAAATCCAGGCTGAGGTGGTCACAGATAGAGATGAGGAAGTTGATGAGAACTGTAGTAAAGGTGACTCTTGTTATGTTTTAGCAAAGAGACTGGTGGCATTTTGCCCCTGCCCTAGAAATTTGAGGACTTATATACTTGAGGGATGTAATTTAGGTTATCTGGCAGAAGAAATTTCTAAACAGCAAATGATTCAAGAGGTGACTTAGGTGCTGTTTAAAGCATTCAGTTTTAAAAGGGAAGCAGAGCATAAAAGTTTGAAAATTTTGCAGCCTAATGATGCAGTAGAAAAGAGAAACCCATTTTCTGAGAGAAATTCAAGCCAGCTGAAGAAATTTGCATAAGTAATGAGGAGCCAAATGTTAATTACCAAGAAAATTGGAAAAATGTTTTCAGGGCATGTCAGAGACCTTTGTGGCAGCCCCTCTCATCACAGGCCTGGAGGCCTAGGAGGAAAAATGGTTTTGTGGGCTGGGCCCAGGGTCCCTCTGCTGTGTGCAGCCTAGGGACTTGGTGACCTGCCTCCCACCTGCTCTAGCCATGGCTAAAAGAGGCCAAGGTTCGACTCAGGCCATGGCTTCAGAGAGTGCAAGCCTTGGCAGCTTCCATGTGGTATTGACCCTGTGGGTACACAGAAGTCAAGAGTTGAGGTTTGGAAACCTCTGCCTAGATTTCAGAAGCTGTATGGAAATGCCTGGACATCAGGCAGAAATTTGCTGCAGGGGTGGGGCCCTCATGGAGAACCTCTGCTAAGGCAGTGCAGAAGGGAAATGTGGGGTCAGAGCCCACACACAGAGTCCCCACTGGGGCACTGCCTAGTGGAGCCGTGAGAAGAGGGCCACCGTCCTCCAGCTCCCAGAATGGTAGAGCCACTGATAGCTTGCACCTTGCACCTGGAAAAGCTGCAGATACTCAATGCCAGCCTGTGAAAGCAGCTGGGAGGGGAGCTGTACCCTACAAAGCCACAGGAGTGGGGCTGCCCAGGCCATGGGAGTCCACCTCTTGCATCAGTGCACCTTGGATATGAGACATGGAGTCAAAGGAAATCACCTTGCAGCTTTAAGATTTGACTGCCCCACTGGATTTTGGAATTGCAAGAGGTCCATAGCTCCTTTGCTTTGGCCAATTTATCCCATTTAGAATGGCTGTATTTACCCAATGTCTGTACTCCATTGTATCTAGTAAGTAATTAGCTTGCTTTTGATTTTACAGACTCGTAGGTGAAAGTTCTTGCCTTGTCTCAGATGATAGTTTGGACTTTTCAATTAATGTTGAAATGAGTTAAGACTTTGGGGAACTGTTGGGAAGGCATGATTGGTTTTGAAATGTGAGGACATAAGATTTGGGAGGAGCCAGGAGTGGAATGATATAGTTTGGCTGTTTCCCCCACTCAAATCTCATCTTGAATTGTAGCTCCCATAATTTCCATATGTTGTGAAAGGGAACTAGGGAATAGATAATTGAATCGTGGGGGTGGTTTTTTCCCATACTGTTCTCATGGTAGTGAATTAGTGTCACAAGATGTGCTGGTTTTATAAGGGTTTTCCTCTTTCCCTTGGCTTTCATTCTCTCTTGCTTGCAGCCATAGAACATGTGACTTTCACCTTTCGCCATGATTGTGAGGCCTCCCCAGCCACATGGAACTGTGAGTCCATTAAACCTCCTTTTCTTTATAAATTGCCCAGTCTTAGGTATGTCTTTATCAAAAGCATGAAAACGGAGTAATACAATTACATTGATTATATATTTGTAACTCTTGAAAACTTGTCATTGCTATAGCAACACCTTAATGCTTTGTGCATCCTTCTCCAATCCAGAGGATGGGCCATCAACCTGGAGAAGATACAAGGCTCAGGACCAGCTGTAAAGTTTAAAGTTTATAGGGGTCACTTGGTTGGGTAAGACATGCCTTATTCTAGGCATGGTAATTGAAACAATATACAATTTTCCATGCTTACGACAGTTATGCAGTTACAAATTTTCTTGGCCCTTTTGGGATACTGATGGGCTTTTATTACACATGTAGCTCAATGTTTATATCTCTTATACCAACTACTAAAGAAGGGATCTCATTGATGCTGGGATGAAGAACAAGAGGAAGCATTTGAGACAGCTAAAATAGTAGTGGCTCAGGCACAAGCCTTAGATTTTTCCCCTTCCTGGGATACCAATATCTTTAGATGTGACCATAAGCCCTGAAGGGACCTATTGAACCCACTGGCAAGTCCAACTTGGGAAAGTAGTTCCCTGAGGATTTTAGTCACAACTGTGGAAGGATGCTAAACCCTGCTTTTCCCCAATTGAACAACAGGTTCAAGGGGCCTGGCAGTAAGTTGAACCCATAACTGTTGCTAGGCTGGTAACAGGAAGAACAGGCCTCTCTACCAAGGGCTGGATAGAGGGGTTGTTTGCCAGGCCTGCCTCAGCTTTAGCCTGACCTCCACTTTACAGAAATGGCATGGATAACAGCAGCAGCATAGTGGCCTCTCCATAAGTCCTTTGGGAAGTAAACTGCATACTATCTTAGGGCCAGGACACTTTGAGACCAGTGTTGCCTGTATTGTGGAGTCCCCATAGAAGATACCTCCAATGGTACACAAGGCAAGGCTCCTATTCCTGAAAATGCCTGGTATTCAGATGGGCCAAGCCAAGGTAACCTGTGCATAGCAGTAGCTGTCCACCCACAGACAGACACCATCTGGTTTGATATGGGAATGCAGAAAAGTAGTCAATGGGCAGAACACCAAGCTGGATGGTTGGTTGTACCTACAAGCCATAGAGTATCATTCTCTATACAGGCAGTTGAGCAGAATCTCTTTTTTTTTTTTTTTTTAGATGGAGTCTCGCTCTGTCATCAGGTTGGAGTACAGTGGCGTGATCTTGGCTCACTGCAACTTCTGCCTCCTGGGTTCAAGCAATTCTCCTGCCTCAGCCTCCCGGGCAGCTGGGACTACAGGTGTGCACCGCTACGCCCAGCTAATTTTTGTGTTTTTAGTAGACATGGGGTTTCATCGTGTTGACCAGGATGGTCTCAACTCTTGACCTCATGATCCACCGCCTCATCCTCCCAAAGTGCTGGGATTACAGGCGTAAGCCACCACGCAAGGGTGTTGAAAAGTATTTAAGAGTCTTAAAACTTGGC
The DNA here is from genome assembly GCF_009828535.3 of Hylobates moloch. Lineage (NCBI taxonomy): Eukaryota > Metazoa > Chordata > Mammalia > Primates > Hylobatidae > Hylobates > Hylobates moloch. The sequence goes on along the minus strand of NW_026652279.1, from coordinate 71,450,651 downwards.
TTTCCCAATGGGGTCAGAATGACTAGCATATGGTAAAAAACAAACAAACAAATAACAACAACAACAACAACAACAACAACAAAACCCTTATGGTGAGCTATGTAGAAAGACATTTGGGAAAGGCTACAAGAACACATCATGAGTCTAATTGTGTATTATGTTTCAGCACACAGGTCAGATCACCTTCCAGTAACATGGAGGCTGATACCCTAGCAAAAATTAATGCTGGCTGTCTTACAGTAATCTGAGTTACCTGATTGGGTACATAAACATAGGGAGCATAGCTGTGCATGAGTGCGCTGGCAAATAGCCAAGGGAGTAGGATTGCCTGTCTCCTATGCAGGTGTAATTATGGCGGTAACGAACTGTTTAATTTGTTCCTGTCTGTGCCGTATTACACATTTTCATAAGAAAGCTGCCTCTGCGAGAGATTGGTAAGTAGACTACCTTGGAACCCTGCCAGTAAGCTTGGGACAAAAGTAAACACTACGATGTGCAGTCACTGCCATGGGATTGTTGTAGGCCTTCTCTTGTGAAAGGCCAACCAAACAGGTACCATTAAAGTTTTGGAACGACTCAGTCATTTATGAATACCCTCAATGCACTGATAGTGACCAAGGCACACAATTTCACTGGATGTAAAGTCCAAGACTGGGCACATAAAAGGACATAGACTTAAGATTTAACTTACCATATAATCTCCAATCAACAGGGTTAATATAAAGGAAAAATGACAGTTTGTTGGCATAGCTGTGAGCTCTTATACAATCCATTACCCTGCATGGGTATGTGAAGGTTTTGCCTCATGCCATTAGAAATCTTAATTCTGTTGGAACAAATATGAAGCTGACACTATACCAACTTCTCAAGACCTCCAAAGAGGTGGGTCCATTAACCATAGTTGTGAAGAAAATCTGACCAGATGCAGTTCTACTGGGGCTGACAAAAGGTCAATGGGGCTGGGAGTAGTGGTTCATGCTCGTGATCCCAGCACTTTAAGAGTCCCAGGTGGAAGGATTGCTTGAGATCAGGAGTTTATGACCAGACTGATGAACATAGCAAGACCCCGTCTCTACAAAATTTTTTAAAAAAGAAATTAGTTGGCACATGCACTTGTAGCCCACTACTTGGAAGGCTAAGCTAGGAGCATCCTTTGAGCCCAGGGTTTCAAGTCTGTAGTGAACTATGACCACACCATGCACTCCAGACCTGACAGTGTGAGACATTGTCTCTGAAAATTAATTAATTATAGTAACTTTTTAAATGGCCAGTGGTAATATTATTTAGGACTCCTGAGGACGCTGAACCAGGGAAGGGGACACTTTGGGGTTTGTGCTGACAACTTCCCCCAAATTGAATGGATAATTTTTTGCCAGAGAATAAGAAATTTCCCAGCCAGCTCAAATGGTCTATGTTTATCTTGTTGGAGTCTGGGCCAGGACATTCAACATACAAGTACACTGGAACATGGACCCTTTTAAAAGGTACTCTGGTTGGCTATTTGACACAGTCCTTTACTGCCCCCGTAACTTTATACATAATATTGGCATCTTTGCCCTTTGGACAACATGTTTGGTATGCACCTCTCAGCCCACAATCCTTGAATTACCTATGTCCAAACTGATAGAGATAAACGTACCACAATCATTCTGCTTGATGGATTTTGGGGAAAGAATTCCCTCGCAAGTACATTTGTGTTCTATACATAGTCTTTGGTTCCTATCAATGCTCTGCCCTTAAATGGAGAAATGAATCTCTTCCTACAATGGGTTCAACATTGTGCCAAGGGGTTACAAAAGGATGCTTGCTAAGTTTGAAGTTTGTTGCTTCTTTCCAACATCTCTGGTCTGCCTTGGTGGGTGTCACCTATGCCAGAGAGGAAATGACTGACAACATTTACAAACACTCATTACAGCTCTTTAACAGTGGAGTTGTGTATTAGTTGGTGTGACAGGAGGTGACGTAATTATTCAACCCTACAAGACATTCATAAACAAGTAATCATGATGTCTTACCCTATTTTTTCCTTCTCTCAATGGTTTTCTTCTTAGGTTAGTTCTGGCGGTCCATGGTGGCAAAAGTGCTATTAATTCTTAGTATTGTTCTTGTCATAGGTATCACTTGTTGTTGTTTATATTGCTTTTGTGGTCTTTTCTTACAACTGAAAACCACAGTTGTACAATGTCTGGCACCAGACAGCCCCCTCTAAAGCCTGAAGGACCATCGTGGAAGAGGTGGGCACATGACAATGTAAGAGCTTGCTTAGACAGGGGGAGTGTGAGGATGAGTGACTTTATTTTAAATGCTAATCCAGTGATTAACTTCAAGTCCAGGAACGCCTCCACAGTGTCTGCTTAGTGTACTATTCTTTATGTAGAAAAACTGACTGTGTTTCCTGCAAACAACCTTCGATGCTGTTGCAGAAATCATAGCCTGTGATGCTCATAGTCACCTACACATTTCTTCCACGTCACGTATACTTTTCCCTAAGAGATAAGCCCTGGGTCTCTGGCATGGAGATCTACCTGTCTTGAGGTTCTGTCTGTAGGTTCTCCTAATAAACCACCCTATACCGACAAACTGGATATGTCTGCCTCCTTATTTGGTTTCACAGTTCTGTGGGCATTTGGGGGCCTCTTTAATATATGTCCCTTTCATGGAACTATATTAGTTTGCCTATTTCTCTAATAGTAGATACTAGTAATGGGTCAATGTGATTATAATACTATCTTCCTTGAGGAATTGGTGGGAACATTTGCTGAAAATGGTAGATGACATCTCTATACGTTGTTGTACAGATCCCTTTCTTGATTTACCATACCGGAACTTCCCTGTTTAATTACCTTAGGTATTACTTTTATGTCTTCCAGGTTGAAATAAGTTGGTTGTATCACATCTTTTGTTGGGGTTGATATGTGCAATCTGCAGAAATTTTTTGATTTCTTTAATAGCTTCAAATTAGAAGTAAATCCAGATATTTAAATAACTGTATTTCTGTACCTCTATTTGTTAAAGTGTGTGTTTACTAGTACAGTTACTATGCATGTCTTACAGAATAAGGGGCCTAAAATACAGTGAAAGTTGGGGTCCATGGAAAAATAGAGCTGATTTTGGACTTGGTTTAAGATCTGTGCTCTGTTAATTATCTGTGTGGCCTGGACAAGTAAATTAAACTTTCTAAGATTCCATTTCTTTAGCCATAAAATGTAATTGTAGATACTTTATGGGGTGTTTCAAAGAATGATAATGATATTATACAGTGGTTAATAGCAAAGGCCTTAAGAATTGTTTAGACTTTTGGTGGAAATCCCAGCTCTAATGGCTACTAACTATGTAATCCTATGTGGTTTATAGAGCTTCTGAACGCTTCAGTTTCCTCATCACTAAAGCAGTGATAATAATCCCTATCTCATAGGGTTATTAAAACTGCTAAACAAGGCAATGTATATTCAATATAAAGAAAATTTATCTCTGTCAGTAATTAAAAGTATCTACAATTATATTAACCTCTAAATGGTGCTCAGTTTATACTATTTTTTCCTTTCACCATTTTGTAATCATTTCCTTGCCCTTGCTGGGCTCTACAGATTTGGGTCCAGAAGCTCTGGTTTCAGGTGCTTTTTCTGATCATTTCTGGCTATGTGTCAATACTATCTCTGAGCTTTACTTTTTCATTTATGAAATTGGGGTTGTAGCTGAAAATCAACTGACAAAAGGCAGATTCATAGCTAAAATAGCACGCAAATTTATTAATATGCATAGGATTCTTACAAAGATCTCAAGAAAAGGCAAGATGGTTGATGCATTTATACCATTTTGAGGTTACAGAAAAAATGGGGGCTTAAAGTTTGGCAAAAAAAAATTATAGTGGTGATACAAGTCATGAGACAGAGAGCACAGGAGACCTGGCTAGAAAAGGTGGTCTTGTTATGTAGATGAAACCTTACAGATAGCAGTCTTTGGAGAGAATAGATGGTAAACATTTCTTTCGGACATTAAAGCTTTCAGACTCTCAGTTAATCTTTCCTAGATCAGGACAAGAGACAGCCTCAGAGAAAGCCTGGCTGCATCAATGCACACTTTCTCTACCAAGGCAAATCTCCCCCACAAAACACAGCTGTTCAGCTACTCTTACATTTCCATCCTTTCTAAATAGTCATCTTGAAATATGTTAGGAAAAGTATACTTTGGAGTGAAATATTTTGGTTTCCTGAAAGATCATAATTCTCAAGTGAGATAAACCGTGTAAAAGTACTGCAACACCTCTAAAATAATATATAATGAGAACTATTAAATTACATTGCAGATGATATTATTCATCCATGAATACACTCAAGAAACATTTACTGAATATGCAACGTATTCAAGACTGTGCTGGATACTCAGGAATAATACCAGCTCTGCTTTTAAGGGATTCACAAATTAATAGATAATTCAATCATGTATATAGCAGCTACAGTAGTGTGGTGTGAGGTCTTTGTGATATACGTAGGCATAGATGCGTAAAGATGGCCTTTCACGGAGTAAAAACAAAATTTGTTTGCCTATTTTCACACAAAAATATTGTGGTTGAAGGTTTTAATTATTAACTCCTATTTCCTGTATGTAACAATTAATTTTATGGGCCAACTTGACTAGGCCATGGGATGCCTGGACATTTGGCTAAGCATTATTTGGGATGTGTCTGTGAGAGTTTCTGGATGAGATTGTTTGAACTGTTAGACTGAGTAAAGCATATTATCCTCCCTAATGTGGATGGACCTGTTCCAATCATTTGTAGACCTTCCTAGAACAAAAAGGCTAAGGAAGAAAGACCTCACGACCAATTGTTTAAGCCAGGACATTAGTCTTCTCCAGCCTTTGCACTTGAACTGAATCATTGGCTCTTCTTGGGTCTCAATCCTACCAGCCGTCAGACTGGAACTTACACTGTCAGCTGTCCTAATTCTCAGCTTTCAGACTCAGCCTGAAACTATACAATGGCACTCCCCGGACTCCAGCTTGTTGACTGGAGAATTTTGAGACTTCTCGCTCTCCATAATCATGTCAGTCAATCTGTATAATAAGTCTCTCTTTCTCTCTCTCTCCATATGATTCTGTTTCTCTGGAGAACCCATATATCTTATTATGTCTTCTATCCAACTCCCCTGCCCTTCCACTCTAGGGTCAGATTGTATTATATGACTGAATAAAAATTAAATATTCATAGTTCAGAAAAAAATTAAAGTATATTACTTAGCAGGTGAGAGAGTTTAAAAAGAATGTGAGAAAAAATAATGTGAGTACCAGTTATTAAGCATGTTTGTCTGTTTTTTTTTCCAACAAAATGGGTTGAGGCCCTATGTCATTCTCAGCTCTACTGCTGTATTAGTCCGTTCTCATGTTGCTGATAAAGACATACTCAAGACTGGGTGGCTTATACAGGAAACAGGTGTTATTGACTCACAGTTCCACATGGCTGGGGAGGACTCACAATCATGGTGGAAGGCAAAGTCAGGGCAAAGACACATCTAACATGGTAGCAGGTAAGAGCACATGCAGGAAAACTGCCCTTTACAAAACCTTCGGATCTCGTGAGACTTATTAACTATCGCGGGAATAGCATGGAAAAAACCCACCGCCATAATTCAATTACCTCCCACCAGGTCCCTACTACAACATGTAGGGATTATGGGAGCTACAATTCAAGATGAGGTTGGGGACACAGCCAAACCGTATCAACTGATATCTTATAAACGAACCTCTCATTTGTACTTTTAGAAGAAATGATAACCTTTTATCTTTAACTTCAAAAGACGTATACATATTCCTAATTTAGCTACCCCCAGGTAAAAATTACACAGAATCTGCTAAACTAACAGTGATGTGAGAAACACTGACAAAACCTGTTAGTTTCTTAGTCATATTCTTTTATTATTATGTTTGTATTCACGGTTCAAAAGATGACAAATGCAGAGTTTACAGCAGTGCCTGACGGAGAGATTCTTTGCCATTAGCAAAATAGTTTTAGTGGGTTGTAAAATCTTCACGGTCAAATTGAATTCAGAAAAACTTTGACTTGCTCCTAGAAGCAATGATTGATTTTATAAGGGGGTGGGCAATGCTCTCAAGTTAGTCTGTTACTCACAATGTCTAATTTCATTGAAAGGCTTAAACCTTATAAGATATAAAAGCTTGGTTCAATGTGAATTATCAAATAATAATTAATGGCAACAAAACAAAAACAATAAATTGTTGACTGTATATGGTGGGAAAGGTTAGGAAATACAGTTGTATCCGAAAAATATCGCCTAGAGTTAACCACTAAGCAGAATTTTCAAAGAGTTCTTCCTCCCTGGGGGCTAATATCTGCAGAATTACGTTCAACACATATCTTTCTTGAATAATATATGATGCTTTTGAGCATTAATTGAACTTAGAATTTAAAATCGCTGTCAAAAAATGAGAAGAGTAAATCATATAAAACTGACGTTGCGAGAGAGAGAGAGAGTGAGAGAGTGAGGGATATCAGTGAAACCTTTGTGAAAAGGAGTACTTCATTTATGCTTGATTCCTGCCTTGTTAATCATTAAAAGATAGAGTGTGTGTGTGTGTGTGTGTGTGTGTGTGTGTGTGTGTGTGTGTGTGTGTGTGTGTGTGTGTGTGTGTGTGTGTGTGTGTGTGTGTGTGTGTGTTCTTTATGCAAAGAAAAGAATATTGGACTGAAAATATCTGAGTGACCTTAGTCACTGAAAATGAGAGCTTTGGCTCGACAATATCAATAGCCCTGGGAGCTCCAGAATTCTAATTGTCTGTCAGTCTTCATTAATGTTAGACTTAATTAATACAGAAATGCCCGTCTTTGCAGTTCTTTGCTTATAAACTTCAAATAATTATATGGACAGCAAAGTTTATTCTTGAAAAAAGCCAAGAAGATTACTGTCTATAAGATAGGTAATTATTAGCTGTTGGCTTAATATATGTTGACATGTCATCATTTTATTAATAAATACATTTTTATGTCAACTGATGTAATGCTATTTGCAAATGCTAAAATTACATATGATTGTAAGACATTATGACTTTTAAGTATTCAGGGGAATATTTTAAAGAGTTATATGGCATTGAATCACATTAATCTGTCTTCTAGGGTCTGATATTAAATGTAATTGAGAATATTTAGTGATTGTGGTTAGTCAACATAGAAAAAAGAGTGTGAGATAAGTGGGAAGGTCTTTTTTCAATACCACACTTTAGGTAAACTAAATAGCTTATCTAAATATTTATATGCAATTTAAAAAATGTATACTCATGTATGTCTGGAACAACTTATAGTTACATACTATTTCTATTAGTGTAGGAAATGTGATGGATTAGGAATAAAAAAGAGCAAGAAATTTAGATTCTAAAAAACATCTGTTTTATGTTTGCTTGATTTTAAAGTCATGATGGCATTTTTGCTAAAATCGGGAAGTGTGAGTTCTTCAACATTTTTTTTTTCAAGATTGTTGTAATTACTCAGATTCCCTTGTATTTTTGTATTATTTTTAGGATCAGGTTGACAATTTATGCAACAACTGGTCACAGGATTTTGAAAGGGAATACATTGAATTTCTATAATAATATGAGGCATATTGCTTTCTTTAAAATATTAAGTCACCTAACCCATGAACAGGGACGGTTTTCTTCTTACTTAGGCCTTCTTTAAAATTTTCCAATGATGTTTTGTCATTTTTTTCAGGGTATAAAACTTGCACTTTGAAGGAGCATGGAGAACTTCACCTTAAAACATGAGTCCCTGGTAAAATGAGCATTTTAAATTGAAGGCCCTTACAGATCAACAGAAGCTGGAAGAGACTTTTCTCCATCTATATAAAGACTGCTCTCCAACAATTATTGAATTATCTGTTTCTACATTCAACTCTGTCACTTTTAGTTTACATTTTTGGGGACCATTATTTTGTACATGTGTTTATAATTTTTACACCTTCAGGATGCATTGACCCTTTTTTACTTCAAAATATCCTTCTTATGTCTAGAAGACATTTTTAAGTCTATTTCACATGATTATACTATAGACACTCCAGCTCTGTTTTGAGTACTGTTTATATGGTATATCTTTTTACATCTCTTTCATTCAATTGATTGTGTCATTGAATTTCAATTCTTTTGTAATAATAGTAATATATTGGGCTGCTTTTTAAATTGACTCGGTCATCTATACCTTAGAATGGGAGGCTGAGTACGGTGGCTCCCACCTATAATTCCAGCTCTTTGGGAGGCCGAGGCAGACGGATCACCTGAGGTCTGGAGTTCGAGACCAGCCTGGACAATATAGTGAAATCCCATCTCTACTAAAAATACAAAAATTAGCCAAGTATGGTGGTACACGCCGGTAATCCCAGCTAGTTGGCAGGCTGAGGCAGGAGAATCTCTTGAACCTGGGAGGTGGAGGCTGCAGTGAGCTGAGACCACGCCACTGCACTCCAGCCTGGGCGACAAGAATGAGACTGTCTCACAAAAGAAAAAAAAAAAGAATTGGAGTGGTCAGTCCATTTACAGAATGTTGTTTCTGAGTTACTGATAAAATAAGATTTAAGTTGGCCATTTGCTATTTACTGTATATGTCTTATGTATTCTGCTCCTTTTTTTTTTTTTTTTTTTTTTTTAGACGAAGTCTCCCTCTGTCTCCCAGGCACCAGTGCAGTCGCGCAATCTCCGCTCACTGCAACCTCTGCCACCTGGGTTCAACCATCCTCCTGCCTCAGCCTCCCGAGTAGCTGGGACTACAGGTGCCCACCACCACATCCGGCTAATTTTTTTGTATTTTTAGTAGAGATGGGGTTTCACCGTGTTAGCCACGGTGGTCTTGATCTCCTGACCTCGTGATCCTCCCACCTTGGTCCCCCGAAGTGCTGAGATTACAGGCGTGAGCCACTGTGCCCAGCCTTGCTCCTTTTTTTATTACTGCCTCTTTTGTGTTGAATAGAAATTTTCTAGTATACCATTTTAGTTCTTTTTTTTTTTACTGAATACTTTAACATCATATTATTGATATCTGCTCTAGGAATTAAAATTAGCATCTTAATTTACAAACACAGCAAAACAAAAAATTTTGATTTTTAATTTTTTAAATAATTTAATGTGGCAACTTGGCAAGTCAAAAACCACTACCACCCAAGATATGTTGGGCTTTGCTGCCTCTTGTTGTTGTCGATTCTGTTTACTTCTTTAGTGACTTTCCTGCACTACTTCTGTGAAGTCCGTATCCTATGTCATTTGAGGCCACTGAAATCTCTGCTTGGTTAGTTTTGTTATTTGGCTAGTAATTAAACAGAGATTTTATTAAATGCCATTAGCCAATAAATCTCCCAGTCTTTGCCTAGGAGTTCCATCTGTGTGCGTTGGAGTATATTAGCATCAACTGGTAATGCCATCTCAGGCAACATCAGTGGTAAACAATTGTCCCTGGTTGTTTGCCATAAATTCCTTGAGGATAGGGCTATTTCCACAGAGTGAGCTCCTAGAGTCAGCTCAAATAATAGAGCTTTTCAGTAATCTACCAGTCAGGTCAAATAGTGACAATTTCTTGGGGGTTAGGCTTTTGTGGAGCTTCAAATCTTTTATTCATCCTCCAGTAGCTGCTATAATGTTGATTTTCATAGCTACCGTAGTTGTGAGGGTATTGTTTTTCAAAGCCAGTGACGAACTGGAGAGAGCAGGATGGGATTAGGGAAAGTTAAAATATGTAACACTCACTCTTTTTACTGAGATTCGGCTGTCTTTGTTTGTTTCTTTAAATACATACCTTTCAGATGGTTTCAAACATGTAGCAATTTTCAGTGTTCTAACAACGTTAATTTTGACAGTTTTTGTTAGTGTTCTTATTGTTTTATGAAAAAGCAGATTTCAAAGGTGTTTGCTCCACCATTCCAGATCATTCTTTTATTTTTACAGTTTTTGTATCAAAGTTCACTAAATTTCTTGGCCCAAAAATATAGATAAGTAGCAACTAAATATAGAGTAAAGATGTTATGATAATGAGCAAAATGTTCAACTACTCCAAATGGGCTGAGTGAAAATAGGTTTTCTGAGCATCCATTTACATTGGCCAGGCATAGTGGCTCATGCCTGTAATTCCAGCATTTGGGAGGCTGAGGCAGGAGGATCATTAAAGGTCTAGAGTTAAAGACAAGCCTGGGCAACATGGTGAGACCCCTACCTCTAAAAAAAATTAAAAGTTAGCTGGCCATGGTGAAATGTACCTGTAATTGCAGCTACTCAGGAGGCTGAAGTGGGAGGATTGCTTAAGCCCGGGAGTTTGCAGCTGCAGTGAGCTGTGATTGCACCACTGCACTCCAGCCTGAGCAACAGAGCAAGACCCCATTTCTAAAATAAAGAAGAAAAAAGGTAGAAAAATATCAGAGTTGATGGAAAGAGGGACTCAGAGAGATGCAAAGGTACACTTAAAATCCATGCATTTCCTTATATGTAAATTTTATATCTAAATATTGAAATCTAGTAATGCTATGTGTTCTAAAGTAATTAGATAAAAATATATTAGTGTCTGCAATGTACTTGAAATGTGTTCAAAATCAGGTGGGTTCACAGATATGCAAAGGAATTGATAGGTATGAAAACACAAAAACAACAAAATAACAAGCTTAGTAAAGTTAATAATACACAGGTATTCATTGTAAAATCTCTTAAATTGGTATTATTTTTGAAAAATATCTTAATAAAATATTGTGAGTAAAAGCCTAAAGTGAAAAGACAGATATTAGTTTGAAACATAATTTTAAAAAAACAGCATCACAATAGAAAAGACTAGTATTTTTCCAGAGTTAAGAAACTTTGGAAACATTGATAGAAAGCTAAAAAGATAAAAGCCAATCTTTGTCAAAGGGGCACAGCTAAAATCCTTCAGGAATTGAGGAAATGTTTTTTTTTACAAAGCTACATCTCTCTTAATCTGTGAGAAGAGAAATTAGTACCATTTACAGCTTTATATAGGTGACATTTTAAAGGTTTCTTTGTAATAGAATGAAAACATGAAACACGGCTTTCCATTTTTTAGTACCATTTCTGTAAACATAAGAGAAGTAGTAGATGAATCAGACACCAAACTTTTATGAGACCAGTGAACACAACGGTTTAGTTCAAAACTATGTAAAGATAAAATTGGTTCATAGGAATTCTGTGAGGTGAAAATTGTACATGACAGCATCAAAATGCAATCCCATTAGTGTACACTGAGAGCATCTTCTTTCTCCTAGAAACTTAACTAGCCCACAGTCTAAGATGTAACATAATATATAAAGTCTTTTCATCCAGACGAGATTATTTGCCTATCTTTTGCAGAACTGCTAGATTGTTATTTAATGTGATTGTATGACACAAAGCCTGGATATACATGGTAAAATATGTATCAGCAGTCACCACTACAGCAGAATCTGTTACATAATTGGAAGCATAAAGTAGAGCCTTTGGAGTTGAGGGGAAGAAATTGAATAGCTGGCTCGTCACGCTGTTTAACAGAGCAGGAATCAAGACTGTAAGCAGGAACACACTGACATCACAGGTCGTCCAAACTGTGTGGATCTCTATACCTGAGAGAGCGAATGGAGCCCAGATACACAAGGCTGTTTGAGTGCTACTTAATCACCTTAGGAGACGTCAGTACTGTGTTTATCTTGCTCTCTTTTATGGACAAATAGGAACTCTTAGCACAATAAATGTGCTGAATCTCTACCTATAGAGGAGAGAGGAAAAAAAAAAGAACTTTGTGATAACCGGAAAAGACATGTTAATACCTAGTATCCAGTACAGAACTAGGCGTATAGTTGTGACTCAGGCATGTTTGCTATTTAAATAAAGACATAAATGAATTAATGTATTTTATAAGCACACTTTTATGGGATATAGATTATTTGGAAAGATCTATGCTGGATTGTATTCAGAATGCAAAACTTCATGATGCTAGGTCTCAAGAAGCCTGCAGTCTACCAGGGAAGATGAAATATTACAAGTCTCTATACTGCAGTCAGAAATGGTAGGAACTATGTGAGAGATATAATTTGAGTGCTACTAAAGCATCAGAGAAGCTGTGGTCATCTTGGCAAACTTTGTGGATTCATTTGCATTTGGAAGAATGCTAAAACATTAGCAAGAGAAAATAAAGATAGGAAATTTAGGATGTGAGCAGTAAATTTAGGTGAAAGAATAGGAATGGAATGAACTTAAAACAGGATTTTTAAGATGACTTTATATGACTTGCATATGAAAGTCAATAGTTCAATGAGGTTCAATATGCTTATACAGTCGTATTTCCACCACCACAATCATGATATAGATAATTTTCATCACTTCATAGTTTCCTTATGCTCTATATTATTATTCTATTGCCACAAAAACAGATTACTACAAAATAGGTGGCTTCATACACAAATATATTCTCTTGTATTTCTAGAGGTCAGAAAGAAAAACTCGGTCTTATGGGAATGAAATCAAAGTGTTGCAGGGCTGGTTTCTTCTGAAGACTTCAGGGAGAAATCTGTGGCTTCCCTATCGCAGTTTCTAGAATTTATCAGCATTCTTAAGTTTGTGGACACCAGCACTAGCACTGGTAGTTGCCACCACAGCAGAACCCCCTAAATGAGGGAAAGTTGGGTCACCTTGAGAAAGGACCAGAGTATACTACCAAAAATCTTTACTGTTAACCTTTCTCCCAGCCTTTCCCAAAAGACCTATGGCTTTTTATCAGGGTAGCTATGCACTGGAGAAAAGGAAAAATCAAAACTTTGAAGGACTACTGGATATTGACTTTAAATGGATATTGATTTTAGGAGATTCTAGGAGCCATCTGTGGCCCACCAGTCAAGACGGGCTTATGAATGTCACATTATCAATGGAGTTTTAGCTCAGGTCAGTCGCACAGGTGTCCAGTGGTCTCCTGAAACCATCTGATGGTTGTTTCTCCAGTTCTATAATGCATAATCAGGATAGATATACACAGCAGCTTGCAAAATTCTTACACTGGTTCCCTGAATGGTGGAGTGAGGGTATTATGGTGAAAATGAAGTGAAAGCCACTAGAACTGCCTCTCGCTAGGGAAATAGTAAATCAAAAGCAATAATACATTTTGGAGGGATTAAAGAGATTAGTGTGCTACCATGAGAAGTTTGAAGGATGCAGGAGTGGTGATTCCCACTATATCCTCATTCAGTTTGCTTATTTAGCCTCCACAGAAGACAGAGAGATCTTTGGAAATAACGGTGGATTGTCGTGAGTGCGTGCAGACGGTGGCTACAATTGCAGTCACTGTGCCAGATGTAATTTCACTTCCTGAGCAAATTAACACATCCTGTGGTACCTCGTATACAGCTATTTATCTGGCAAATTCCTTTTTCTCTATCACTGTCAATAATGCCCACCAGAGGCAGCTTGCTTTCAGCTGGCAAGGGCAGCAACATACCTTCACTGTTCCACCTCAAGGGTGTATCAATTCTCCAACCTTATGTTGTCACTTAGTTTGCAAGGATTTTTATTGCCTTTCCTTCCACAAGAACTCACACTGGTATATTAAACTGATGACATTATGCTGATTGGATACAGTGAATAAAAAGTAGTGACTACTCTAGGACAATTGTATGTCAAAAAGTAAGAAATATATGTGAGTAAAATTTAGGAGCAGTCTACCTAATTAAATTTCTATGGGCCCAGTGATATGGGGCTTGTTGTGATATCTCTTCTAGGGTAAAAGATAAGTTATTGCATCTGGCCCCTGCTACAACCAAAAAAGAGGAACCATGCCTAGAAGGTCTCTTTGGATTTTGGAGGTAATATAATTCCTATTTAGCTGTGTTTCTCTGGCCCATTTACCAAGTGACCCAAAAAGCTACCAGTTTTGAGTCGGGTACAGAACATGAAAAGGCTCTGCCACAGGTCCAGACTCCTGTGCAAACTGCTGTGCTGTTCGGGCTATATGACCCAGCAGATCCAACAGTACTTGAAGCATCAGTGGCATATTGAGGTGCTACCTGGGGCCTTTGGTAGCTTCCACATGTGAGTAGAAGTGAAGACCCCTAGGATTTTGGATTAATACCCTGCTGTTTTCTGCAGATTACTCTACTATTGAGAAGCTGCTTTTGGTCTCCTCTTTGGCCTTAATAGAGCTTGAATACTTAATCATGGGTTATCAAGTTACTATCCATCATGAACTGGGTATTATCTGACAAACCACTTAGTTAAACATGCACAGAAGCATGCCATCATCAACCAAAAGTGGTATATACATGACCTGGGCTCAGGCAGGCCCTGAAAGTACAAGTAAGTTACATCATGTGGTCCAAATGCCCATGGTCTTCATTCTTCCTATATTGCCCTCCCTCTTAGCCTGCACCTATGGCCTCTTGGGGAGTTTCTCAAGAGTTCACACACAAATGTATTCTCATATTTCTAGAGGTTAGAAATCCAAAGTCAGCCTTATCAGAATAAAAACAAAATGTTGCAGGGCTGGTTTCTTATGAAGACTTCAGGGGAAATCAATTAGTCAACAGAGGCAGAGAAGATTTGGGCTTGCTGAACAGATGATTCTGCATGATATACAGGCACCACAAAGTAGACAGCTGCAGCACAAAAGCCCTTTCTGGGATATTCCTGAAGGACAGTGGTAAATAAAAATCCTCTCAGTAATCAGAACCTCAAACATTGCACCTAGTTGTTCACTTTGCCTGGAAATAGAAATGGCCAGACATGCAATTAGACACTGATTCATAAGCTATGGTGAATAATTTGGGTGGATGGCTAGGGACTTGGAAGAAACATAATTGGGAAATTGGTGATAAGAAAATTTATGAAGAAGTATGAGGATAACCTTTCTGAAAGGGGAAAAAATAAAGATATTTTTGTCTCATGTGAATATTCACAAAATAATAACCTCACCATCTGAATTAATTTTTGTATAAGGTGTAAGGAAGGGATCCAGTTTTAGCTTTCTACATATGGCTAGCCAGTTTTCCCAGCACTATTTATTAAATAGGAAAACCTTTCTCCATTTCTTGTTTTTGTCAGGTTTGCCAAAGAACAGATAGTTGTAGATGTGTGATATTATTTCTGAGGGCTCTGTTCTGTTCCATTGGTCTATATCTCTGTTTTCGTACCAGTACCATACTGTTTTGGTTACTGGAGCCTTGTAGTATAGTTTGAAGTCAGGTAGCACGATGCCTCCAGCTTTGTTCTTTTGGCTTAGGATTGACTTGGCGATGCAGGCTCTTTTTTGGTTCCAGATGAACTTTAAAATAGTTTTTTCCAATTCTGTGAAGAAAGTCATTGGTATCTTGATGGGGATGGCATTGGATCTATAAATTACCTGGGCAGTGTGACCATTTTCACTATATTGATTGATTCTTCCTATCCATGAGCATGGAATGTTCTTCTGTTTGTGTCCTCTTTTATTTCCTTGAGCAGTGGTTTGTAGCTCTCCTTGAAGAGGTCCTTCACATCCCTTGTAAGTTGGAATCCTAGGTATTTTATTCTCTTTGTAGCAATTGTGAATGGGAGTTCACTCATGATTTGGCTCTCTGTCCATTATTGGTGTATAAGAATGTTTGTGATTTTTGCACATTGATTTTGTATCCTGAGACTTTGCTGAAGTTGCATATCAGCTTAAGGAGATTTTGGCTAAGACAATGGGGTTTTCTAAATATACAAACATGTCATCTGCAAACAGGGACAATTGGACTTCCTCTTTTCCTAATTGAACACCCTTTATTTCTTTCTCCTGCCTGATTGCCCTGGCCAGAACTTCCAATACTATGTTGAATAGGAGTGGTGAGAGAGGGCATCCCTGTCTTGTGCCAGTTTTCAAAGGGAATGCTTCCAGTTTTTGTCCATTCAGTATGATATTGGCTGTGGGTTTGTCATAAATAGCTCTTATTATTTTGAGATATGTCCCATCAATACCTAATTTATTGAGAGTTTTTAGCATGAAGGGCTACTGAATTTTGTCAAAAGCCTTTTCTGCATCTATTGAGATAATCATGTGGTTGTTTTCTTTGGTTTTGTTTATATGCTTGATTACATTTATTGATTTGCATAGTTGAACCAGCCTTACATACCAGGGATGAAGCCCCCTTGATCATGGTGGATAAGTTTTTGATGTGCTGCTATATTCAAGATGCATTAAAGACTTAAATGTTAGACCTAAAACCATAAAAACCCTGGAAGAAAACCTGGGCAATACCATTCAGGACATAGGCATGGGCAAGGACTTCATGTCTAAAATACCAAAAGCAATGGTAACAAAAGCCAAAATTGACAAATGGGTTCTAATTAATCTAAAGCGCTTCTGCACAGCAAAAGAAACTACCATCAGAGTGAACAGGCAACCTAGAGAATGGGAGAAAATTTTTGCAATGTACTCATCTGACAAAGGTCTAATATCCAGAATCTACAAAGAACTCAAAAAAATTTACAAGAAAAAAAACAAACAACCCCATCAAAAAGTGGGCAAAGGATATGAACAGACACTTCTCAAAAGAAGACATTTATGCAGCCAACAGACACATGAAAAAATCCTCATCATCACTGGCCATCAGAGAAATGCAAATCAAAACCACAATGAGATACCATCTCACACCAGTTAGTGATCATTAAAAAGTCAGGAAACAACAGGTGCTGGAGAGGATGTGGAGAAATAGGAACACTTTTACACTATCAGTGGGACTATAAACTAGTTCAACCATTGTGGAAGTCAGTGTGGCGATTCCTCAGGGATCTAGAACTAGAAATACCATTTGACCCAGCCATCCCATTACTGGGTATATACCCAAAGGATGATAAATCATGCTGCTATAAAGACACATGCACTCGTATGTTGATTGTGGCACTATTCACAATAGCAAAGACTTGGAACCAACCCATATGTCCATCAATGATAGACTGGATTAAGAAAATGTGGCACATATATACCATGGAATACCATGCATCCATAAAAAGGATTAGTTCATGTCCTTTGTGGGGACATGGATGAAGCTGGAAAACATCATTCCCAGGAAACTATGGCAGGGACAAAAAAAAACCAAACCCTGCATGCTCTCACTCATAGGTGGGAATTGAACAATGAGAACACTTGGACACAGGAAGGGGAACATCACACACTGGGGCCTGTTGTGGACCCAGTATAGCATTAGGAGATATACCTAATGTAAATGACGAGTTACTGAGTGCAGCACACCAACATGGCACATGGATACATATGTAACAAACCTGCACATTGTGTACATGTACCCTAGAACTTAAAGTATAATAAAAAAAAAAGAATAATCTCACCAGAGGGAAGTTTTTTAAATGAAATTGATAAAATGAATGACCCATTTTGTGCATAGCAGTCAAACTCTTTCACTAGACGCTTTTGTCATTGCCTATTGGACTCACAAAGTGATTATGATGGCAAGGATCTTTGTCATGCCTGGGCCCAGACAAATGGACTTCCACTCACCAAGGCTTTCCTTGTGTTCCCAACTTGCCAGAAGCAGCAAAACCCAACACTGAGTCCCCAGTATGTTGATTATTCCCCATGGTGATAGACCAGCTACTTGGTGACAGGTAAGTTATATTAGACATCTTTCATTATGTAAGGGGTGTATTTTGTTCTTAATGGAGTAGATACAGTCATGTATCACTTAATGATGGGCATACACTCTGAAAAACGGGTCATTAAGCAATTTCACTGTTTTGTGAACACAAACCTAGGTAGTATAGCCTACATTCCTAGTCTACAGGGTATAGCCTATTGCTTCTATGCTACAATCTCATACAGCACATCACTGTAGTGAATACTGTAGGCAAATGTAACACAATATTAAGTATCTGTGTGTCTAAACATAGAAAAGATGCAGTAAAAATACATTTTAAAGATTGTATTTAAAAATACATTTTAAAGATTGTATAAATACATATTTATATGTATTTAAAGACACATATAAAGATTTTAAAAATTGTGCACCAATTTAGGACTCTTACCATGAATGGAGCTTGCAGGACTGGAAGTTTCCTGGATGTGCCAGTGAGCAATGAGTGAATGTGAAGGCCTAGGACATTACTAAATAACGCTGTAGACTTCAAAAACACCATAGACACAGGCTACACTAAATTTATTAATACTTTTTCTTCAATAATATATTAACCATATCTTACTATATGTTTTTCATCTAATACATTTTTTAATTTTTAAAATTTTGTGATTCCTTTTCTAACAACACTCCAGACACAAAAACAATGTACAGCTGTATAAAAATATCTTCATTCTTTACATTCTTACTCTATGAGCTCTTTACTATTTTAAAAACATATATATATTTTACTTTTTTGCTAAAAACACACACAGTCGTCTAGGCCAACACAGGGTCAGGATCATCAATATTACTGTCTTCCACCTCCACATCTTGTCCCACTAGAACGTCTTCAGAGACGATAACACACATGTAGCTATCATCTCCTATGATAATAACGCCTTCTGGAATGCCTTTTGAAGAAAGTGCCTGGGGCTTTTTCGGAAGTAGGTGTGTACTCTAAAGTAAAGATAAAAATACAGTACAGTAAATACATAAACCAATAATATAGTCTTTTATTATCAAGTATTATGCACTGTACATAACTGTACATGCTATGCTTTTGTATGACTGGCAGCACAGTAGGTTTGTTTACACCAGAATCACCCAACATGTGACTAATACATGGAGCTATGATATTATAATGGCTACAATGTCACTAGACAGTAGGAATTTTTAAGCTTCATATAATCTTATGGGACCACCATCATATATGCAGTCTGTCGTTCATTGAAACATTGTTTTACAGTGCATGACTCACTTTCTCCTTCTCTCTCCACACACATAAACACACACACCCCTAGCATAAATATATATATAGCATATATTTCTAGCATATATATATCTAGAATGTATATATTATATATCTTGAGTGTACGATAAATATATTTATCATTGACTTTATGCAGAGTTAAAAGGAATAGTGTTCAGTGTTGGTAGGGTGATAAAAACACAAAACAATATCAGAAGATGGGTTGGGGAAGGAAAATGAACATCTGATAGGAAGTCCAGATTCCAAAGGACCTTGGACATGTTTTTGCACATGTATTTTTTTTGCATGTATTTACTATTTTACTGTCTCTATATATAGAAGACCACATAGGAAATTGATATTTGTGTTAGTGGATTTGTTAATAATACTTTTTACATGACATTAATATTTAAATTGTGAACAGATTTTTCCCTCAAGATTAGTTTGAAAAATAATCTGAATTGTTATCTTAACATCCATATATAACAGCCATTGATATTCTCAATAATATATTAACCTTATCTTACTATATCTTTTTCGTCTTATACATTTCTTAATTTTTGTGTCCTGCTGTAAAAATTATTCTCCTCTAAAAATAAAAAAGATTTACGGTGGCAAACGATATTTATTTTATTTTATTAAAAAAAGTACTATGCACTTTTGTGTGAACACTAGAAATATCTCTGGTCATCTCTGAGAATTAACTTAGAACTGTTTTCTATAGTGCTGTCACCTTGGGCAATGGGCAATTACAGGAATTTGTGTTTGTTTTCTTTGCAGTCTTTTTTGCTTCCCCTTTGTTCCTAATAGAAAAACAAACAAACAAAAAGGCCACCCACGTCTGGTCTCATTCCTGTTGCAGTGAAACTTCAAGTTGCACAGACTTTGCATGCCAGCTACGCTAACTCTATGTATTGCGTCTGCCTGTTTCTCATCTCTCTCTCTTTCTCTTTTTTTTTGTAGCTCGTGCTTCACTACTGTGGGAGAGAATAACTGTAAAGAGCTTTAATTAAATCATACTTACTTATAAAAAGCTATTTTTCTATATTCCACTTTATGGTTTTGGTTTGTTGATCTTTAAAAATTAAATGGTCTTTGATAATGCATCTATTTTGCATTGCCTTATTAAGAGCAAATACTTCTTGCAATCCCATTCTTTATCCTCTTTTTTCATGGAATTGTTGTCATTAATTAAAACTTTTTTCAACATTAAAACAAACACATATATAGCTAGAGATACGTATATCTCTCGAATATATGTTTATCTAGTGATATATATATAGCATATCTAGGATGTTTATCTATTTGGTATTTTGACTCCTGCACAATCAAAATTTTATTGGAAGGTCTCATTTCTAGAAGTTTTCTAACACCTCTTTTCTTGATCTCATGATCATTGTATTTTTATTTGTTGCAATATTTTAGATCATGCTATATGTATCTATACATACACATAGAGAGATATATATATACTAAATATATATACCTAAATATATAGACTTTTAAATATATAAATATTTGTATAAATATAGAGAGCAGGAATACAGATATATATATATGCTAGAACTGTAAATATATCTATGCATACACACACACATATACGTGTGTGTGTGTGTGTGTGTATGTTAGGTCTGTATATATGAAGAAACAGAGAGAGAGAGAGAAATTTATTATCAGGAATCAGCTTACATGATTATGGAGACTGAGGAATTCCCCAATATGCCATCTGGAAGTTGGAGATCCAGGAAGGTCAGTGGTATGGTTCAGTGAAAATCCACAGGCCTGAAACTGGGATAGCCAATAGAATTTCTGGAATTTCTCTGTCAGATAAAGAAACTCCTAACTTCACTCTTTGTATTTTCTCTCTATTTAACTCACTTTCTAAGAAATTTCATTGCCTTTATCTTCCTTCTCTTTTACTGCATCTTAAAATTAATTTCTTACATCATAATTTTAATTTTCACTAGTCTTCTTATGAATGTTAATTGTCAGAGGGGAGAGTTGTATTAACTTGTGGGTTTTGTATTTAAGGAAATTGTGCAGAGACTGGAGTACAGTTTATGCCCAACATGGATAACATGAGAATTTTGCCATTATCATTAAATTAATCCTTTCTGGAAACTTCTAATCTCTTGTCTGGCAGAAAGATGCCATAAAGCTGTCAGGGCATGGAAAATCATTTTTCTTATAATTAGACATTTAAATAATTCTGATTCCCAACCCCCAGTCATGACTCTTCTGCTATCCAACATTCCTTACATTGCTGAGTTGTAAGCCTTCGGGAGTTCAGGAGAAAATACAGCTCCTTCTTGTTCAAACCCACATCTGAAAGCACGTTAGTCTGCAATTTATTCTATTAGTTATTTTCTACTCCTCCTGCACAGTCAAAATTTTATTGGAACATCTCATTTCTAGGAGTTTTCTAACATCTACATTCTTGATCTCATCATGATTATGTTTTTATTTATCGCAATGTTTTAGATCATTTTATTTTTGTCTCAAAATAAAAGGCCAATTAATGGATTTGTTATTGTTTTCTGTAATTCTACAAATACTCTTACTGTGAATCAGTGAGAGCAAATGTTGTTTTGAACGTTAAAACAATCTAAAATTACAAATTATAAATGACAATTACACTCCTATCCATATAGTTATCCAATTTATATTATTTTACAGTTTCCAAAAATTCTAGCTCATTTAAGTTTTTGGAAATAGCATGTTTCTAAAAAGTCATAGTGTCACTTTAAGTACTTTTAAACTTTCAGTTATTGAAAGCTAAAACTCCCATTCAGAAGACTGAATGAAAGTAGAGGAACTACAGTTACAAACTGAATCACAAGTAATGTATAATGATTTTTAAAATTTCTTTTCAAAATAAGAAAATACAGAAAGGAATAAACCACAATTTATATAAGAATTATATACTTTTGGAATCTTCACAGCAATAGAAGAAATGAGCAAAATTAATTAATTTAAAAAATTACATATAATATCATTATTCTACCTGTTACCTATTCAGTTATTCACGCACACTTGACTCTCATGTGATGAGGGAAATGTAATGATTGATCTTGACTCTTGTATATTTAATTGTAGATGAGGTGTGTGACCTATGGCAGTATGTCTGCTTGTACAATTTTATGAGTAAATTTGCAGATACATTAAGGCAAAGAAAAAAACGACATATTTACACAATTCCAAACTTAATTCCAGAGAGAGAAAGAAAAACTTTCATTCTGATGAAGATTCTACAAAGAGGAAACCAGTCTGTGACAACGTATTCATGCTGTAAAATCTGCTAAAATTTGGTAATATGCATACTTGAGTGTCTCATAACATTTTATCAAAAATAAATTGATTCCCTAAATACAGAATATTTAAAACCACTTTTCACAATATTGGATTTCTCAAAATATAGCTTGTAATTTTCTTATCGAAATAAACTTAAAAGACTTTTAAAATTGAATGCATATTGTCTTCAAAAAATATGCTTGAAGGTAATAAGTTGACCCTCCTATTATGCATTTGAACTCATAGTTTCCTATATATTACCTGAGGTAATGAGACGTATTCAGAAAGTGTATGGCAAGCTTTAGTTCGTATTTCATAACAATTTTTAAAGTGGATCTTTACATGACTTATACACTGAAATTCTAAATTTGAGAAGGAAAGAACTAGAATACATAATAAAATTTGAAATGTCAACTGTATTTTGGTGGGACAGAATACTTTACTTAATATTCCACAGTTTCTCCTATTAGAAATTCTTCCTATTTCCTGATGTCTAGACTCACATGGTCTACTGCCTCTGTAGTTAGCTGCGTACCGAACCCATCCCCACCCCCACCCCAAGCCCCCCTCATTCCTTAGTTTTTATGTCTGGAATACACTCCATTCATTTAAGAGACTGGCTTTCTCTCTGTTCAATTTCCTGTCTCAGGAGACAATCTTAGTAGCCCCACCGCTGTTGAGTGTCCTTTCTTGGTACCATCACCTCTGCATAGGCACCTCATATAAAGAGGGTTGCTGAGGTGCTCTACTGTGGAGTGGCAGCTGGTAGCTGATAAGTGAGCAGTAAATAGTTGTAGTTATTAGAGAAAGAGAAACACCATTTACCAGAGAACATGATTCTGTAGCAGAAATAAACAGAACTGGAAGATAGATCCTATGTTTAATTATTAACAAGTGATTTAATAACTTCTTACTTTTTTATAAGAATTTGGTCAGTGCCATTTGGCACTTTTTCCAACAAGCTTTCAAATGCAAAAGTTATTCTGGCTTACCCACTGATATGGTTAGGCTTTGTGTCCCCACCCAAATCTCGCCTTGAATTATAATCCCCATAATCCCCACATGTCAAGGGAGAGACCAGATGGGGGTAACTGGATCATGAGGGCAATTTCCCCCATGCTGTTCTCATGACAGTGAGTGAGTTCCCACAACATCTGATGGTTTTATATATAAGGGACTCTTCCCCCTTCACTCAGCACTTCTTCCTGTTGCCTTGTGAAGAAGGTGTCTTGCTTACCCTTCGCCTTCCACTATGATTGTAAGTTTCCTGAGGCCTCGCCAGCCATTCTGAACTGTGAGTCAATTAAACCTCTTTCCTCTATAAATTACCCTTCTTTATAGCAACATGAAAATGCACTAATACACCCACTATAAAAAAATTACTCTAAGGCCGGGCACAGTGGCTCACGCCTGTAATCCCAGCACTTTGGGAGGCCGAGGCAGGCGGATCAGCTGAGGTCAGGAATTCGAGACCAGCCTGGCCAACACAGTGAAACCTCATCTCTACTAAAAATACAAAATTAGCCGGGCATGGTGGTACACACCTGTTATCCAAGCTACTTGGGAGGCTGAGGCAGGAGAATGACTTGAACTCAGGAGGCAGAGATTGCACTCCAGCCTGGGCAAAAAGAGCAAAACTCCACTCAAAAAAAAAAAAAAGCTCCAATATTGAATTGTTCTGGTATCTTAAAGAGATCATCTGAAATTGACTCTGATTATTTTGAATTTTTAAGTTTTCATATTAAATGAGGTTGAATTCAAGTTAAAACAATAGTAAATCAAGAGTGAACTGCATGCTTTCATGCTAGCTAATGAAAGTAATTACCAAGGTTGTATTAGCAGTAGCTTTTGATAACGTTAGTCACCCCCTTGTAGTATAGTTAATACACTAGCTAGGAAAGGAAGAGCAAAGAAATAAAATTATAATAATATACTAAATTCTCATCAGCGTTAGGCTTGAAGGATTTGGGTGGGGCTTACACAAAATCAGCCCGTAGACAGTTATGAGGTTGGAAAATACAATACTATGTATGAATGAGATGTTACAGAAGAAAAGAACATTTGAACAACAGACATGATGGACTTTAGGAATACTGCACAAATAAATAAAAACCCTAAATCTAGATTTTTTTTAACTTAGATATTTGACTAAGGGCCTGTAGAGTTCAATTAATATGTAAGGTTTCAGTAAATTATCCATAAGATGGATGATATAAAAATATTACTCCAATCGAATTTTTAGAAATTATTTTTCAAAAAAGCTAATCACACATGGATTAACTTTCGGTCAAGGCTTACTATTTAGGGATAAATCCATATAGTGTAGGCATAAAGTTGGCCTTCTGGCATTTTAAATTTGATCAATACATGCTACTTTAATAATCTTCCTGTTACAGGGACCAGTGGTTGTGAATTTCAATGTTAAAGCATCTATTATAGAGTTCATATTAGAGTTTTCACTAAGAGACTATCATCAAATATTTTCAGTGTAAAATATTGGGATACCTCACTTTTTAAAAAACAGGTATATCTGAATGCTATAAGTATCAGTATCAGAGATAGGGTTAATGTAAGAGACATTTCTTTTGTGATCTCCTTGGTTGTAACCCTTGATTCTTTTGGAGGAATACTTTTCCCTCTTTGAGTCTCGAATACTTTTATGTGCCTTTTTTACATATTGCAACAGAAAATGCTTTCATGTGTCGTACAATGGTGATTTGATAGTCTGTTTTCTCCCCTAAGTGCTGACTTACCTTTGACAAAACATGCCTAGTATAGCATGCCAGGAAGTGAAATGAAACAGGCTATGCACGCTCAGGGTTTCATGGTTGAATAAGTGAATTAATCAATGACTGCTACCTGCTCTTATCTAAATTTTTGTGCTTCCCCAAAATTACTATGGTAAAACCCTACCCTCCAAGGTGGTGGTGTTAAGAAGTGAGGCCTTTGGCAGGTAATTAGATTGAGGGTGTGGCCCGCATAAATGGCATTAATGATTGTATAAAAGATGCCCAGGAAACTCGTTCACCCCTTCCATCATGTGAGTCCACCGCAAGAAAATGCCATGTATGAATCAGAATATGGGCCCTTTCCAGAACACTGAATCTTCTTCTGCCTTGGTCTTGAACTTCTCAACCTGCAGAGCTGTGGTAAATAATTTTCTGTTTTAGAAACTACCCAGTCTAAGGTATTTTGCTATAGCATCCTGAATAAACTAAGATAGCCCTCATATCACTACCAGAAAAAGCAGTTACAATAAAAAAATTATATATCATAACTAAATATAATAGAAAAACTAAAAATATGTACATCGTGATATGGGTTTCGACATTTATCTTCTGTTGCATGACTTCACATTATGCAATTCAATAACATAGAACTCCCTCATGGAATTCCACCACAGGGGTTGTCCTTTGCCATGGTGGCAACAGCCAGCTGCACAGCAACAGATGGGAGATGTCTGTAGCTCCTGCAATAGCAGGCTTAGCAACATCCACTGGATTTCTCCTTTCTCTAACTATTTTTTTCTTTACATGTTTTATAGTATTTGAAATCAAAGTGATATAAAAACAACGTATTTTTTAAAACAAAAGCACAAAATAACAATCGTAGCATGACTGAGCAAAGAGTACAAGATTATACAGCTGGTAAGAGGGTGAATTAGAGCTGGAATTAGAACGCATGCCTGACTTAGAGCCTGTGATCCCAAGGGTTCTGTAATGCGCATACCAATTACAACGCCTACTACAGATGAAAGTGAGGTTAAAAGGGAAGAGAGGCCACAGGCAGGGAAGAAAAAAAGATTTCGGTGAAACCCGTTAAAGTCTTCACACTTCCTAATAAGTTATCACGAGTTTGTTGTCTAAGGCCTATGAATTGAAGGAATTTAGGTAAGCAACTCATGATAGCAGCATGGTCCATGGATTTTGAAAGTCAGTAACAGTAGCTACTCATAGGACAAGTACTGGGAGACTGGGTGCTTCAGATGGAAATAGGTAGTGGTTTCCTATGTAATTTACGAGGGAACATTTAGCGGAGTTTGGGAACTTCAGTGAAACCAATTACTAGAATTCTGAAATTGTGAGTCTCTCCATGTTTTACATATGGGTCAGTGAGTAGGAGTGGCCGGGAATTCTCAGTCCACATGCTTAATGTTAGAATGTTTATTTGTCTTAATTAACTTTCTTAATAAAACAAAATATAGCTCATCTATTTCATGGCTGTCCAGGGTTACTTGGAGAGGGAAATATAACGTGGATATGGTTCCACCCAACTAATTAGTGGAAAAATCCATGGAAATTTTCAGGAGTTACTGAGATACATAATCAAACAACTGTTTTACATTCAATGGCAACTTGGTGCAAGAACCTGTACTGGGGGCTACAAAAAGTTGACACACAAAACCTGACCTCAGAAGGGATTTAAATTTACTAGTCAGGATAAGATACATGTAAAAATAACTTTCATGCAAAGCATTTAAATTGGTAAATTAGATTACGGTTACAGCCAGAATAAATATTTTTAGTAATAAGAAGGAAAAAAAATTAATGAAATGAGAATTCAGTTGTTCAAGGTTAGAGAGGCAAAACTGATTATTAAGGCATTTCAGCAACATTATGATTAGTAGGATAATTCAGTTTTGCACCAAGACCAATTTGACCTTACAGAAATTAAAATCTCAGTCTCTTAACAAGACAGAAAATATCAGATGAGAAATGAGCAATTACCAGTTGATGCCCACTCTCCGACAACTCTAATGTTTACATCAAAAGCGCATCCTCTAATGCAGGGCAGGAGCATTTTTGTCAGACAATAATGCTTGGAGGCATTAAAAAGCACCTGCTCCTTTAAAAAGTTGTGCCTTGGCAGGCAGGCATCAAACTGCAAATTATGGCTACAAATTTCTGTTGTTTGAAAACCTGCTCATTAGTGTAGGATAAAAACAAATGCTACTTAGGCTTACTGTCTGATGTGTAGTCAATAGCTCTCTCTCTCTCTTTTAAATATGTGTAACCGTTACTATGTTTAATATCATATAGATTGTACTCATGAATATATACGTGTGGGTTTGTACGTATATAAAGCAGCTTAATATATTATGCCTTCTAAGTAAAATGTTTTTTCCTTGGAGAAAAACGAAAAGGGTGTCAAATTCTTCTGGCACCAAGAATCATTTCATCTTTTTCCACTTATAAGAATATATGTTAAACATAATTATAATCTACAGAATGACTGAGTGTACAGTTTTTATTTCTGCTATTGTATGCTATTGCTGCAAAACAGATTACCACAAATTTAGTGGCTTATAACACAAATTTGTTATCTCATGTTTTATATGTCAAAAGTTTGGTAAGCTCAACTGGTTTCTCTATGCTGGGTTTCACAAGACCAAAATTAAGTCTTCTACAGGGCTGTGTTTCTTTCTGGAGGTTTGCTTCTAGGCTTTTTTTGAGTGGTTGGCAGAATTCAGTTCATGCAGCTTTAAGACTGAAGCTCCCATTTGCTTTTTGGCTGTCAGTCAAGGGTCACTTCTACCTCCTAGAAGCTGCTCATATTCCTTAACTTACAGCTCCGTTCTTCCATCTTCAAGTCAGTTAGGGCCAGTAGAGTCCTCCCATTTTCAACCATCCCTTCTCTGCCTCTCTCTTCGGCGATATCTCTCTGACTCCACCTGTGAAATTTCTCTGCTGTTAAGGCTCAGGTGATTAGACTGGGCCCATCTGGATAATCCAGGAGGCTCTCCCTATTTTTGACTGTTGATTAATCATTTCATTTATCTGCAAAGTCCCTTTCTGGCAATACCTAGATTAGTGTTGATTGAATAACAAGAAAATGGGAATCTTGAAGGAAAGTTTTTATAATTCTGCCTGCCACAGTCATTACTGGTCATCTGGTTCCTTGGAAAACTGTAAGATATAATTAAAGTACAGTTGTCCCTTGGTATCCATGGGGGATTGTTTCCAGGATCTCCACAAATAACAAAGTCCACAGATGCCCAAGTCTCTTGTATAAAATGGCACAGTATTTTCATATAACCTGCAACAGGTATTCTCATTTACCTTAAATCATCTCTAGATTACTTATAATTTCTAATGCAATGTAAATGCTATATAAATAGTTGTTATAATGTTTTATTTGTATTATTTTTTATTACTTTTCCCTACTCTGTGTGATCCATGATTGGTTGAATTCAGAGACAGGAATATGGAGGGCTAACTGTACTACAATTAAATTAACTGTGCTGTTACACTAACTACTTTAACATAAGCTAATTATGAACATCTTTCTTCCATGAAAAATGAATCTTCTTAAAACTTCTCTTGCCATTATTTGAAAATCATGGCCTTGATAAAGAATGAAATACCATTTAGGCCCATGTACTTGTAAGAAAATAATGTATTTTCCTAATTCAACTTCATGAAAGTAGTATTTAAGCGAGTGTAATATCCGTCTTTTATGTTCACTCTACTGTCTTCAGCAACAACGTCAATCAACTCTAAACGTTATCTGGTTTTAAGGACGTCACAGAACTTCAATATGTAACTTTCATTATATTTACTGATTATTTCACCAAAATTCTTCATGCTAAACTCAGAAAAGCTAAATGATTTCTCTAAGGTCAAATGACTGCTACTTAGAAGCTGGGTTATATCTTTACTTACATAAAAATATTTCTTGGCATATATTTTTTGTTACTATACATAGAGAATATAATTTTTCTTTATCATTCAACCTATTCACAATATTGTCGGGTTAGCCTTATTGTCACTTTAAAAAAAATTTCAAGATATTAAATATAATTGTACCATGTGCTTATAGTCACCTATTTACTAGGCTCAGATAATGTTAAAATTTACTGAGTTTTTTTATTCGGTCATCAAAGTCACTGTACCATATTAAATCTGACAATGTTCAATTAATAACTCTGAGGATAAACTTATGACTAGTTATATACCTGATAAAAGTGGTAGATTTATTATGTTACACCTCAGTTATGAATTTAATAAGAAGAGAAAAAGAATTAGTTTTGTTAGTACAAAGCTTCATCAACTGTTTCTCTTCCTTGAAGTTCTAAGCTTGTTTTTTAAAAAAGTTCTAAAAAATGCTGTATGGGCTGTTCTATATAGCTATGCTTTTACTTTTATCTGAATCTTTTAAAAAATTAATTATATAATCATAATCTTTTCAATATTTTACACACATTTTAGCTCTTATATAACATTAACTTATTTCAGCTATTACAAACAAATATTCAAGTATTAAATCATTTCATACTCAAATCATTTGTAACTTTTATTTTTTCTTTAAAAAGTCAGATTGCATTACTTCACACTCATTGTAGCTCGTTCACTTATTTATCTGGTATTCATTGCTCTGTGGTACTCTATTTTAAGTGTTGGGGCCAAAGAATAAAAAAATAAAAAATTCAGGTCTTTAGCGCATTTACATTCTAACATGGAGATAGACTATAAATAAGAAGCAGATTTTTTAAAAATTCAAGGCTTCAAGTATGATTGTGCCCCTTGCACGCCAGTCTTGGTGACAGAGCAAAACCCTATCTCTTAAAAAAACAAACAAACAAACAAACAACAACAACAAAAAACTTAAGGTTTCAGAACATTTTAAGTGCTTTGGACCCTGAAAGTAGAGTAAGCAAAAAGAGATCAAAGGGGACAGGACGGGTGTGCTATTTTACATTGGATGGCTGGTAAAGAACTCTGTGAAGGGGAAATTAAGCAGAGACCTGAATGGTGTGGAGATCTGAACCAAAAGTGCCAGGGAAAGAGCTTTACAGGCAGAGGTCAGCAAATGAGAGTCCCTGGAGCAGGAGTGAACTTGGATGCATGAGGGAACAGGCAAGTTGAAGTTGCTGGGGCAGGAAAAGTGAGTGAATGCTGAGATGAGCAGAACCACTCCTAACCGTTCAGGACTGGGACAAGAGTCCAAAAGAGGTTAAACATCAAATTTAATTTTTCTAATTTTTAATTTTAAAAACAACTTTATTGATATTTAATTCACATATCATGGAATTCACCTATTTAAAGTGTACAATCCAGTGGCTTTTAGTATGTTCACTGAATTGTGTGATCATCACAACACCACCATCAATTTCAGAATATACAGAAAAGAAGCGAATAAAAATGAATAGTCATTTTCTATTTCTCCACTCCTCCCAACCCCATCCAGCCCCAGTCATCATTCCTGTATCTACTTTTTGCCTCTATATATTTGCCTATTCTGGACGCATTTTAAAAATATTCTTTCTATCTAACTGTAATTATGTATCCTTTGACCAACATTGCCCCTTCTCTCCTCCCCATAACCACCCAAGCCTCTGGTAACCACCATTCTACTCTCTACTTCTATGAGACAGACAGACAAAACATGTAATCTATAGTTTCGTTTGGCTAAGGAGATGGTTCACTTCAAAACAATTAAAGAAGATTTGTTACGTTTCTTGAAATAGGGTGAAAAACTATAATTCAGTATTTCGATAATGCTAAGAAAACTAGAACTACTATATGATCCAGAAATGTCACTATTGGGTATCTATCCAAAGGAAATGTCTAAAAATTTAAAAGCTACAAAGCAAGCTATACTCATGGCCTGGCCAACATTCCCACTTCATGACCTAGCAGTGAAAGGGGCCTGTTCACCCCTCTTTGGCCGGGACTGGCATCTATAGGTCTGAACTGAGAGCACTGATCTGTTGAGCTGGGTAGGGGCAAGTCTGGATCTATGCCAAAAACTCCTGATGGCGATTGGACCCACCTGAACTCAAGGTAGAGTCTTACCTACTCCAGCTCCCCAGAGAGCCGAAAAGGGGCAGATTTTCCTGTTGATGTCTACTTTTCCAATTTGAGATTTTCAGACCTCTTGAAACTCTTTTCAAGACTACACCACTCCACCAGAAGAGGCAGAAGAGTTACCTGAAGTACTTGTCCTGTTGAATGCCTTGGGAAGCCCCAACTTTAAACAAACGTAGCCATTACTCTCCTCAGTCCTATGTCCTCACCTGGAATGCCCTCTCCTCTAATCCCTGTCTTATCAGTTACCGAACTTTCAAAACTCTTTCAAAAGAGGTCATAGAACGTGTTTGGGTGTTGTTTGTAAAATATATCACTTGCTAATGTGCAGGAGCATCCAAGGGCAGTAGTAAAGAGAAGGATGGAGAAGTCATCAGGGCCATGCCTTATGGCAATTTCAAGGCTGCATAGAACTCTCAAATATTAATATATGTGTGCAGTGCATTATTTGTGGGAATTGGATCCAGACTTAAACTGAAAGTGTATCATAAAGTCCCTACCATCAAAATATTTCTTCATTGTGAGTTAGTTGTCAAATTATATATTTTTTTCTCTAGCAATCTCAACTTTATTCATAGTAATTTGCTGTATTGTGATTTTCGTGACTTTAGGTTGTGAACTCTTTATATGTAAGACTTCAGCTGTGGAAACGCCGTGACACTGCTTATGACATTTTATACAGTTTTTAAATTTCTCTTTATTTTGAAACAACCTTAAACCTATGAATAAGTTAGAAATATGTACAAATAAAACCCTTCATTCTTCCCCAACCATTTGATAGTACATTGCCAAAATTAAGCTCCCTATATTCCAAATACTTTATTTCCTACAAATAAGACTAGTATCTTATGCAATTATAAAATGACTATCAGATTAGGAAATTAACATTTCTATAATACTATTATTAATACTCAGGGAGAATGTATGAAATCGAGATTTTACACAGCACTATTCATAATGGAAACGACATGGAATCAACTTACATGCTCATCAATAGTAGACTGGATAGAGAAAATGTGGTACATATACACCATGGAATACTGCATAGCCATAAAAAAGAACAAAATCATGTCCTTTGCAGCAACATGGATGGAGATGGAGGCACTTATCCTAAGCAAACTAATGCAGGAACAGAAAACCAAGCACTGCATGACCTCATTTATAAGTGGGAACTAAACACTGAGAACACATGGGCGAAAAAAAAAAAAAAAGAAAAAATGGAATGACAGACACTGGGGCCTACTTCTAGGTGGAGAATGCAGGGAGGGAGAGGATCAAAAAACTACCTATTGGGTAGTAGGCTTACTAGCTGGGTGATGAATTAATCAGTACACCACCCCCCATGACACACAATTTACCTATATAACAAACCTGCACATGTATCCCAGAACCTAAAATAAAGAGTAAAAAGGCTGGGAATAGTGTCTCACATCTGTAATCCCAGCACTTTGGGAGGCCGAGGTGGGCACATCACTTAAGGTCAGAAGCTTGAGACCAGCCTGGCCAACATGGTGAAACCCATTTCTACTGAAAATACAAAAATTAGCTGGACATGGTGATGCACACCTGTAGTCCCAGCTACTCAGGAGGCTGAGGCAGGAGAATCACTTGAACCAGGAATGTGAAGGTTGCAGGGTTGCAGTGTCCCAAGATCATGCCACAGTACTCCAGCCTGGTGACAGAGATTCTGTCACACACACAAAAAGAGATTATAGATTATGGAAGGTTTCAGTTATTTGTAAAGATAAAGATTATTAATTCCCTTTGGAGTTAGTGGTTGAAACATAGTAGAGGAAAAGACTATTGGAGAAGAATTAATGAAACGAATAGACCAGTGTACGAAAGGACTGTCTACATTTGTATTGAAATCACCAATACTTATGACAGATAATTATAATTAAGCAAAAATAATGGAGAAATAAGAAGAAACGATCTAGAAGTAGGTAGAATAAAAATATATGGTACTTACAGCATCATATAAAATTTAAACTTAGATTTATTGTCGTTGTTAGAGACAAAGAAAAAAATGTTCTACAAGTCTATAAAGGGACACCATGGACAGCTACCTCATGTCTACATCCAGAGGAGCAGGACTATGGGGTAAAAAGATAGCCATCGCTTGACAGGGCTACAGGGAGAGCAAGGCCTTCAGGAGATAGTCAGATTTCTTTGGGGGACAAAAAAGACAAAAAGAAAAATCATGTATTTGTTTATGTGTTGTTTTTTTTTTTTGCCTCCTTAAATTGTACCTGTTATTTCAATCCCCACTATGCTTTTAACATTATATTCATTATATTCTATTCAAAAATTTTTGTATTTTGACTAAGATTTTTGGACATCTATAATACTTTGTCTCCAGAAGTTTTCTGTACTTTTGATACATCAATCACCTCAATTGATAGATAGGTAGATAAATTTACAAGATATACCAAAAAGTAGAACGCAGTTTAGTCAAAGCTCTTAAGATCACTGTATATTTGTGATATGAAATCACTCTTGATTTTTTTCTTCCTTCCTTTATCTCCAAACTGCCAGACTGTCAAGTCTTGTGTTTTCTGTCTCAAAATATATTGAGCCTTCTTGCCATCTCTCACCTAAGCCACCACCTTAATCTAACCACGTCATCACTTTCATTCTTATTGCTTGTTATGGTTTGGATATGTGTCCCCACCAAATCTCATGTTGAATTGTAGTCCCCAGTGTTGGAGGTGAGGCCTGGTGGGTGGGTCAGGGGAGTGGATTTCTCACGAATGGTTTAGCACCACCACCTTGATGCTATTCTTGTGATAGAGGGTGAGTTCTCATGAGCTGTGGTTGTTCAAAGTATGCAGCACCTCCTCGCTTGCTCCCTCTTCCTCTTGCTTCTGTCATATGAGATGCTTCCTTCCCCTTTTCCTCTGCCATGATTGGAAGCCTCCTGAGGTTTCCGCAGTCACTATGCTTCCTGTACAGCCTGCAGAGTTGTGAGCTAATTAAACCTCTTTTCTTTATAAATTAGCAGTCTTGCACTTCTTTATAGCAGTGTGAGAACAGACTAATACATTGCTTTTCCTAGTTCCAATTTGAATGTCCATTTATTCTCCAAATATTAGCCAGCTGAATAAAAACACATCACATTTTGTCATTTATTAAACTTAAATCCTTAAACTTATTCCCATTGTTCTCTGGAAAAGTTGAAAACTTTACTATGAATACTAAATTCTTACATTAAATTCCTGCTAATTTCTCCAATGTCATTCCCCACCAATTTTCCCTATACTCACAAAATTCAGTAACACTGGGTAACTGCCAACTGTTAACACAGGCCAAACTCTCCACAGTACAGATATTGTCATATATTCAATTTCTCTCTCGGCCCCTTATTCACTCCAACACAGGTACACATGTTCATCTCTGTTCTATTCATGGCTAATTCCTTTATGTACTTCTGTGTCTTTTCCTGTATGTCACATACTCTGAGAGGTCTTTCCTTACTCTTAATTCTCTCCGTTATTCAATTATTCTTCATCTCTGTATTCGATGTGTTTTCTTCATAACACACGTCATGCACACAGACAGATACATGCATATTACTTGGTTTAGTTATTTTCTACTTCTTATATAAAAGAGTTAGCTTGCAAAAAGCAGAATCCATATATGTTTTATTAAATAACGAATGCCTGGTGTCATGTAATTGGTACTTAATAGATGCCTACTGAATGATTGAATGAATTCAATCATCTGGGTGGGAGATAATTAAGAAGTGAAAGTGGTTTTAGAAAGTAGAACAGTACTAGTTGTAATAAAAGCAAATTTGTATCTGGATTTCTAATTTTAGAGATTCGAAGTCTAAATACAAAACTGGAAGAAAATCAGTGATATTTGCATAAAGAGAAATAAGGATGAAATCTTATGGAAGACTAATATTCATTAGACAAGAGAATCTAGCAAGCAAAAAGAGTTATTTTATTTTGTTATATATATTTTATATATATATAATGTATAATGGTGTGTATATAATAATACATAAAAATATTTGTAAGTACAACTAGAACCAATGTACATCAGTCACGATTATTGACTGAAGCAAAGAAATGGAAAAATAAAACAACAAAAATGTGCTCTGGTTAAATTCAGAAGAAAATAAATCATCGGAAAGTTATTGGCTGGCCAACTTAATTGACTAGAAATCTAGAGAACCTGGATTAGAAAACTGAGAACAATCAAATGAGCCTAGGTCCTTGAGAGCAAGCCAGGGTCATGGAGCCAACTACTAGGCTATCCCCGCTGGTGACCTCACTCTTAGATGTCCACTCTGCTATATCACTGTAAGCTTCGCCACCCTTTCAATCCCCCTTGAACATTTCTGGTTGTTTTTTTTTTTTTTCACTTTTGTAAGATTTAGTCACTCAAGCTGCTTCTTTTGTGATAGGCCTACTTGCTCCTCTTCCAAGAGTTTATTTAGATAAAAGAAGGATTTTCTAGACCGTCATGAACTCAGTAACACACTAAGTGACTGCCCCCAAAATGGAAAGGTTGTTGAGAATCTCAAATGACAATTGTCAACTGCACACATGGTATATTTCTGCATTTTTGATAAGTAAAAGTGCAACAAATACAAAATTAGTAAACTTGTATTTACATGTTGACACTGATAGGTTTCATGTGAGTGTGGAAATTTGTAGTCAGTGTTTACCAGGCATAGATTCTCACCCTTAAGTTTTTAAGATGTCAGCTGTCAGGATACCAAGTCCTCAGGCTTTTATTCAGTTATTCTTCCCATTGCACCCAGTGTTAAATATCTGCTAATATTATGCTTAATTTTCTTCAACAGATATTTAGAACAGCTACAACATGCCTAATTCTAAAAATTATCTAATTGGTCAAAATCACTGACTGATGATCTACTCATCTAGAGTACTAATTGTTCAAAGTCTTGTTAAAGTTATAGCCCAAGTTGGACACATAAGCCCAGCTTTTATGACAGCCAAATGGATAACAAAGATTATAATGATGTCTAAGCATCTGTTAAAACTAACCGTATCAATGATCTGTGAACCAAGCTAGGCTTTTGTGATGGATTATTACCACTTCAGAGACATAATTACGGACTATGAGGTCATTTACTTTTATAAATGAGCACCTAAGTATGAAATTATACATTGCCCTATAGCATTTTAGGATGCTATCAAGTAGAACTATAGCCTCTTCAAATACAAAAATAAATGCAACATATGTGACTCAAAAGGCATTTAGTAGGTGGTACTTTTCTGTAGCGTAAAAGAAGTTACTATTTTTATTGGATTTGCAGTTTGCAAATCTTGCTTCTTAATAAAGCATAACAACTATTTGTTTCAGGTCTGAATGAACCACATAATAGGCATAAATCAGATAAATACTCTTTTACCCTGGAGCTCTCTTCAGGGGATACCTATCGATGGAGATCTGTGACAGTGGACACACTCCAGTAGCTCATGAATCTTATCTGCTAAATATAGTAGGCAACAGCGTCAAAGATCAATAAAAAGATTAATGGTTTTAATTACTCCTATGTAACCAGTTGTGGGTAAAATTTTACTTGCTACTTCCACTGAGGGTAGCACACCACAGTCAACTTTTCAGTAAAGCTAATTTTACTTTCTGCTTGGTAAATTGCTCATTGACAGTCCTGTAATGAGTCTGCTCTGTGTGTGACTGAACACTGGGCATGCTTTCACTTTCTCAATTCAAGAAAAAGGGGCCATAAAACTGATGAATTACACATAAACAATTTCTGTATAAAAAATACTAGGAAATAAGACAATTTCCAGGCAAAAATTCCCCTGCTTGAGCCATATGGAGCAAGCAAAAAGAGTACCAAATGAACGTTGTTATTTATGGAACTGCATGAGCTATGCTAATAAACACTGACAAGCATCTTCTGAGGATATATGGAGTAACTGACAAAGGAAATTATTTTCGTTTTGACAAAAGAAGGCTGAAGACAAACTCCTCAATCTATGATTTGCTTGGGGCTCTGAAAGGTTTCTAGCAGTTCTTCTTAACTTTTGCCCTGGTGTACCATCAGCTTTATCATGAGTTAATTCCTAGGTTAGTCCTTCTATACAAGGAATCAAGATACTAAATCATAACCTCAAAGAAGAATGACTAAAATCATAGGCATTACATTTTGTTGGTTTTTATTTTAGTTTTGGTTGTGCAAAGGGTGAATGTTGCCATGGTAAAAAAAAAAAAAAGTAATCTTAAAATTATTTACCTTACCATATTAGTCTGATTATGTTATTTGTATTAGTTGTCCCCTTCTCAGTTAACATTATTGGAGTGTTTTTAAAATGCCACTAAATTAGACTGTGACTGTCAAATGTTAATAAGCTATTGCATATAAATACCCAGGAATGTCTGCATTAGGGGTATAAGTTCAGGGGGCCATTCAGTCTACCAGTAATGAAAGTGTAGGGAATTATATTAGGCAAATGCATAAACGTGATATTTCTTGTACAATCTTAAAGGAAAATAAAGACATTCTACAGAGCAATTCAATTATTTCCAAACTGAACAATGTTAGTTTATTTGCTCAATGACTTTGCACACAGTGTGGAATACAAACTGGCCACTCTAAAACTGTCCTTGATTATCTGAGAGCAAGAAACAAGTATTGGGACTGCCACATTTGAATGTTTACATGCAGTTTGGGGTGCAAGGTAGTTACTAGGGTTAAATCCCATAAAAGGAAGGAAGAAGAAGCACAATTAGCCAGAGAAAGATGTCAAATGACAATAAAGGCCAAATCACACTCATTCACACTGGTGGGGAGATTTGGAGCAAACATTTTCTGTTATAGTTTC
Organism: Hylobates moloch; assembly: GCF_009828535.3. NCBI lineage: Eukaryota > Metazoa > Chordata > Mammalia > Primates > Hylobatidae > Hylobates > Hylobates moloch. Next base: position 71,412,886 of record NW_026652279.1, on the reverse strand, counting down.
CTGGCTTTCATCCCCTGGTTTGTCTCGGTCATCAAATATATGCTGCCTGAGGAAGTACATGCCCTTGGGTGAGTTCTGTAGCTCAAACTCACCTTGGGCGAGTTCTGTAGCTTCAAATTCTGCCTCAGAATTTGAAGAAGCTGAGCATGATGATGGTCTCCTGATTACACTTTTTAAAGGTGGGCAACAAGTCCTTATATAAAGGAGTATCTGCATGACACACCTCTGTTACAGTCCACCCTTCAGGCTGCCCAGATGCATTTTAGGAAAGAAGGATTCTAGTGGACTTCTGATCCTGAAAAGAAGCTCAAAAGAGGGCGGTCAGTGGAACAGATTATAGCCTTCACTACTGCAGTTAATCGTCATGCTGCGATTGATTTTGTTTTCCTTTGCCACTGTTCATTCTAGATTCTCCCTTACCTTCACCTACCACCTCAGTCTTTTTTGTCTGTTTCAGTGGCTTACTTGATACATGCACACACACACACACGTGCACAAATGTGTGCGTGTGCAAGTGTGTGTGCATGTCTGAGAGAGACAGACTGAGAGAGTGAAAGACTTATTATGGGAATTGGCTCACATAGTTACGGAGGCTGAGAAGTTCCACGACCTGCCATCTGTAAGATGGAAAAACAGAAAAACCACTGGTCATTTCATGTCCAAAGACCCAAACAACCAGGAGCTCCAATGTCTGAGAGCAGGAAAAGATGGTTGTCCTAGCTCAGGAGGCAAGAGAGAGAGAATTGTCTATCCTCTGCCTTTTCGTTCTAATCAGCCCTTCAATGGATTAGATGTTGCTCACCCACATGACTGACAGTAGACCTTCTTTACCCAATGCACCAATTATGTGCTAATCTCACCCTTACAGACACACCCAAAAATAATGCTTCAGCAGATATGTGGGCATCCCTTAGCCCAGTCTAATTTACACATAAAATTAACCATTATTTCATTTGGTGATATAATGTCACAGTGTGGCAAGAAAGTACCAAAAGTTTTTCACACATACTGCTTCCATTGTTTAGCTGCCATCTTACTCACTGCTGATGATCCAGGTCAATCAATTCTGCAAAAATAATGACCCTTTACTTGTCTCCAGGCCCCTGGAAGCAAGAAACATAAAGGGCTTCAATGGCATCAGTAGCTATATTTTATTGGGTCATTTCCTATGTTCCCAGAAAAGTGTACTTCTTTAAGAAACTAGGACCTCTAACACCTGAGCACAGAGTGTGCCGACATGAAGCATGAAGCACCATAAGGAAACATCGGGAGTGATGATAAGTAAGGCAAGCCCTGTTTCTGCTTCTTGGATTCAAGACTCATTATTCCTCCTACTGGAAGTCCAATAGCACTTAAAGGACTTTTCATTGATGAGTATACAACATCCTGGGGAAGAGTATCGCCTCCTCCAGAGTATTGCCTGCATGTTGGCTCTTCAGCTATGCTCTCAGCAGGTCATTTTACTGCTCAATAAGGGAGCTAGAGGATTGTCTTAAGACAGATTCCCTCTAGGCAGATGCTAAGGCAAAGATGTGGGTGAAAGAGATTCACTGAGGGAGGAAATGTACTCAGGAGATGGAGAGTAATGGAAGAAGGCTAGGGCAGGGAAATAAAAGCAGGCAAAGATAAGACATTTTTTTTTTTTTTTCATCTAGAGATGAGCTTCTGCCTTACCCTACAGAAGACTCCGGAGGATAGGTTGCACCACAGAGATCATCTCAACTTGAAACATCCACACTATAGCATATGTCAGTCAGCCATTGACTTCATGTTGCCTCCTTCAGCTAGAAGATTCCTACGGAGGATTAGTGGAGAGTTAGTGTACTCACTTAGTTAAGGAGATATTGGAGGAGCACCAATAGTACTCACTGTAAGACTTTTAATTTTTGGAAACTTTTTGTTTTGTTAAAACAAAAGGAAAAGTGGTAGGATTTTATAAAGTAAACAACATAGACTTTTGAATCATACCTGGATAATGTATTACAAACCATCTCACTCTAGCCTTTGTGAATGTTATTAACCTTTGCTGAACTTCAGTTTCCTCAATTATAATGTGGGCATAATGATGCCTATTTTATAGATGGGCAGTGTCAATTAGATGTATTTTGAAACTATCCTGGAAGTGCCTGGAACATCCTAGATGCTCAGTAAGTGGTTATTACTTGCCTTATGAACCATTACTTGTGTTGTATTCCTTAACATTGGCTTATATTTATACAGTGCTTGAAAGTTTGCTAAATTCTCCTGTACACATTATTGTATATAAACTGTCATAGCCAAATAAAATATAGAGGCAAATCTCTGAAATCAAAATGTTTTATTTGGAAGAAAATAATTGCAATTCTGGGCATATACATAGGCCAGCTGGTCTTCTATATGTCCAAAGAACAAAGAGAAGATGAGAGATTTTATAAAAAGGATAAATGTTATGTATTTCTCTTTGAAAAAATTTCATTGGCACTGGTAAGGTCTTGAGGAACTGGCAAGTTCTGATTAGTGAGTGACAGCAGTGGGCAAACTAGTCTTAGAGTTGCAGCAGGTCGTTTCAGTAGCCACTACATAAAACTATTTTTAGGTTATATCAGGCAGTTTCAGTTGCCATGCTGAACATTTTTGAGCAATGTTTTGTGTCCTGAATGCTTTTTGCCCTGGCCTCTCAACTTGGTTTCTGTGCGTATGACAGGAATGACCCAATTCATATGACAAATTTTGCAAAACTTTAACAAGATCCTTTGAGGTCAGTAGGACTTGAATTATTTGACGTCTTTTACAGGTCAGCAAATGCAGGTTCAGAGAAGAAATATGGGAGATAAACCATATTCTTTATCTACTGCCGGATAACAAATGACTTTTAAACATAGAAGCTTAAAATTCTACACATGTATTATCTCACAATTTCTGTGGGTCAGGAATTAGAACATAGCTTTACTGGATTCTTTGCTTCGGAGTTCGTTAGAAGACTGAAATCAAGGTGTTGGCTCAGGCCTCTCACAGGCTGCAGTTAGATGTTGGTAAGAGGCACAGTTATCTGAAGTTTCAACTGGAGCGAGAGCCACTTCCAAGTTCACTCAGCAGTTGTTGGTAGGATTTTGTTCCTCATGAACTTGTGGACAGAGAGTCTCCATTCCCTGACATGTGGATCTTGCCAACATTATCAAAATGAGCAAGTGAAGGAGGCAAAGGAGAGGCAGAGTGCAGGTAAGAAAGAAAATTCTAGCAAGAGATAAATTATAGCCCTTGTAACCTTATCATTGTGGCGGCATCTCATTATTGTTATTGTATTTTATCTTTAAACATATGTCACTTAGCTCAGTCCACATTCATTGTGAGGGAACAATACAAGAGTATGAATACCAGGAGATGAGATCATTGTGAACCATGTCAGAAGCAGCTGACAACAGGAACCAAGGTTTTTTGTTATTGTCGTTTTGTTTTGTTTTTGCTATGTCAGAAGTTGTGCTCATATATTATGTAATACAAACTACATAACAACTTTGGTAGGTATAAATTACTATTTTCTTTTTACTTTTGACAAAATGGGGGCTTTGAGTAACCAACTTACATGGTCACATTGCTAGTAAGTAGCAAATCTCTGCCCAGATTATATGATGTAAATAGAATGCAAATGATCTGACTTCTATTAGATTTCAGGAACAACATTTGATCCATTTCTGTGCCTTGCAGAGTGCCTTGTTTTATAAAGTCTGAATTCAAAAACTACTTGAATAAACACCCCAAAATGCTAACCAAAGGAATATGTTTTGTATTTTCTTCATTAATCTTGTTAAAATTCTAATGTAAATTTTTCCAGATATGTGCAGAAAGTGGATAAAATAAGGATAATTCTGTTAAAGGACGAATAGTCTCTTCAATGCCCTTTCTCACTCTTCAGCATGTGGTGGGAATTATTTTCCTTGTAAAAGCAGAGTGAATTGAATTCTGCCCAATTTGTCAATGCTTATGATTGCATTACTATGCAGTCCTATGTCACTCATAGCTTATCAGATTTTAAATTACCATATAAATTTCCATAGTTAGACAATATAGGAAACATTAGTTTAAGAGCATCTAATCTTATTTTCAAAGTTAGATAAGAAATAATCAACACTTTAGAATGAAAGTGATATCCCTAAGCTGGAAAGTGAAAGCCTAACAATGTTATCGAGATTAATCACCATTAGCTATCAAAATCATAATACCTGCAAATAGAAACACTGGTTTAATTAATTGTAACACCTGCAGGGTGAAAGGATCCTGAATCTACCGCTCTGTGGAGAAGTGGAGGCTGGCAGAACAATCCCAGAGTTCATTTAACAAATCTATAAATTAACCTAAAAATACATAATAGAGTGAATTCAAATGCCATTGTAATTGTGAATTCTATTCATATGTCTATTCTTATGGTAACAAATGAGTCTTTCTTTTTTTTTACATATTCACCTATCTTTTTTGAAATAACTTTGACATCATTTCAAATTCAATCTTTTCATCAACCTACTCATTTCACCACAGGTGGCCCGATAGGATTCATTAGCATCAAAGACAGCAATAAGGTAAAATAAATTAAAATATTAAGTAAATTTTATGTCCCATTTGAAATTTTGTGGTTGGCTAATTTCATATTCCCTTCACAGCCTTGATTATGCTTGGCTGCACATGTATCTTTCTACCTACTAGATGGTCAACTACTTGAAAGTAGGGAATGAGTCTTATTCATTTGTTTCTCTCACTGCATCTGACATAAAGTCTTGTATTTAAGTCAGGCCTCAACAAGTGTTAAATAATATATATTCTGTCATAAATAAAAATTGACATTGTCTATAAGACTCTGAGCATTTCAATAATACATTGAATCCAATTAGATAAAAGGGCATAATAAAAGGTCTTTGAAGATTCAGCTATTATATAAAGAACAGCCATAAGAAAATGATATTATACAGAATACAAACCTTAAGTAAAAATGTTGATCTACATAAATGCTTTTGCATAAAAAGCACATCATCAGAATTCAGCTAATACTTCTATAAACGTTTCTCTGTAGCTTGCAGGATCATTAATTATTCAGTTGCATTGGCTAATGAACATTTAAAAATATTCAACCTCACTAATAATTAAAGAAATGAAAATTAAGATAATAAAATTTGATTTTCACCAATAAAATTAACATTTTTTAACTGCCACAATGCAGTGCTAAAGTATGTAGAGAAATCTCACACAAGTACATATCCTACATTGTGCATACAGACATTAAGGTTAAAATAACCCAAATGCTCAGTAGTAAAGGAATAAACAAAATAATTAGTATATACTCTTATATTGTAACAAAATCATTAAAATGAAGGCTTTTAATTGTATGAAAAAATGCTTAACATCTGTTGAAAAAGCAAGATAAAAAGTTTATCAATGTGGTTTTAACTTTTAAATTACATGCACATAAGGAGAAAAAAGTCAGTATAATATTATCAGGTATTATCTCCAGATGATAATATGAAAATTTGTTGTCTGTCTATACCTTTATCAATTTATGACATGTAACTGTTTATAATCAGAAATAACCTTAATATTAGAAAATAGAAGTATAATGTGAGAGATAAACTCTTTAGATAGTATATAATTATATTAAAAGTTTATTCATATCAAGTGCTGAATTAAATTTAGGTATAATGTTTTTTATTTTCTTCCTATAAAATCTTAGAGAATGGGAGAAATTGGAAAGAAGCAAATTTTCAGATATTTTAAAGGTGAATTTTACGTACAAAACTCAATACTTATGAACTGAAAGGTGTCTGGGAAGTATGATGGAAAGCAAATATAGGAATGTAGATAACAGGGAGCAGATGACTCTATTTCTAGTCTGAATATCATTCTCCACAATGAAAAAATTGTATAGAGCTACCAGTGGCAAAATTCAGTGGCTACAACCTCCTTCAAGTCTTGCAAGCAGCTTTGTTAGGAAAGCGTAGCTATTGAAACTTTTTAGAAAGTTTCTTTAGAAAATTACTTCTTTAAAGCCAACTTTTAAAATAATGTTTATTTATTGGAATTTTTATAATGCTGTAATTTATTAAGGATGTCATCTCAAAGAAATATTAAAGTGCTTTTCATTAAATGGAATGTTTAGTCAATTTTTTCTAATGCCTATAAGTGAAGGGGTTCAAGGTATTATTCATTTAATCTATTATTTTTATTCATATATCTGAAAGCTCTAACCTTGGAAGTAAGTAGTAAGCATGGAAACATTGGAAAAGCAATAAGAAAAAAGAAAATTTGGAAAAAAAAAGAATAGAAAACAGAATTGTACGTTACAAGTACCTATGTGAGTCTAGGGTTTCTTTAAGGAAACACTGTCTTTTATTCTCAGTCAGCATTTCTGACTGTGGGTGGCCTAGTACCAGATATGGACAGGTAACCCAAGTTTGCAAAATCAGATTATTCCACTCTCCATCTTTTGATCAATTATTTAGTCCAGGTCTTGAGATGAAACAGTTACATAAGCAGAGCTACTCTGAGTTGTGTATTGTTTTTTCCACGAATAAAATGATCAGTGAGCAGAGAAGGCATTTTCATTTTACACTGTCTAGGGCATCAGATGTTGATCCGTGCACCATGTGAGGAGCTTTCTTAAGAATGAAGCAACACAGAGGAAACTATAATACATAAAGAGAGAGAGAAAGTTACAGAGGGAAGTAATTCTGATGACCTAAGTGGAAACTAGTATCTATCTAGACGTTTCTGAATTCTCGGTTGCATGAATTACTATACTGGCATTGAACTAGCTTAAAGTAGCTTTATCTTGAAACTGCAAGGAGTTCCATATTCAGCACTACACTCTGTCACAAAAACCACAATAGCAACAAAACAATCTACAATTTTCTTTTGCCACTACCATCTTTAGGTGGACTCAAATCTCCATGACAGTAGTAAAATTCATGTAGAAAAAAAATAAATAAATAGCCATTTCTACAATCATGTTTCTTAGCCAAATGTCATCAGATCGTAAGAAGAAGTAGTTCCACCATTTTACAGTCTACATTAGTGGTTCCTCCAAGTAGTGATACCTATAAGAAAAAAAAATAAGTGGAAAAACGTGAATTTATACAAACTTTATTTTTTTATGCAGGCTGTAAAAGTCAATGGGCATAACATACGGGGCATGAACAGTCAGTCTCATTGCAATGCCTTCTATTTACAGCCCAAGTCTGAACATTTATCTGTTGCCTACAGCCAAGGTTCTTCTCAGATCTGCCCTTACAATAGAGTTAGATAATACACATATTACCACATTTCTTATTTCTATTTCTTACATTTGCCCCTGGCTGTTTGTATTTCCATCTAGGTAATGTTAGACAAGGTCATCACAACCAGGGCAGCTAAAAGTTGGGCTGGTACAGAGTTCTTGGATATTCTCACTTTTATGTGAAATTCTTCCTCCTTATCCTTTTTCTGCTAGGGTTTTTATAAAAGTACCTCCTCCTTAATATGCTGATCAGGACAATTCAGTATAGCAACAAATGACTCATGTCAATATTTATCCTTAGCCCTTGGTCTTTACCTATATGTAACATAGCAGTTAAGAACATGGTTGCTGAAGTCAAATTGTGGGGTTGGATTTCTGGCCCTACCAATTACTAACTTTATGATCATGAGCAAATTACTAAATCAGTTTATGCCTCAATTTTCTCATATTTAAAAATGGGAGAATAAGAATACCTAAACCATAAAGTCATGATTAAATTATACTTTTATTATTTACTTAAGCTATAGTTTTATTATTATAATAAAATATAATTATTGTTACTATCATTATTACCATATTTTTGGTAGTTTGCACACATATTATGTCAGAGAGCTTTAATTCTTTAATAAAATATGTTCTTCATTTTTAGATTGCATGAAGGGCTTTAGAGAACATGTATTTTTAAAACTTTAATTTATATTAGAGAAACTGAAGAAAGTTGATAAAGGCACAGAGAAGTTAATAAGCTGGACTAAGGTCACTCAGGTAGAAAGTGGTGAAAGTGGATTTAAATGTAGTTATTTGACTCTTTACATATAGGTATTTGACTCTTAATGTTAACTACTACGCTATATTTATGCCATCTTCATATTATATGTAAAATATACTCATGCTTTCAAGATTATCTAAAATGAACTCAATTATTTATCTATATGCACATTCTATTTTCCACCCTACCATGACATAATTTTCAAATGGGTAAAGGGGATTTTTATTGCAATAAAAAGGTTATGATTATCAAATTAAAACCATAAGTGTTTTGTAGCACATGAGTTAGGAAGCTTTTCTTTAAATAAAAGGATTTTTTTTAGTTCTAAGCAGTATTCCTCACATATATTTTTGTGGTTAAAAAACATTTGCTGTGTCTCAGAAATCAAACTTAACAAAGTGTTTTGATCAATTATATGATAACATAATGATAACTTTTACATGAAGATTTAACTCCATAAAAACCAAGGTTTGCTTCTTAAACAGGAACTTGAAATATTCTATTTGAAAAATTACTAATTAGAAACATGATGATTATTTGAATAAACAAAGCTGAGTGTTTAATTCTATTCGTTGCTGAGCCTGTCTATTTCAACTTTGCATTATAGCAAAGGGAAAGCGGACATAGACGCAGACCAAAACTCCGTTTATCACCTGACATCCAAAGCACAGTGTGCTCTGGGTGCCCAGAAACTACCATCGCTTCAGACTCAGTATCTAATAATCTCATTTCTTTTTGTCAGTACAGTTGCAAGGTAAATGATTTCAGGTCCTTTAAGGAAGGTATCTGGAAATATGTACTTCTAGTGTTGTCACAGGATCCTTCCTTAAGGTGACAAAGCCCCATTTTAAAAGGGACTCCTGGCCAGGGGCAGTGGCTCACGCCTGTAATCCCAGCATTTTGGGAGGCCAAGGCGGTCGGATCACAAGGTCAAGAGATCGAGACCATCCTGGCCAACATGGTGAAACCCCGTCTCTACTAAAAATATAAAAAATTAGCTGGGCGTGGTGGCGTGTGCTTGTAGTCCCAGCTACTGGGGAGGCTGAGTCAGGAGAGTCGCTTGAACCCAGGAAGCAGAGGTTGCAGTGAGCCGAGATTGCCACTGCACTCCAGCCTGGGCAACAAAGTGAGACTGTCTGAAAAAAAAAGGACTCCCAGGACCTAGCCAACATGGTGAAACCCCATCTCTACAAAAATAAAAAAAAATTAGTCCAGCATGGTGGAATGTGCCTGTAATCCCAGCTACTCTGGAGGCTGAGGTGGAGAAATTGCTTGAACCCGGGAAGCGCAGTGGTTGCAGTGAGCAGAGATCTCACCACTGCACTCCAGCCTGGGCAACAGAGCAAGACTCCATCTCAAAAAAAAAAAAAAAAAAAGGACTCCTAGGGCCTGGTGCAATGGCTCATGCCTATAATCCCAGCACTTTGGGAGGCCAAGGCAAGAGGATTGCTTGAGGTCAGGAGTTCCAGACTAGCCTGAAAAACATAGCAAGGCCCTCTCTCTCTCTCTCTCTCTCTCTCTCTCTATATATATATATATATATATACACACACATATAGTACCTATGTACATATGGGGACTCCTAGTGTATAGACTGGTTCATATTTGGGCATTGGGTGAAAAACTATGACTACTTATTGTGGTGATTCATGTCAGGCTTTTGCTCATCAGACCTATGACTTTTGTTTGTTTTATTTTGTTTGTTTTTTTTTGTGTGTGTGTGTAGTTATACATATCAAGTTGGATTTTTAGTCAATTTCCAGTCTATTCCAGTCCCAGGTATACCAAGATCAGTAAGCTCCTACAAAAAGTATCTAATGGTCATGTCATTCTGGTCATTGTTCAAGCCTCTCGGCCCTATGGTAACCATCTCCACCCTATGGTAACCATTCCAAGGGCTCTACTAAAATCAAGGGTTCCCAGTGGTTTCTTTAGCAATCATTCAAACATTTACCATTTACATTACTGGAAATTATATTTGAACTCTATTGGTAAATCTCTTTCTGTTGTTTTCTAAATTTAAGCATTGTCTTTTTAGTATATATGAATTTCTGCACAGCACCAGTGGCTGCAGAGTGCTCTGCAAGTGAATACAACACAGACCTTCTCCAGCTATATGCTCACTGACATCTCAGTTAGTCAGATTGCCTCTGCAGTACACACAATATTTATTATCAATGAAGTTCTTTGATTCATGTGTGAATAGAGAGTACAAGCACATAACCCCATTTTTTCCCAATTCTATAATGGCAAACCATGAAAAACAATGCATTCTTTCCCTTTAAGTTTGGCACCAAGTCACATTTGGTAGCTAACCTTGAACTAATGTTAACACTGATAGTGTTATTTACACCAGTATAAATGTTGAGAAACGCTAATGTACAAAATCACAGAGTATTGATGGAGATGTTACATAATATATGATATACACAGAAACTTATTGACTTCAAATGTTTCAGATAAAAAATTAGGGCTGGGCACGGTGGTTGACCCCTGTAATCCCAGCACTTTGGGAGGCCAAGGCAGGCGGATCACTTGAGGTTAGGAGTTCGAGACCAGCCTAGCCAACATGGTGAAACTCCATCTCTACTAAAAACACAAAAATTAACCGGGTGTGGTGGTGTGTGGCTGTAATGCCAGGTATTTGGGAGGCTGAGGCAGGAGAATTGCTTGAACCCAGGAGGTGAAGGCTGTAGTAGGCCAAGATCGTGCCACTGCACTCCAGCATGCGTGACAGAGTGAGACTCTGTCTCAAAAAACAAACAAACAGAAGATTATATACCTTTATATTGTTTCTTTCTTGATTTAAATTTGATTATTAATTCTCTATTTTTCACCTACCCTAAAAGGTATGCATATTTATTATTTGCTAAGAATTTTTGTGAAATAAAACCGCATTTTGTTCGTCTTTTAATTTTCTACTTTTGGTGGCTGGCTGATTTATTAATTCTTATGAGACTTATTTTTTTTTTTGAGACTTATTTTTTTAAAGAAATTGTCAAAAAATCTTTATTTTTTAAAGTAATGAATATAATTAATTTGTCAATAATGAACCATATTTTGCCATTCAGGATTTTGACTATTAAATAAGAAATCATTTTAGTATTTTTGCATTTTGTTTACCTTATGATTACATTTTAAAACTTGTATATGGTTTGCTTTAAAGCATTTTTAAGAACATAAATCATCTCTTTTTTCTGTTTTTTTTTGTGGGGTTTTTTGTAAGAATCAATTAATTTTTGTAAGAAACTGAAGCCATAAGGCCTACAGTCTTAAGTAATTTATTGTCAACAATTTTTTGAATAATTATTTTCCATAATTGTTTTCTCCTGGCTGAAAGTCTTATTTGTCACTGGAAATCATATCTTTTTTTTTCACATTCAAACTAAGCCAATTGTGCTAGCATCTTTATAAAAATACTCAGTAATTAGGCCCAATATTTTGTCTTCAAGAAATTTGGTTCTCCATACTAGGCCACAGTTAATCAACCTAATGTGGAATAAGAATGAAATAAATGTATTTTTCCTATTTGAAAACACTGTCACCTCTGGTTCTTCTCTGATCTTTCCCAAGGAAAAATTACAGCCAGCAGTATCCCTGCTGCAGTCACTTCTGAGCTGTGGGGCTGTGGGGTCCTCCTGGGGACAGTGTCTGTGGACAGTGCCACTGAGGAGTGTGAATGCTATCCTGTGTTCTTTGCATCACTTCCACCTCATGGTCTCTTAGCACTAAACTGTGAGCTTAGGCAATGGAATCCTCCTCTGTCACCTCACTCCACCTTCCTGCTCCTGCCTGTGAAAGTTCTCATATGCTTCCTGATGTTTTCTTTTACATTTGACAAACAAGAAAATTGTGGAATTAATGCCAGGGTGTGACACATCTTGCAGTGAAATCTGAAGGAAGACAATGCTTTCTCATCTCTATCCCAAGACTTCTTCTCCCAGGAGGGGTATAGACACTGCATCTGTAGTGGTGAAGGGCTATCTCTTTCCACCCTCTGAAGGTTTGATATCTGGAATAAACTTGACAGAAGACAGACCAACAGGAGACTAGACATACGGGTTTATTACATGTTTATTTACCGCGGTTCCACAAAGTATGAGACTTTAAGAAGGATCAAATGATTGAAGCTTAAATAGCATTTTAAGCTACAGGGGAAAAAAAAATCAGTGCTTTAAGTCTCCTGGAAGGTGGTGGCAGCAGCTACGGGAAGGTGAGGAGAGGACCTGCACTGCTAACAAAGATTGTCTTATTATGTAGATTAAGTCTGTAAGATTAGAGCCCTCAGAATAGGCAAAAAGTTTGTCCTGGCGTGATGAGCGCATCACAAGTGTATTGAGAACTTCAATCTCCCTTCCTGGGATACAAATTAACCTTTTCTGGTTCATATAGATTCCAGGGAGGAGTTTCATTAAAATTGCATTCTTTCTAGCGGAACTTCCTTAGTCAGATAAAGAAACTTCAAAGAAAGCAGCAACCTGTGCTTTGGGAGAGGGAGAGAGTGAGCAATGGTGGGGAAGGGGAGGAAAGGGGACAGGAGAAGCTCAGAGGTCTAGACCTTGGTTCTCTGGCTACTTCTTTAGTGCAAAGTGCTCAGCATGTCAAAGTGACATACTTTGGGGTATTGCTTTGTGCACCCCACCAAGTCTCAGGACATCTCTCTTTCTTCTCTTTTGGGAAAGATGGGAGTGCGAGGTAAGTAACAGAAGATTGAGCTCAATCTTCTGTATATTATTTCATTATAGCAATTTTTGTCACGACTCATCTAATATGTAGTGGGTAAAGAAGTGATGGGCTTTCAACCAATTTTCATGCTGTCTTGATCCCCACACTTTTCTCTAAATAATGAGCACATTAATTTCCCAACCCTGCAAATGACTCCTTTTTCTAGGGAGGGAGAATTTCATCTAGCTCAGCAGCTTAAAGGGCATATTAAAGAGCACTTTTTGTTACACCCCCTCATTGTCCTACTGTACACCCCAGGTCCCCCTGCTTTCTTTCCGTGTCCTGAGAAAATCACAGAATGCCTTGGCTGTTGTGTAACCCAGCCAGAGGCACTTTTTTCCCAGCAGGCTTGAACTCAAATAGGGCTTTTGAACATTCCCAGGCACTGATAAAAAGTATGGAGGCTTACCACTAAGGAGCTGGCCCTGGCTCTGAGCAAATTTCTTAAACCTTCCTATAAATTCCATCCCTTGACCCTTTTGCTGCAGACGTGGGTAGATCAAACATCCTTTTTCTCTCCTTGTCCTGCTGAAGGACTGCTGCAGCCCACTCTGCACCTCAGTTTTCTGAATAAATGCTTTGAACTGATTACCCTGGTATTTAGTGTTTCTTTCTTTGGAACCCCAACTCGTCCCATCTTGGGATGGTTTGGGGCACTTGTTAGTAAGAATTCCCGTGCTGCTGATTTTGGAGCGCCTCCAGCCTCAGGTTTTGCAGGAGAAAACACCAGTCACCCTGTGCTTTGTCACAAAGCAGCCATTTTATCCTACAGACAGCAGTACTTTAAGGTTTTACAAACTCTCTGAGTTTTGTTTGCTTTCAGTCTCTGGCTTATAATTATACATACACACACACATCTTTGTGTGTGTGCATATGTGTGTGTGTGTTCTATAAAAAAAATCTGCATCAAATAAAAACTTTTCTGTCTCAAAAGCTTTACCCTACTTCCTGTTATTGTTCTTCATCTTTAAGCGTCTGTTATCAAGCGAGTAATGCAAGCAGAGAGACATTGAACACACAGCAGGTTAAGTGTTTATTTGCTTTCTCATTTAAAAGCGAGACTGCATGGGGTAAAGCGCAGAATGGCCACAGCTCTTGCTGTCCACCATTCAAGAGGTGTGAGCCAATGTGCTCCTGTTGAACTCAGTTGCATAACTCTGTAACATTTCACAGTGTTCAGGGTTGTGTTAAGTATCTTTAATTCAAAGTAGAGAGGGGCTGTCCCCAGAAACAGAGTGGATGCTGTGCAAGGAGCCATCAGCCTGTGACCTAGATTTCAGAGTCACGGGGCCTCCTGCCACACGCAGTCTGTTAACAGCGCCCACAGGGAAAATACAAACAAGAAACACCTGAGGTTCAAACACAGGCACTGAATGGAGACACTTACATCCCAGACTTCTTCATTTTAAAAAGATCTTTTTATTCTTACCTGTAAGAATCACAGGTAAATGTACAGGGGCCTGAACAAGAGAGGGCCGATTTAGCGCTTCCAAAGGGACATCAGCCCTGATGGAAAGAAGAAAACACAGAATGAAGTGTTCTCCCCAGGATTTCTTAATGGGTCACCAGTCTGTGAGGTCACAACCACATAAGGAAAAAGTTACATTTTCTCACTAATGTAAGAAGCAAAGAAGAGGCAAAAAAGGGAAAAGAGTTGGTTAATTTCCTGGTTGGAATTCACTTTGCTGCTTCTGTGAGAACATGATTAGGAAGGCGGTAGGATGTATAATAAATCTAGCCCTGCTCCACCGGCTGGGAGACAATATTGCTATGCTAAGAGTTTCTGGGGGCATAATCCCATAATTCAGTGGCTTCACTCCAATGCATGTTCCACATCTTTTCCCACTGTGCTCATTTACAGTCCCAAACAGTTTCTTCCTGTCACTTCCCATTTGTGTCGCCTATTTCCATATTTTTTCTTTCCTTTAGAGATAGGCCCTGTCACAACCCATCTTACTTCTGACTCGTTGTCATCTTTCCTTGAGCTGTTCCAACCCCTTTTTTCTGCTGTCTCACTCAGTTGCCATCACCTAAAGGTTAATGAGGCAGACCGTCTCCTGGGTGAAAATGCTCTGTAGGGACTTCCTACAGCTTGGGAATCATGACCGCCATCTTTTTTCTGTGTTTATGGCACACTTCAATTTCAGGGATTGTAAGCTGTTTAGGTTCTTTTTTAAAGTTATAGGAATCAAAAGGATGAAATTAGCCTTTTAAAAATCTGAAATATTCAGAGACTCTCTGTGAACTGCTTCTTTTATTTCCCTTTGCTCCTTTGCTGTAATAATATTGGTGGTAGTCTGTGTGTGCTTGTGTATGCAGGAGGGCCAAAAGGTTGGAAGGATGACTAGAGGCTGTAGTTGCTCCTGTCATAATCATTTAACATGTGTTAAGGAATATTTTAGGAAAGAGTCAACGTCATAGATTTTAGTTAACTCTGCGTTTGAGTATGAAATCCAAAGTTTCCGAGTCCTGATTTGTTCTCTATCCGCTAGGTTTTTAATGAAAGCCATTAAAATAGTCTGCTGATGACTATGGACACAGGATTGTAGTTAATGTTACAGTGTAGTTAGTGTTATATACTCTGTCCCTGGAAGCTTATAATACTTATCATAGAATAATTTCATTTAAGATAGATTTCCCCAAATCTGAACTGATCAAATTTATTTTATGATTGAAAATTTCTAAATGCATACACTCAAAAAAAAAACTTATGTATTAGTTGTTGTTTGTGGATTTATTGTTACCATTAAGAAATTTGAATGTGTGTCTGTGGGTGTCTGTGTCATATAAGTATATAGTATCAACAATATATTTTTTTAAAATATGTGAACTAACATTGTTTTAGAATGCAACATAGAAGTGATATACTACTTACTACAATTATTTTCTCCTACTAAAGTCTTAGGATTCCTTGAGTGGTTATCCTGCTTATCCAACATTATATTAAAAACTCAGCTATTTATAATATTATTTCATTTATACAGACATCCAGATATTTTATTATAAGGGCTACTGTTATTAAGAGTGTGGATATTGGACCTAGATTTTCTGGGCTCAAATCCTGGTTTCTCCACTTATTAGCTGTGTTACCTTATCACATTGCCCAATTTCCCTTTGCTTTAGTTTTCTAATCTTAAAACAAAATGGATAAAATTTATATTTGCCTCTTAGAGTTTTTACAAAATTTAAATGTGTTAACACATGTTAAAGAACTAAGGGTAAGTTTTCAATAAGTGCTAGGTATTATTATCATTTTTAGTATTACAGCCTCTATATGTAAGCCTAATTTGTATTTTCGAGGTCTCATTTATTTTTTCTTGTAGCTCTTGAATGAGGCTACCTATTTTCTTTTGTCTGGTATTTAGTTAAACACAGAGATACTATTGCCATTTATTATGAAATCAATGTCATGGCTTTGAAGTGATATTTAATTTCCCATAGTCTTTCCTTTTAACATAAGATGTTTACATCTTGTATAATCTTCTCATATAGCTCTCGACATCCATCGCCATATCTGATGGCAAAGTTTTCCAGACGTGGTGTTACAATTATTGTACCCTCTATCCGTAGAGTTCAAGTAATTTATTTATTTATCAATATTATTCATTTCTTTACATTTTAAAATTGTAGTTAATTAATTACTTTATATATTATTATTTATGCATTGCTATTCTTTAATATTACTTATTTATTAATAACTGTTTAATAATATAAATAGTGATGATTGATGCCCCTGAAGCAAAGTTGAGTACTGGCCAGAAAGATAGGAGAGGATCCTTACCTCAGTGAAAGAATGGCATCTCCCCTCACGGTGTTTACGAACTAATTCGATGCTAGTATTATTTTTTTAAGTAGATGAAGCTAATTTTGAAAGTTTGGGTTTTAAAATGTTATTGAGGCTTCAGAGAAGATCTGTAATGGAAAGAGGCTAAGAGGAAAGGAATTTCATTTTCCCATAATAGCTTTTGTTTATTCATGCCTCTATCCCTGCCTTTTCTAATCTTTTAAAAATAAGCCTTAGGAAAAAAAAAAGTTGGAGGCACATGGAAATAGGCTTTATAATTTTACCTTTTTATAATTCTGAAGCTACAACTGACCCTCCTCAATATGGTCTTCCTTTTTAACATTAATTACCTTGTTATCTGAGAGATACAGCAGCTCTCCCCTGTCTGCTTAGGAAGAGTGCCAGCAGGGCAACAGTTGGAAGTGAATTACCATGATTGTTTGGGGCTTTAGAAAGCCCTCTCCGCTGTCTATTCTTCTTAGACTCCTGCTACAGTCACTTGGGTATGTTTTTTAATTCAGTATTCCTGTGTCCACTGTCCAGTAAACGTATGTTTGTACTGTATGTATATAACCAATTATACTGTGGCTAGGGGCAGTGTCTCCTCTGGATTCTTCGCATGCCAGTGATTAGAAAACCTGGTGTAGGACTCCTGGGCATGCCCTCAGTCAAGAGGTGAGGGGAAAGGCATATTCCACTTGCCTACAGATTCTGCTTTTTCAGATGATTGTTTATGACCACTGGGGTGAGCAGGCATTTTGCTTTGTGTTCTTCAACATTAATGTTTTTCTACTCAGCAGAGACTAGTGCTTATGAGCAAGAAAGTTAAGATTCAGGACCATTATAAGGGTATTGAAGTGAACACATCCAGTCTATTTACTTAGTTTGATTATTTTGACTGCATCCATTTGTCACTTCGGCTTAAGGCCAGTTTGGCCAATTTGATTAAATTGACTGGTTCTTTCACTGAAGTGACCAGTCAATGCTAACAAATTGGTTGTGTTTGTAGAAACTCATTAGGTTTTATCTCTTGCATTGTGTCTGCAATAGATATGGAATCAAGAATTTGACACAGACTTTGCTTTTAGTTCTTGCGGCAAAGGGTGTGGAGAAAGGATCGTGTCTAGAATTTTATAGATTTGAGATGGGAAAAATACCATTAGTGATTTAGGCTAGGCGCTAGCTGCCAGGTATCAATTATTATCAAGGCACTCATGTTGTGATTACATTGTGCTTTCCTGAAAAGTTTTTTTGTTTGTTTGCTTGTTTTTTTTAATAAACACTTGGTGTTATTCTCTCCTTATTCTAAGCACCCAGGTAGTCAATTAATGTGTGACCTGGAGGAAAGTAATATCTCCAGCAAGTGTCATGCAAATTGTTTCTTGGAAAAGAAGAAACTGCTTTCTTGCCAAGAGGAACAGTGCTGACCATAAACGTGATTCTGGTATTTGAGTTTCATTTATTTCAAACTTCTTGTTTGCTATCCCAAGGGCCACATATCTTCAAGGCTTCTGCATGTCAGCTGTGTAATTGCTGTAATAATAATCTGGTATAAAAGTCAGTAGCTTTCTACTATCCAGCAAAATAATTTTCTGGCATTTTTGTTTGTGACCAAGCAACAGTTTTAGCTAATAGTTGTATTAATCACAAAAAAATTATAAGAATAAATTAGAAGATGAGTCTATCACCATCTTTTTGTGCTATTTTTATTTGAAATAAAATATATTCTTTTCAATGCTTGTTGCCTGGCACCCTAAGGCATGCTCTGAGACCAAGGAATGCAATGGGAGCCTGTAGGAGAATCCGTGGCATATCTACTAGGAATCTCTGACTGCAGACAAGGGAATCTAAAGCCGACTAATTTAGCCAATGGGAAATTTCGTGGGTTAATTTATGGTGCTCACGGCAATAATGGGATGCTGAGTAAACAAGGCAGGAAGCAGGGCAGATTCCATTACTCATTTTTATATGTCTACCTCCTTAAAAATTAAGAAGACATTACCTTTGTATATAAAAAAGAAAGTTTTAATTGGATTTTACCCTGACCCATAATCTTAGTCTCAGGAGAGTAATCTCAAGGCCCTGAACGTGCTTTCTTAGAACATCAACCCCTATTAAATCTGGGCTTTTAAGTGACAGCAAGATCATTCTGCTATCTATCAGGACATATGTTGACCTGACTTGTACGTGGCATATATTTTTAAAAACCTAGTTAAGGTATTTTTCAAAACCTGATATAGTTTACTATACCTAAACATTGTACCAGTATTGTTCAATCTAAAAAAAATTGGTAAGGAGTAAGATCCTAGTTTATCTGATTGAATATGTCCACCTTTAGAGAAGAATGTCTGTAATACATGATATTACCTGGGAATTGCATTGGTTAGCATCTGTCTATTCGGTTTCTGAACATTCTATTCACTGAGAAAAACAAACAAACAAACAAAAAAAGTAGATTCTAACCCAAAAAAGGAACACACTGTTAACTGGCAAGTTTCAAACATAAATGATAGGATTACCAACAAAATGGTTAACTCCTATTGTTGCAGTAGCATGCATTAGCAGGAGGGTGGCATGAGTGTGAAGCTTTGGTTGATCTTGGGCAAGGCTGTGGCGATATGAGTAAGAATGCTGGTAGAAGAATAAAAGCTGACTCCAGCCTTTGACTTAGGCTGCAGGGTGGATGGTGACGACTACATGAGGGAGAGAAGGACTGAGAAAGAAGAGGCTGACTACCACTCAAGGTCACTCAGAGTGACCGTTCCTTACTTTTAATAAACTCTCTTAATAACTAATCATCATCAAGTATTCTGACTCCTCTGACAATTCTGGTTTTGTCTTAAATGTCTTGTTTTTGTTTATTGTTGCATTAAGTCCTAAATATTTTGTATTTCTGTTGGGGTTTGTCCTATTTTCTTCTCAGGTTGAGGTGTCAGTAGCAAACCAGATCTCACCAATGCCCCTGTGCTTCCACTGCACTGTGGCTGCTGCTTCCATCACACCAGGATATCACAGTGTCCTAGTTTAGAATTCACATATTTAATGATACATTTTGGCAGTGCTGCATCATATTTTTTTTATTCAGGAATAAAAATACAAATAAATGCTTGACAAGGGCTGAAAAAGTCTGTTTAACATTAAAGCCAATGTAATTAGAGAAACAAAGTTTTTTGAAGAAAAGTGGTGTTAATTAAATCTGAAGTTTCACTTTTAGAACATGTTCTACATTCAAAATGCTTGCAAAAAAACAAGACTTTTTTTCAATATAAATGAATTTTTACACTAGTTTTCCCTTCTCCTTCTTTTTCTTGTTCTGAATCAATTGTCAATGCCTTTAAGGCATAGTTTGCCTCATAGAAGATCAGAGACAAGTATATTCATCCATTTCTGTGTTCACTAAAAAGAAAATTTTATTCAAAATGAGGTGTCAGTAACCTATTTCTGCATGGCTGTGTTTGTTTCAGAGAGACCTCCAAAATCACCACAGAGATGTAGTTAACTAATAATATTGATTGGTTATTCTCTTGTCTGCCTGCTGAATTAAGAATTTATCTGATCTATCCACTAGTGTTTGTTGAGTTTCTACATACCCAACACTGAACTAGATACTATAGAAGAATGAATAGAGAAATCAGATTTACCTCTGGTCATTGAATGATTCACAAGTCTCCACCTGCTGGATCTTCCAACACAGTATTCTTCATTAATAGAAAGTTTTTTCACTGGTGGCATGGGCTGCAGGGTCTGAGTTTCTTTATTTCCATTCTAAGTCATTTTATCAGAGTCAAAATTAGTTACTTAAAATTAAGGGATAAAAGATGAACCCTTTTAGATTCTTGTAGGTAGAGCAATCACATAATTTATCCTGGAAACCAGAACACTGAGAATAAAAAAGGTAATAATAAAACCTATCCCATAAAAAGTAGCCATAAACTAGGATTATCCTAGGCAAACAAGGACATACGTTGACCTGACTTGTACATGGCATATATTTTTAAAAACCTAGTTAAGGTATTTTTCAAAACCTAATATAGTTTACTATACCTAAACATTGTACCAGTATTGTTCGATCTAAAAAAAAAATGGTAAGGAGTAAGTCCTATGAGTATCCAGATATTGTCCAGTTGGTCAATGTAAAGCAAAGTTCCTTCAAATGTACAATGGTCTGTTACAACTATTGTTAATTACCTACTCGTTTCTCCATCTAGTTAGACATAATTATGCCACCCCTGTGTAAGCCTATGCATGACCAAGAGTACTCTTTATTTTGTACTTTTAGTAACTGTAAATCTTTATTCAAAACTTGGAAATTTTTTGTTGTAAAAAAGTATATATACCAGGAAGCAAACAGCAACTTTTTCACTTGCAATTAGATTAATCATGGTCTATTTAAAGCAAGAGCAGTGACCGGTATTAGGTATTTTTGTGAACTATGGTTCGTGTTCTGGAATGTTAACATAATACCAATCCTCTGCTGCCTAATGGCCCCTGACCCTGACATAATCACTCTAGTGCAGGCTTCTAAACCCCTATCAATAAATTCTAGCCATCTTTAGCTAAAGTGATGTCATGGCCTTGCTCTCTCAGGCAGATCTGATGCTTATTTCTCAAAGTTTGACTTCTTTGAAAAACAGATTTTTCTCCCAATGGTGTGGAACCCACCAGAATCCTGCAGCCAAATATTGGTTCTTTAGCCAGGCACTTCAAATTTTCATTTTACAAAATACACACAACACCAATAAAATTTAATTAAAAACATGGTTTTCCTGTAACTTTAATCCGAAATTATAAAAGGAAACTGAATTACAATAAAGCCCACAATATTTGAAAATGTGTTCTAAAGCCAAGATAGCCAACTGCATACAGCCAGGAAGAGCATCTTCCACCAAGAGACCGGAAAGTCAGGAAGACTGGCACACTCTGAGCGGATCTTTGGAAGGGGGGCATTGAGAGTGGATGGGGGGAGAATGCAGACCCTGGGCTGGAGGAGAAGGAAACTGGGAACCCTGCATGGGGCTGCTGAGCAACAGGACTCATTTGTGGCTCCCAGTGACTCCTGGGCAAGAAGTGAGTTAAATAGGGGTGGCTGCCTCTTGCCACGCACCTCTAGAATCCTGCCTCTAGAATCCTGCCTCCAGAATCCTAACTGCGTGAGACTCCATGATCCCCAAGGACATTTGAGGTGACAGAGAGAGCTGTTTAGAGAGGTAGCAGGGACAGGATTCCAGCTTGTGCCGAGCCCTGATGGTTTGGTGTGGGATGGGCTGCAGTGGAGCATGGACAGGGCGCCCATTCCCCAAGGCTTACCATGTTCCTCTAGGTGTCTTTGGCCCTTGTTGACTGTCAGACCTAGAGACAGCAGGGCAGTCTGGCCCTGAGATAGGGATAGTCAGATCTGCAAGTACCCCTGTCTGCTGCTCTCTCCCAGTGTCCCTCCCTGGACTCATATGCTTGCAGTGCAACCTCAGATGCCCAGTGAAGATGCTTCCCAGTGGCCACCACCATAGCTCCTTCAGTGAAAGATGACACCCAACCCTTTAAGAGCTTCTGCAGATGGTCCCCAACCTATGTGTACATCTTTGCTATCATGTACTCACTGACAGCCCACACTGCTTTGCTAGTGTTTATGCATAGGTGGACCTCACCACCTTTCCTCCACCAGCATACATGCTGCTGCCACAAACAGAACTAGCAGACACTGCCACCTCACCTCTGCTGGTGCACACACACACTTGTGGAAACTGCCTCTCTGCCCCTACAAATGCCCTGCCACTGCCAATGTGCATGCATCCCATCATGCTGCCACTGCTGCTAGTAGGTGTGCACAAGTGTAGACCCCAATGCCACTACCTCAGTTAAGGGCTTCAGCCTACACCCCTAATTGGAGTGTTGTTGTCAGTGGACTGCAAACAACTTGTCCCCATCCAGCACAACATGTCCTTAACTTCAGGGGCCAGAGAGCAAAGTCTTAGGCTTGATACCAGGCCCCCAGGTTAGAGCATGCAAACCAGCAGTGCTTAACTAACCCTTGGCTCCCTGAAAACTTCCAGAAACGAAGCCAGTTGAATGAATTCATCTTATACAACAGTCAAACCCTCAAGAACATCAAAGAATATAAAAGCAAAAAACCACAAAGGACAGAAACTTCAAAGATTAAAGGAAAATCAACACAGATAGATGAGAAATGACCAGCATGAGAACTCTGGCAACTCAAAAAGCCAGAGTATCTTCTTACCTCCAAACCACCACACTAGTTTCTTGGCAATGGCTTTTAACCAGACTGAAATGGCTGAAATAACAGACATAAAATTCAGAATCTGGTTGGAACAAAGATCATCAATATTCAGGAGAAAGTATTTTTAGTAGAGACGGGGTTTCACCTTGGTCTCGATCTCCTGACCTCGTGATCCGCCCGCCTCGGCCTCCCAAAGTGCTGGGATTACAAGCGTGAGCCACCGCGCCCAGCCTATACATTCTTTCTATCTGCACACAGCACGTGATCTAAAATTGTACACATGCTCACTCATAAAGCAATTCTCAACACATTTTAAAAAGCAAAATCAAATAAACCACATTATCAGACCACCGTGCAATAAAAATAGGACTCAATACCAAGAAGATATTTCACAATAATACAATTATATAGAAATGAAACAACCTGCTCCTGAATGATTTTGGGACAAGTAATGAATTAAGGCAAAATCAAAAATGTCTTTGAAACCAATGGAAACAAAGATACAAAATGCCAGAATCTCTAGAACACAGCTAAAACGGTGGTCAGAGTAAAGTTGATGGTGCTAAAAACCTACATCAAAAAGGTGGAAAGATTTCAAATTAATAACCTAACATCTCACCAGAGGAAAGTGAGAACCAAGCCCAAAGATAGCAGAAGAAAAGAGATAACTAAAATCAGAGCTGAACTGAATGAAGTTAAGATGCAATAAACCATACAAAAGATCAACAAAACCAAATGTTTTTATTTGAAAGAATAAGATTATAAGATCACAATAAACACAATCTGAAATGAGAAAGGAGATATTACTGCTGACCACACAGAAATACAGATAACCGTCAAAGACTATTATGGACATCTCTATCCACACAAACTAAAAAACCTAGAAGAAATGAATAAATTCCTGGAAACAACCTCCAAAGATTCAACCAGAAAGAAATTGAATTCCTGAACACACCAATAATGAGTTCTGAAATTGAATCAGTAATAAAAAGGCTAACAACCAGAAAAAGTCCTCGAACAAACAGATTCACAACTGAATCCTACCAGACATATAAGGAAGAGCTGATGCCAACCCTAATGAAACTATTCCAGAAAAAATTGAAAAGGAGTGTCTGTTCATATCCTTCGCCCACTTTTTGATGGGGTTGTTTGTTTTCTTCTTGTACATTTGTTTAAGTTCCTTGTAGATTCTGGATATTAGCCCTTTGTCAGATGGATATATTGAAAAAATTTCCTCCCATTATACAGCCAACAAACATATGAAAAGAACCTCATCATCACCGGTCATTAGAGAAATGCAAATCAAAACCACAAGAAGATACCATCTCATGCCAGAATTGTATGGCAATCATTCAAAAGTCAGGAAACAACAGGTGCTGGGGAGGATGTGAAGAAATAGGAATGCTTTCACACTGTTGATAGGAATATAAATTAGTTCAACCATTTTGGAAGACAGTGTGGCAATTCCTCAAGGATGTAGAACCAGAAATACCATTTGACCCAGCAATCCTATTACTGGGTATATACCCAAAGGATTATAAATCATTCTACTACAAAGACACATGCACAAGTATGTTTATTGCAGCACCATTCACGATAGCAAAGACTTGGAACCAACCCAAATTCCCATCAATGATAGACTGAATAAAGAAAATGCTGCACATATACACCATGGAATACTATTGAGCCATAAAAAAGGATGAGTTCATGTCCTTTGTAGGGACATGGATGAAGCTAGAAACCATCATTCTCAGCAAACTAACACAGGAACAGAAAACCAAACACCGCATGTCACTCATAAGTGGGAGTTGAGCAATGAGAACACATGGACACAGGGAGGGGAACACCACACATCCGGGCCTTTCGGGGGCCGGGGGTTAGGGAAGGGCTAGCATTAGGAGAAATACCTAATGTGGATGACGGGTTGATGAGTGCAGCAAACCACCATGGCACGTGTATACCTATGTAACAAACCTGCACTTTCTGTACATATACCCCAGAACTTAAAGTATAATAATAAAAAAAAATTTTTTTTGAAGAGGAGGAACTTTTTCCTGTCTCATTCTATGAGGCCTGCATCATTCTGGTACCAAAATCTGGCAAAGACACAATAAAAAATAAAATTTCAGGCCAATATTCTTGATGGACATTGATGCAAACCTCCTCAACAAAACACTAGCAAGCTGAATCTAGCAGCATATTAAAAAAGCTAATCCACCACGATCAAATAGCATTTATTCTTGGGATGCAAGTTTTGTTCAACATATACAAATCAACAAATGTGATTCATCAGGTAAACAGAAGTGACAACAAAAACAGAACAAGGTTTTTTTTTTTTTTTTTTTTTTTTTTGAGACGGAGTCTCCCTCTGTCGCCCGGGCGGGAGTGCAGTGATGCGATCTCGGCTCACTGCAAGCTCCGCCTCCCGGGTTCACGCCGTTCTCCTGCCTCAGACTCCAGAGTAGCTGGGACTACAGGAGGCCGCCACCACCCTCGGCTAATTTTCTTGTATTTTAGTGAAGACGGGGTTTCACTGTGTTAGCCAGGATGGTCTCGATCTCCTGACCTCATGATCCTCACACCTCGGCCTCCCAAAGTGCTGGGATTACAGGCGTAAGCCACCGTGCCCGGCCAAAGCAACACGATCTTAATAGACAAAGAAAAGACTTTTGATAAAATTAAATATCTCTTCATGTTAAAACCCCCCAACAAATTAGGCATTGAAGGAACATACCTCAGAATAATAAGAGCCATCTATGACAAACCCACAGCCAACATCTAACTGAATGGGCAAAAGCTGGAATCATTTCCCTTGAAAACCAGAACAAGACACTGATGCCCACTCTCACCACTCCTATTCAATATAGTAGTGAAAGGCCTAGCCAGAGCAGTCAGGAAAGAGAAAGAAATAAAATGGATCCAAATAAGAAGAGAGGAAGTCAATCTGTCTTTGCAGCTGATGTAATTTTATTCCTGGAAAACCCCACAGTCCTGTCCCAAAAGCTCCTGTATCTGATAAACAACTTCAGCAGAGTTTCACAATAGAAAATCAACATACAAAAATTAGTAGCATTTCTATAGACTGAGAATGTCCAACCTGACAACCAAATCAGTAGTGTGGTTCCATTCACAATAGCCACATAAAGAATAAAATACCTGGGAATATCATTAATGAGGGAGGTGAAAGGTCTTAAAAACAGGAATAAAAAAAAACACTGCAGCAAGAAATCAGAGATGACACAGACAAATGGAAAAACATTCTATGCTCATGGATAAAATCAATATTGTTAAAATGGTCATGCTGCCCAAAGCAATGTATATATTTAATGCTATTCCTATCAAACTATCAAGAATGTTTTCCACAGAATTAGAAAAAAATATTCTAAAACTCATTTGGACCAAAAAAGAGCCTGAATAGTAACAGCAATCCGAGCAGAAAGAACAAAACTGGAGGCAATACAGTACTCAATTTCAAACTATACCTCAAATGTGTAGTAACTAAAACAAACAGCATGGTACTGATACAAAAACTGACACATAGGCCAATGGAAGAGTTTCAAGTACTCAGAAATCAAGCTGCACACTTATAACCATCTGATGTTCAACAAAGCTGACAAAAACAAGCAATGGGGAAAGCACTCTCTATTCAATAAATGCTCCTGGGATAACTGTCTAGCCATACGCAGAAGATTGAAACCAGACCCCACTTTCACCATATACAAAAATAAACTCAAAATGAGTGAAGGACATAAATGTAAACCTAAAACTATAAATGCCCTAGAAGAAAATCTTGGAAATATTATTCTGGACATCAGCCCAGGCAAAGTCTTCATGATGAAGACTCCAAAAGCAATTGCAATAAAAACAAAAATTGACTGATGGGACTTAATTAGACTGAAGAGTTTCTGCACAGCAAAGGAAACTTTCAGTAGAGTGAACTGACAACTTCCAATATTGGACAATATTTGCAAACTATGCATCCTACAAGGGTCTAATATCAAAACTCTGCAAGAAACGCAAATCAACAAGCAAAAACAATCTCATTGCAAAATGGGCAGAGAACATGAGCAGACATTTCCCAAAAGAAGCCATACATGTGGTCAACAAGCATATGAAGAAATGCTCAGTATCACTTATGATTAGGGAAATGCAAATCAAAAGCACAATAAAATATCATCTCACACGAGTCAGAATGGCTACTATCAAAAAGTCCAAAAATAACAGAAGCTGGCAAGGTTGTGGAGAAAAATGAATGTTTATACACTGCTGATGGGAATGTAAATTAGTTCAGCCACTGTGAAAAGCAATTCAGAGATTTCTCAGAAATAGAACTATCATTTATACCAGCAATTCCATTACTAGGGATATACTCAAAAGAATG
Source organism: Hylobates moloch (assembly GCF_009828535.3). Classification (NCBI taxonomy): domain Eukaryota; kingdom Metazoa; phylum Chordata; class Mammalia; order Primates; family Hylobatidae; genus Hylobates; species Hylobates moloch. The sequence continues at coordinate 71,385,755 of NW_026652279.1, read as the reverse complement.
TAAATCATTCTACTTTAAAGACGCTTGCACTTATACGTTCATCATAGCACTATTCACCATAGTAAAGATACAGACTCAACGTAGATGCCCATTGACAGTAATTGGATAAAGAAAATGTGGTACATATACACCATGGAATACTACATAGCTATTAAAAGAAACAGACATCATGGTCTTTGCAGCCACAGAGATTGAACTGGAGACCATAATCCTAAATGAATTAATGCAAGAACAGAAAACCAAATACCAGGTTTTTACTTATAAGTGAGAGCTAAACATTGAGTACACATGGACACAATGAAGTGAACAGTAAACACTCAGGCCTTCCTGAAGGTGGAGGATGGAAGGGGGATAAGGATTGCAAATCTACCTATCAGGTGCTGTGCTTATTACCTGAGTGATGAAATAATCTGTACAACAAACCCTTGTGACATGCAATTTACCTGCGCATGTACCTCCTGAACCTAAAATAAAACTTGGGAAGAAAACAATGAAAATGTATTCTAACTATATTTTTAAAACCATGTGATTTTAGCCAGATATATTAACAAAAATATTTCCATAAACCTATTTAATTAGAAAAGGCTAAGAAAGTAAAGGTCACAAACCAAGAATGCAATAATTAAAAAGCTGGCATTAAGTTCAGGGTTTCGAACATCTATTGCAAGCTTATGGAAGCCGATTTGGATGACACGCTTTTTAATAAGCATGCCTATTACTGCCCTAAAGAGTACCTATAAAGAGTACATTCAACTTTTATTATGAATTATTTAAATGTATCCCTGGGAATACTTTTGGGCTCCTTTGAACTCAAACTTTTGGGGTTTATTTTTAGGAAGTATTATCTATTTGTAAGGATTGTTATTTCATGACATTCTTTTTAAAACACTTCCCAATTAACAAAGAGAATTACATTTTAAAAATACTAAAACTCATTTCATCTTTCTGTTGCCCTGTTGTCGTTTGGGCCCTTTTATCGTTTGGGCCCTTTTATAAATAAAAGATACAGTATGGAAACTTGGTGATCCACTTTTCCTATATCTTGAAATATTTTGCCATTTCATTACCTTGGATTACATCATTACTTTTTCATTTTTATGGGTTATTCTAATAAAGATGAAAATAATAAAGAAAGGGAATACTGGGAGTATTCTGTCGTAGGATGACACAAGAGTGAAATAAATGATCAGCCTGGAATTATTCTTCAAATTTTCACTATTTTGTCCAAAATATTTTAATATTCTTTGAAAAGGTCTAAGAGAAGTCTGGTGCCACTTTCTTTATAGCATATTTGTTTGTTTATTTGTGTGTTTTAAGTTTTCATTGAAAATAGTTTTTTTTTTAATTTCTACCTATAATGGCACTGAGTAAAACACTGACAAAAGAATACATTTAAAGGTTATTAGACAAATGAGATGAATGCTGAGTAAGACAGTAGCACTCAAGAGTCTAATGATGATGGTGAAGTTGAAATTGAAATCTCAGACTATATACCTTCAGACGACCGCAAATTACATGATTTTTTTCAGACTCCATGGCAAATTAGCTAACAATAATTTCTAATCACAGAAAAAATGATTTTATCATGCAGTGTTTCATTCAACATAAAGTACTTCATCAGGCAGGTTTTAGAATAAGGACTTCATGTGTGCTTTTTAGCTTAAAGGACATGTGACAATATATTTTATATTTTGGGATGTCTGTTTATCACAACATACATATGTTTCCTAAGTTAACAAAAGCTGAGGCTGATGTACGTGCAATGATGATTGAAAGGAAATTGATGAAATTGAAATGGAAAATAATTTGTTGGCTTTGTTAATTCTAATTAGTGATCATAAATCTAAAAATTAAAATGTTTTACAATTATGAAGCATAGTTGATCACCATTTTCTCTTTCAAAAATTAAAAGCTGTCAAAATATTCACAGGTCCTGTATTTTGATAAATACAAGAAGAAAAACAAGAGCAATGACGAACTAGAGCTCTTTGAGATACATTGAAAACTTGGAATCAGTACTTACAAGATCGGCAAGTTCAATGTTAATGCATATGAGTTGGTGAATGGTTAGATGCATTCAAAGGATGTTGTGCATTTTGAGTATATACCTTCAAAATCGGAAAAAATATGAACTTGAAACCATTATTTGCTATGTTTAAAATCTTACTAAAGTTTCTACAAAACCTGTTACCTGTTTTTCACTATACCTTTATACTTATATTTATAAAGTGTTCCAAATGAACTAAAATATATTTATTATTAAAAGTGGTTAATTGAACTCAGAGGGTAAGTGATGATGATTGATTATTCTGGCAAACTAGAGTTACCTTGGTTTAAGCAGGCCCATAATGCTTGATCATGTATGTTTTTGATGATAAATCTCTGTAATTTTTATTCTCCTGCTTTTCTTCCCCTCTCCCAAAAAATATTAAATAAGGAAACACGATTATAATGTTCAGGCACTGTGGATTGTGTGTACTAGTATATTTTGAGAGTTTAAATAATGTGACAGGGCATTCACTGTACAGACTTAATAACTTGAAAGGGGCAGGAAATTCCTCTTTGGTGAATTAATCAATTATTGAATATTTGCATCATTTAGTGTGATTGTGATTATGGCAGTGAATAAGGCTAAAATGTTGGCATTGATACATGTATATATAGTAAAGTCTTGAGATATATGTAAGTAGCAATATTTGAGTTAACTAACTCAGTCTGAGTCTGAACTAACACATACCTTGCAGTATGCAGTCTATAGCTCTCATTCTTTTCATTCTTACAGCAAGAACACCTTTTGAGAGAAGCTGCTTATGTAAGGGTCCATTAAACATTCTGGCAGGACTTACTATGAAATGAAGACAGCATAGGAAAATGGGAAACTGGATTTTTATTTTTTTCACTCTACCAGTAGTGATATGTGTGAACAAATCAATCGCTCTCTCTCTTTTTTCTTTTTTTGGTCATCTGTAAGATGAAGGACTGTAATATGACCTCTAAATTCCCTTCCATCTCAGATATCTCTATATCAATATCTTAGATGACGTTTGGATCACCCAGGGATTCAATTTGGATTCCTGTTCCTTTCTGGTTCAAATCTGACCTAAATGATACTTAATAATTACAGAAATCCCTGGAGTTGGCTGCTGTACAGCTTGAGCAGCTTCTCTCATACTTTCTCTATTCCAATTCCTCTCACTTTTCTTTCTATGAAATGACTGATTAATGTGAGTCTTTTCCCTTAATGTGTACAAATAGAACGAAATCAGATCAGTTCACTACTATAACTCTAGAGGCTGGTACAACTTCAAGCATACAATGAAGATAATAAATATTGATCAAATAAAGAACATGATTTAAAGAACAAATAAATGTAGCAAGAGAATATTTGACCTTCTATTTTATCGTGTTTTCTTCTGTGCCAGGGGAAAAAAAGTTTCCAGAAATTCAGGTAGCACAGTAAAATATCAACTTCTAGGGATTTTTGACAACTTATAAATATTATTCCCTTTTCCCTGCAAACTGAATCTATTTCTCATGCTTGCTTGCTTGCTTGCTTTCATACCCACACACAAACAATCGGATTTTCTTGATTTCCGACTCCAATAGAATCAGGTCAGCAGTGAGGATGGAGGCAACAAATCTCTTTATCACTGTTGACTTTTATGGAACTGACATCTCTTAAAATATTTTTCTTGACTTTGGTGCTTTTTTATGACTGATTAGGCAGTAGGGCACTACAGTCAATTGAATCTCCCTGAATCTAATATTAAAAGCAAAAAAAGGAAAGACCCGAGGGGCAACAGAATAAGTGAAAAGTACTAAAGAAGGTCCAATAATTCCTTTCCAAAAAATCTAAAATTGCATATAAGTGTTAGCTTTTCTGTCTGCCCAAGTAACTGTTGTTGTGGCTCTGACCTTCTCTGTTTTTCATCAAGACAGCATTCCACTGTTTCAGGTTAGTAAGAGATTCAGTTCCTAAGTATTGATTGTTGATGAATGTCTTACAAAGTAAAATGTACGTATCTAATGACAAGTAGGAAAGAAAATATTTCTCCACTGTAGTGGAATAGACAAGTTATCTAAGATAATGGGAAGTGTACAATAAAAATAAATGTAAGCCCCAGAAAACTTTATTTGTGTTTATGGGTAAAGTTTTTTATTTGGGCATACTGACATTAGCCAAAATGAATCGTGAGTAAAACCTGCAACATTAAACTACAGAAGAATATTACAAGTACTGTTTCTTTCAACTCCTAGTAAGTAGGAATATAGATGACACCAAGGACAGTAATTGAAATTATATCCACATGCTTGAAGATGTAATTAAAATTTAAAAAGCCATACAGAGATTTTTGCTAAAGCATCATGTCACTTAGCTATCTTTTAATAAATAATTTCCCAAATAGCTTTATTTAAATCCCTTGGACAATATGAGGAGCAAAACCAACACAAAACAATACAAAAGCCAACAACAACAATGAAAACTCTACTTCTCCGACAATAAAATAAATATCCTCTCTTATCTTAAGAGCCAGTTAATATTTGTACAATGATGTAAATACTGTGTAGTATAAGAAAGCATGTCATATCTTACTGGGAGACAATATCTAAGAGCTTCTAATTTCTTCTCCTATTCATGCAGTCCTTTACTCTGCAGCTCGTAGAGAGGGCTTACGTTTGAGGCTCTTACAACACATAATAGCTTCTTGTTTATTTGCCCTGAAATGCCCAAAAAGGCTTAGAGAAGAATTATTAAATTTCAATTTCTGTGATTTTACAGCAACAGCTTTCCAGAAATAACCAGTAGATAACATGAACAGAGGTCATCAAGAAACACGACTGCAGGATGAAAACAAATATTAATTAGTCTTTTATTTTTATTCTATAAGATTTTCAATATTGCAAAATTTACACAGTTTACATGTACCTGAAGAACTGCAAAGGTTAAAGTAACGTAAAAGATTCCGTGTAAACATAGTTGAAACAAAATACAATAGCTCTCTAGGTTTGTCATTCTACTTAGTTTTAGACAGGTTGTCATAGAAATGGGTCTAGCTGGTAGAATATTTTCACACTCAAGTTCTTTTGATAGATATTTAATATTTGATAATTCCCACAGTAATGAGAATTTGGTGATGAAAATTGTGAGCATTTTTCTGATGTTTGAGCCACTTACCTCTGGGTCAATTTTGTGATATGGCTCCATAATTGGTATAGAAATATGTAAAGGAAGAATTTTACGTAGGGGACCTCAGTATGGAAGTGGTCCATGAAGACACATCCAGGTTTATGTTTGTCCTTCTTTGTGCTCAGCGATGCTTTTGGGTGGAACTTAAATCATCTCAAGGATCCCAGTATGTACTGTATTCTGATTTGCTTTGACATAGATTCAATTCCCTACTTTTCCACCAGAAACCTTGAACCAAGTTTTTAATCTCATAAACCTTGCTTAATTCACAAATAAAAAGAGAGATTTAGAATGGAGAATCTTCACTTTCACTTTCTGTTCCAAAAATTATTAGATTCTTTGACTGCATCTACGTATGTGACCTAGAACTTGGAGTACTGACACAAGTTAAACAGAGAACTACAGTTAAAAGACTGTGCTGGCTCCTGCCACCCTTTTCTCATCCCATTTTCTCTCAAGTTATAATAAAGAAATGAGATTAGAAACAGGCAATATGCAAAATATGGTCAATATTTTATTGCAAAATCCAGCAGCAAAAATACAGAAATTATTTGAAATCTAGACTATTATCTGAAAATCAATTTTTTAAAAGAGTTATCTGTTTACTCAATCCCTGCTATTCAACTTTTCTGTTCTTTCAATCATATATTACTATCCCAATTTTTAGATTATTTATAAACAATGGCTTATGATAAAATAACAGTGATATTACATTTGGGTAACCATTATAATGAGCTCTACCACCGCTTTTTGAGTATTTATTTGCATTTATATTTCCTTCAAAAATGCAAGGTCATATGAGAAACAATGGCAGCATTTGCCAAACTATGAACTATAATTTTGGGAGAGGAAGGTCTGTACAGTTTAAATTGCTAATGTTGACTTTTTTTTTTCTTAACTCATAATACAGATGTTAATGTTGAGATACAGGTAAGTAATATTACATTTGCTTCCAAAGTAGTTTTGAAGATCTGCTGATAAATATAAATAGTAAATTATGTTTAGGAAACATATTAATCCAGAGAAAATAATAACTATTGTTACAGTTACTGTAACACCTTTTATTAATGCTCTTAGAATTTTATAAAGTTTCATAATGCTAAAATGATTCTTAAATATTCCTCTTCCTTTTTTTTTTTGATAGATGAACTATTTTCTGCTAGGTTCTTCCCCTAGCATTGCTCATGATTGCTGTTAATTTTAGCCTAGTGGCAATTAAGAATCCTGGTTTTTCACCATCTGCAGAAGAGTTATTCATTAGGTAGGACACCATGAGGAACAGACAAGTGTCTAAGGATAGATAATTGAAAGTAACTGCAATTCCCCTCAAATACTTTGCCCACCTGTCAGGCTCTTTGGCATAACAAAATTATTTTTCTGTCAATTTTTAGTTTTTCAATAGTTCAAGAGATTCTGAGAGAAGATCAACCTTTTTAATTGTTGTAAAAGAAGTCTCAGAACATCAGAGCTTTCTGTTTCTCGGGGTAAATGATTAGTTTGCTAAATATAAATAAAAACCCAATTTGCCTGACACTTTGGAATATCTTAAAGTAAATATGCAAATTGGAAAATCTCCTTCACCAGAGTTGCATTTTAAATTAGGCCAAGCTTAAAAGAAAAATTAAAAAAACACAAGAGGCAGTGAACCTAAAGTCATTTTAATAAGTTCTTTTTGCTCTGGCCCTCCCCCTATTCATATCAACCCTCTCTTTGCTTTTCTTTCTCCCCTTCAACCTTTCTCTTTTTGAAGTTCACAGCTTTGAAACATACTATTATTATCTTATCTCTTATCTTTCCTTTCCTGCAGCTTCTTTCTATTAGCTTTTTGTTAGCTATCTAGGGGAAGGTGTGTTTGTGTGTGACCTCTGAGTGGTTTCTGACTTCAGGAATATACTTTTGTTTTCTTAGGGTGGTGATCCGGGGAAGAGGACTTGAAAACCTGGTAAATGACTATTGATAGACTTTGGGTTCACAGACATTTTTGTCTCTTTTGATGTACGTGCCAGAATAAGTGTATATTATTCTCCTATGATTTCTTATAACTGATAATGCTTTCCCACTCTTTCACTTAGAATTATGTGTAAAATAAAAAACACATAAATAAAACCTTAAATTACTATTTCAAAATTCCAGCCTAACATTTTATTCAAAAAATATATATACTGTGTGGCCAGGTGCGGTGGCTCACTCCTGTAATTCCAGCACTTTGGGAGGCCGAGGAGGGCGGATCACGAGGCCAGGAGATCGAGACCATCCTGGCCAACATGGTGAAACCCCTTCTCTACTAAAAATACAAAAAAAAAAAAAAAATTAGCCGGGCGTGGTGGCGGGTGCCTGTAGTCCCAGCTACTCAGGAGGCTGAGGCAGGAGAATAGTGTGAACCCGGGAGGCAGAGCTTGCAGTGAGCAGAGATCATGCCACTGCACTACAGCCTGGGCAACAGAGCAAGACTCCATCTAAAAAAAAAAAAAAGTGTATATATATACACTGTGTTTGTCCTGTTTTCTAACTTCTCTCACTTTAAACCAAGTAAGATCTTTTACCTAGTCAGATTGCTCACATAGCATAGTCTTCTCTGGACATGCAGAACAGAGGAGAAACCTCTAAAAGTGGCCAGAGCAGCTTCGCGCAGCAGTTGCCTCGCCGTCTTGCTCCTTGATCCAGGCCCTACGCTTCACCAATTTTGATCACATTAACTTTGTAGCACTGAAGTTTCCTATTAACCTTGTGGCTAAATATGTATATTTTTCCAGGTATGCCCATACTGTATTTTCACAACTGATTACTTAACTGAATTTAAATTCAACTCGAACTAAATGTATTTGTAATATTCCTGTTAAATTTAATCTTGTTTTGTTGGACTAAGATTTCTAGCCTATTGAGATAGACTTGCATCTGATACTTTCATTTGTTATCTCTCCCAACTATATGTCATTAAAAATGTGACGATTATTCCTTCTGTGTCTGATTCTAGTCATTAAACTTCTTTTTTTGTACATACCAGGACCAAAGACACAATCTTTCACCAGGGCTCTAGTGAAGTTGACATCAATCAATATGCTCTATGTACTCCTCTACCAGTTATAAATTTATTCCTGATCCTCAAGGATATTAAGAAATTGGTGTAAAATACCTCACCAAAATTAAAATATACTATACGATATTTTCCAAATCAATAATACCAGCAAATCTGCTAAAAAGCAAGTCAGTCAATTTTGATGCCACTTGTTGGTGATAAATCCTTGCTGATTTCCAATTATTTTAATTTTATTTTTTAAATGTCCATCATTTTGTTTAATAATTCTTCCTTTTTCAGCATTTCATGTGACTATTATTTTAATCACTTTCACATTAGAGATGTTTAACACAGTCTGTTACAACATAGTTTTACATGAAAAGAAATCTCCAATCTTATAACAGCAGGCACTAGGAAAGGGAAACCATATTATAGCTAGATTTCTTGAAGTGCATCTATTCTTTTAAGTGAAGATGAATGAACAAGTTTATTACAATGCACTAGGTATTTTAAAAATTATTAGATGGGTTTTTTTTCCCTTAGAATGATGAAATCAGTCAAATGACTGTTAGCTCCTCAATGCTGTACAGTAGAGAATGCAAAGTAAAAGTATGGCTTTTACACATAAAAGTATAAGAGATGTAAAATCTAGACAACAAGACCAAAATAGCATATTAGTAATAAGAATACATATGTAAAGAATGTTTTACATTTTTCTGTTTATTTGGGGGGGACATAAATGAAAGCTATAATAGAGAAATTAAGTAAGTAATTCCCTGTCTAGTAACTTGTAACTTGTTCAAATTACTAAACAAGTTAGCTTAGTAATTTAAAAATTATATCCATGTTCTTTATCTCATTTGATCAAAAGGATTTATTGGGAACACAAGAGATACTTGTGGTATACCTAAAATAGAGGTCCAGTATTATGTACTGTCTTGATACCTGGAGGACCTCAAAAGGCAAGTTCTTTCTCCACTCTGCTCCTGCATAGATATAGGTACCTTAGCCAAGAAAACTTCCTTATCAAACAGAAGAGGTAAATTTCTTGCTTATTCCAAAGTAGCAGTTTCAGTTCCCTGCCAGCCCATGGAAACATTCTTCTCCAGGAACCAGGAAACATCTCACCCTCTTGATACTACAGTGCTGGCCTTTTTCAGCCTCCGGTTGTTCACCCTGTTTCTGAGTACAGCCCCTGTGTGTCCCTGCCTGGTGTGTGATCTCCTCCCCCAGGCTGGAAGTATATGACTAGTAAACTGCTGCCAATACCATCTGTCCAAGTTGGCTATTGTGTGCTCAGCCATTCCCATAACCCTAGAGTAGGAATCTTCCCTCACTTATGGGTAAATAGGAGGTATTTGATATGGTTTGGCTGAGACCCCACCCAAATCTTGAATTGTAGCTCCCATAATTCTCATGTGTCATGAGAGGGACCCAGTGAAAGGTAATTGAGCCATGGGAACAGGCCTTTGCCGTGCTGTTCTCATGATAGTGAGTAAGTCTCACTAGATCTGATAGTTTTACAAAGAGCAGCTCCCCTGTACACAGCTCTCTCATGTAAGACATGACTTTGCTCCTCCTTGCCTTCTGCCATGATTGTGAGGCCTCCCCAGCCATGTGGAACTGTGAGTTCATTAAACCTTTTTTTCTTTATCAATTACCCAGTCTCCCATACATCTTCATTAGCAGCCTGATAACAGACTAATACAGTATTTAAAACACAAAAGCAGTTCTTGAAGAATGCAGGAATTAGCCAAAACAAAATAGTAAGAAGGCATTTAAAGTGAAAAGAAAAAAAAAAAGAAAAAGAATGGAGGTAGGTAGACATCACTATGGTGTATTTGGGGAACAAGGCTGTTCCAGCTAGAGAAGAAGGCGTTTTTGAGAGATAACGCATTTAAATAGAGATCATGAGCTATATCAATCATTCAAAGGAAGTTGATTCAATATGGTTTAAAGTAATGAGCTTTTGCCAAAGGAAGTGTTCTGATGGAAGTGGCATTTGAGGAAGATTAGAAACCAAAAAGTCATAAATCTTAGGGTTAGTAGAAATTATAGACCAGTGTAGCTTTAATGCTTGGGTCTCCTCTCCCAGATTTCTGCCAAGGGATCCTCAGTATCAGCTTAAGGTGGGTATGTACCCTGACTGCTTCTTGAGACAACTCATACCATCTTTGGTTACCTGTGGTGGTTAATACTGAGTGTCAACTTGATTGGATTAAATGATGGAAAGTATTGTTCTTGGGTGTGTCTGTGAGGGTGTTGCCAAAGGAGATTAACATTTCAGTCAGTGGGCTGGGAAAGGCAGACCCACCCTTAATGTGTGTGGGCACCATCTAATAAGCTGCCAGCATGGCCAGAATAAAAGCAGGCAGAAAAAAGACTAGACTGGCTTAGCCTCCAAGCCTACATCTTTCTCCTGTTCTGGATGCTTCCTACCCTTGAACATCAGACTCCAAGTTCTTCAGCTTTGGAACTTGGACTGGCTTTCTTGTTCCTCAGCTTGCAGATGGCCTACTGTGGGACCCTACCTTGTGATAGTGTGAATTAATATTCCTTAATAAACTCCTCTTTCTATATACATCTATCCTATTAATTCTGTCCCTCTAGAGAATGCTGACTAATTCAGTACCTCTACCTTGCAGAAAATTTTGACCCAGCAATCCCATTACTGGGTATATACCCAAAGGATTATAAATCATGCTATTCTGAAGACACATGCACACGTATGTTTATTGCAGCACTATTCACAATAGCAAAGACTTGGAACCAACCAAATGCCCATCAATGACAGACTGGATAAAGAAAACGTGGCACATATACACCATGGAATACTATGCAGCCATAAGAAAGAATGAGTTCACGTTCTTTGCAGGGACATGGATTTAGCTGAAAACCGTAATTCTCAGCAAACTAACACAGGAGCAGAAAACCAAACACCACATGTTCTCACGCATAAGTGAGAGCTGAACAATGAGAACACATGGATACAGGGAGGGGAACATCACACACTGGGGCCTGTCTGGGGGGTGGGGGGTTAGGGGAGGGATAGCATTAGGAAAAATACTTAATGTAGATGACAGGTTGATGGGTGCAGCAAACCACCATGGCACGTGTATACCTATGTAACAAACCTGCACGTTCTGCACATGTATCCCAGAACTTAAAGTAAAATAATAATAATTAAAAAATGATGTTTGTACATGTTAGTTCTGTCGTAACAATAGAAATCCAGAGACACACGTTTAAATATCTTCCGTCACATAGGATATTTTTAAAAGAAATTGTTTCTGTACTGCAACTGAGACTGCAACTGGCCAACTAGATTGCCTAGTATCGTTGAGCATAAGCTGCAAAGCAGATTTCAAACTCAGTTTCTCAAATTAGATTCTTTCCACAACACTACCACTGTCATTGACAAATACAGGGAAGTTAAAATGTGTATCTATGTATTATTTTACCTTTTGCAATTGAGAAATCATGATTTAAGTATAAGATGGGAAGCTTTAAACAAAATGACTATACATAGTGGCTTGTCTACATACTCATGTTCAGATTTTTTTCTTGTTTTTAGAGCTGTTAGATTTTAACTACTTGAACATGTATACAATAATAAAAGTAAATAGCTGCTTTTTAAATGCAATTAAAGAAAGTTTCTTTCCTTTTTCTTTTGAAATAATTATTATGGAAAGTCCTCTGAAAATATGGGTATTCTTAATCAAAGGGAATTTACTAGTAATAATTACTCCATAAAGTACTCTGGTATTAGTTAAGTGCTCACATGGACTATGTGCATTCAAAAGTTTTCAAGTACTTTAGATTCCTGAACTATAGAAACTGATGCTTTATAACTGTTTTCTAATTAGAGATCAGTATAATTATATAAAGATACAGATAAAAATCAGGAACTCATGTAGCACACGAGACGTGTTGGTGGTGGTACATTTTGTGGGTTGTTTTTTGTTGGTGTTATTTTGGTATGAATAAACATAGACATTGTCATAAATCAGGCTCCCCTGACATATGAAAAGACATATACCGTTTTTGTTTTCATTTGAAAAATTACTTTATAAGTTGAAGTGTCGAATATATTTTGGTATGTATTCAAGTGTAATTTATCTGTTTTCTTTCTGTCTATACTAGAATCATAAAGTTGAATACCACATTAAAGTCTGCATTAGTTATTCAGGTGATGTGATTTCTTTTTTATACAGAAATGCCCCAGAGCATTAAATCTTTTCTGTATTCATTCTGGTAACTAGAAAAAGAACTTTGTAGTGGTTGCTTGAAAATGAAAACTGCTGGGAACGGAGGGAGAGGAGATGTATGCACTTCTTTGTCCTTAGTCTCAGCTTGTGGGGCACACAATTCTACCATGAAGAATGAGTTCTGTGGGATTTTTGTGCCTTTATTATAGAAAATAGAAGTTTGAACTTGGGGATATTTTCCCCCTTTTTTTATGACATTGTAATGTTCTGAACAGATAAACTCCAAACTCTAAGGAGCAATCTAAAACCTTTGAAACATAAAGACTGAAAGTAACAATAAGTTACAAACAAAAGGAGCTTTGTAAACTCAACAGTAGGAAGTCAGTTCATCACATTACCTTTCATATTTCTCTTCAAAGCAGGCAAACCTTCCAAGTCTGAGAATATTGTTAATAAAATATAGCACCAATTCCCTTGACATTGTATTGAACTATACTTGCCTTCTGTTATTACCAAAAGACTTTTCAAGAAACCTCAAGCTCAGGTGCGAAGTGCCCATAGTGTAGGGGGTTCAAGTGGGGGACTGGACATAAAGGGAAATATGTGGGAACTGAATGAAAGCTCTGAGCAAGGACAGAGGGAAAGGATAAATAGTATCACAGCATCGGAAAGGAGGCTGCGATTAACAATTATCAATAACTTTGGAAATGACTAGAAAGTATCTTTGGCAATGCATCTGCATTCAAACAATGCTGATGATCATGATGAAGATAAGGCTTATTGAAGTGGTTTGGCTGGTGATGAATACCAGCAATGCAGCTAAAGCAGGAAAGGAGACCAGAGACAACATCTACAGGGGACAGATTTTAACCTAATGTGTTAGGAATAGAAAGCATACATTTTTAAACTCCGAAATTTAACATAATCAGATTTACATTTAAAGTACCACAGTAGTTTAGATTATAAGGCTGCAAGAATAGGAGGGAGACGAGTCAGAAGGCTACTCCAATACTCATTTGAAGAATGTGGTGGCATGAATTAGAGGGGTTGCTGTGGATGAAGTCAAGTAAACAGATTTAGGACAAAATTGAAGGTAGAATGAACATGATTATCTGATGGATGGACATGGGATGTGAGAAAAAGAGAGGGGCCAATGTAATTTCAACGTTTTTATCTATGCAGCTGGGTGAGTAAATGGAGGCATCTCATATGAAATTGGGAATCAATGAGAGAGGATTTGGGTTAGGAGGAAGAAAACTAAAACATTTTGTTTTAGATATGTAAAGTTTGAGATGTAATTTGGAAATCCAGGAGAAGATGTAAGCAGGTAGAAATATGAATATTGTATTATTCAATAGGTAGAAACTAGAAACAAAAATCTAGGTTTTATCAACAGAAAGATCTTTAGGATAATAAGACTGTATGATAGCAGCTAGAGAGTGAGTATGGAGAGAGACAGAGTGAGAGAGAGAGAGAGAGAGAAAGAAACGGAGAGAGAGAGTCTGTGTATATATTGGGGGAGATGGTCTCAAGACTAAGCCCTTAACATAGAAAACATTTATGTTAAAGACCTTCCCTATGAGTCAAAATCCTACCATAAAAGTTTCTGCCACAACCATGAACATTGTTACATTTCCCTAGCACCAGGCTGATAATCCTACGGCTCCTATCTCCTAACCATCAGTGGTACATTTTGTTTTCTTAACTAAAGCAAATTTTACTCAACAGTTAGTCCAAGGATTTTTTTTCTGAAAAAAAAAAAAAAAATACAAAACCAAAAACAAACAGCTAGTTCTTGCTCAGACAAAACTTCACAAACAAAAGTTGACTATTTGTGTGTACAGACTTGGTAAACTAAGTATGTGGCCTTCCTAAGACGTAACCATGTTGAACCAATTCACCCAACTTTAGACCTCGAGGCATCTGATGTTTCTCCTAAACAATGAAATGTTACAGGAGTTTCAGTAACATACAGGGCTCTGTTGGACTTCAGAAACAATGAGCTGCTTAATATTAGTTACTTGTTACCCACTCTGTATGAGAAGGTTGGGGAGAATGGGAAATGAAAAAACAGTGTCTCTTCCACTACCCTTATGTGTACAGAAATAATGGATTTCATGTGAGTGGTTGACAGAATTACTCTCTTTTCAGCCTCTGAATAGCTTTACCTGTGTGCCCCATATTGAGAAGCCTTCTGTGAGCAATGTCAGTGATTGCACCTGCCCAGTGTGCTGTTTGGCCTTCAAAATCTACTTCCCAGAGGAAGTGCTCTAGACATCTGATCATGAAAGATAAGAATATTTTGCTTCAAGACTTTTGCCACTTTCCTACTGTGAAGTATATTTTGTGGTCCTGCACTTCCGTATTCTAGGAACTTGAACTCCTAGGGAATTGTTCTGGTTTTCTAATCCTATATCACAAAATGCCACAAAATCTAGCTACTTAAATAACAACCATTTTATTAAATTCTGCACACTTGAGGTTCAGGAATTTGGGAAGGCTTTTCTAGGTGGTGCTTTTCTCCATATGGCATAAATAGATGTCACGGGGCTAGTGTGAATAGTCACAGGTCACAGGTTGAGAGACACTGAACAAAGAGTGAGAGCTGATTTTAACGATGAGGATTCTGTACTTCAAGTTGATGTTATAATGGAATGAGATGTCCGAGAACCTTGAGAGGAGTTATTTCACATTTGGGAGGGAAATAAAACAATCATTAGAGGCCAGAGGGTGAACTTTGATAGTCATTTAATATCACTTCCAATGATCCCTATCTCCTGATATTCCTGCCTCTTTTCTAATAAGCAGAATATAGAAAAGTTGTGGAATGTCATTTTCCATGATTAGGTTTGAAAGACTTCTGCCTTGCTAGTAGGCGCTCTCTATTGCCTTCTCAGCATGTGTGTTTTTGCCTTGCTGGAGAAGCCCATGTGGCAGTAAACTGAGGGCAGCCTGTGGCCAATAGCAAATAATTGAGGTCCTTCAGTTCAATGACTTGTGAAGAATGGAATCCTGCCATTAACTGTGTGATACTGGAAGAAAATCTTTACCCAGCTGAGATTTGAGATGGCCAAAACCCAGCCAACATCTTGCTTGCAGCCTGCAAGACACCCTGAAGAAGAGGTCCAAGATAAATTTGCCAGATTCTTGATGCAGAGGAACTACAAATAACAAATGTGTTTTTTTAACTTAAGATTTGAGGTAATTTGTTACTCATCTAAAGAAAACTAATGAAGAACAATTACTGTCTTTCATTTTTCTTCTCTCTGACTAGTGGTTTAATTTTTCTTGTAGCTTGGCTTCTTCATAAGGTGGAGGTCACGGTCTTTAACTGCTTTACGTCTTAAAGCTTTTGACATCAGAGAAAGACATTCTTTCCCTAACTGACTAGAATAAGCGTTTAAATAGGGACATGGATGAAGCTAGAAACCATCATTCTCAGCAAACTATCGCAAGGACAAAAAACCCAACACTGTGTGTTCTCACTCATAGGTAGGAATTGAACAATGAGAACACATGGACACAGGAAGGGGAACATCACACTCCAGGGCCTGTCCTGGGGTGGGCGGAAGGGGGAGGGATAGCATTAGGAGAAATACCTAATGTCAATGATGAGTCAATGGGTGCAGCACACCAACATGACACATGTATACATATGTAACAAGCCTGAACGTTGTGCACATGTACCCTAGAACATAAAGTATAACAAAAATAAATAAATACATAAATAAATAAATAGGTAAATCAAGTCAAATCATTGACCTTCTTAAACTCCTCACTTACAATGGCTTCTCATTATACTTAGAATAACATACAAATTTTCCGCAGATAAAGAATTTACGTGAGTTACTGCTTCTTTCAACCCCCCCATACTTTATTTGGTTTACTGCCCTGCCCCACACAAACTCTCTCCTGATCACTTTCTGTCCACTCTTGTATTTTTTTTTTTTTTTTTTTTTTCTGAGCATGCACACTCAGCTATGTTCTGCTCCACTAGGCCATTTGAATTTCTACATCTTAGCTTCAGTTGTTCTTCTCTCTGGCCTTTGCTTTCCTGGATCTTTTCATCCTTTTAGTCATGCCAGAAACATTGCCTCCTTAAAGAGCTGTTCCCACATTCAAGCTAGAGAAGAACCAAGTTTCATGACAACTTGTATATATTTGTCTGATTAATTTTCTACATAAAGTTTAATTGCTATGTCACATCATCTTAGCTGCACACAGAACTACTAATAATTTCCTGTCCATTAGACTATAAATTGCATGAGACTGGGGCCTGACCTTCTATATTTCATTGCTATAAATTCAGGATTTGTTAAACAAATAATGAGTTACCCATTAATTAATTATAAGTGATATTTACACACAATGTTATACAATGTTATACTTACAACACAGGGCATTATTTCTTTTTTTGCAGACAAGGCTTTTTGAGAAACCAATATAAGATTGGTGGTGGCTTGGAATAGAGATTTGTTAAAGGGAATCTGATAGAATTATTTTCTGAAATATAACTTTCATGGAGCTTATAGGAATTGCATTGGTGTTGGATACAGTTTCTTTTGAATAATGCTAGGGACATACCAGCTGAATGTCATTTTGCAATTTATGTCCAAGGAAGAAGATCGTAAGTTTACTTTTGGACAGTGAACATCAAAGAGCCTTGGAGACATCTACATGTATATCACAAACGAAGGTTAGATATTAGACTTCTCATACACAGAAGAGGGGTTTGGTATAATGTAACATCTTTCTGTGTTTTATGTAGGGAATAAAACTGAAACCATGGCATGTATTGGGTCTCCTAAAGAGAGAGTATAGGGAAAGCAAAAATAGATTAGGAATGAACTTTGATGCACTCCATTATGCAAAGTCCTGGGGATAGGAGAGTAGTCAACAAAGGAGACGGAAGAAAGGCCAGACATATTGGAGGCAAATCATAAGCAAATACTAAAGGAAATACTATTTCCAGAAGAAGGTAGCAGCAACATACATCCACAGTTAAGGTGTCAGATGAGGTAAGGATAAAATTTGTCATTGATTTTAAAGGCATCAAAATCATTAAAAACTTAATGGAAGAAATTTCTGTGAAATGAGAGGCTAAAGCCAAACTGCAGTGAGTTGATGGGAGAATAGAAAAGCCAGAACTAAAACTGCAGACCTGAAAAAAGATTGAGGAAAGCTGAGATCCATTTGGTGGTGATGACAATGTTATTGACATGATTCATATGAGCCTTTTGCATCTCCTTTTCAGGAGAAGGAAAGTCTGGACATTTTGTCTAATCTCCATACAGTGAAAGCCAATTCAGCCTTTGATGTATACTTTCATCTGAATTATTTTCTTTGGTTGCATTTATTACTCTTTGTTTCCCAACATCTGTTTCCTCTTCTTTATTCTTTAATAATAGGCCAAGAGTAATGGAAATCATCCAGGAATTGACACTGAATTGAAATAAACCTGGAAGTGACGCTCCACCTTCAGCTTTTATAACATCTATTGTGTCCCTCTGAAGAAGTTACTTAACTGTTTAATATGCTGGTTTTACAAACTCTCTAAGCATTCTTCAACTCCCCGAATTCCATGTGACTATTTGAAGCCTACATTTTACTTACAGCTGTTGTGAGTAATTTTGCATTTTTAGTTGTGAAATATGGGCATAGATAAACAATTAACCAAACTTCTAGGGAGCTTTTTCATTTAATTATTAGAAGTCTACCCATTAGTTGTCTTTGACGAAAAAATAATTAACATATGTTATATTTTCTACATAGATTTTAACGTTCTGCAAATAAGTTGACGTTCTATCTAGGTAAACATCACGAGAATATAAAAATGATTAATTCAAATAAAACCAAAAAAGGTCATATTGCCTTTTATAATAAATATTATATGGTTGTTATTGTATTTTAATGTATACAAGCCTCTCAGTTCCTATGTCCAGAATACTATAAAAGCTGCCATTTTATTTTCCAGATACAAAAATCCCCATAATGTTACCCTACATTGAGCTAGGGAATTTAGTCTTAATTGTTAGTTTCATAACAGAATGATTTTTCCCTGTGAAATGCAGAGACAAAGGAAGACTTTTGTGAAAATACAGTTCGTTCTTTTTTTTGGCAAACTACAATTTGAATTTTCCATCAGCATTTCAAAATAAGTTTTTCAGTATGAGAGAAGAAAGACAATGCAACCGCCCCCTCTCCCTGATCCCTGCTGTGCTTCCCAAATGATGCTTTTTGGCATTTGTACTTTGCTGTAGCAAAGAAATAAACTAACACTAAAGTTCAGCAAGGTCTAATTCTGTAATACTCTCTGTAACTGTTAAGTGAGCAATACAAGGCTGACACACATCTAAATTAATCTTTTGGCACCTGTCTTGTAATTTCTCCCCTAAACTCAGTGATCTTCTGTAGATGGTATATTTTAGAATAGGTATTATTGTTAAATTTATGAACACAAATACAAGTTCACACATATGAGTTCTGAAGAAAATAAGATGCTTTAAAAAAACAAACAAAAAACAAGAAAATGTACTAAACAAATAAATATGGATGATGTTATCTCTATGGCAACCCTAAAAAATCATTTTTGGTATACTAGTGCTATAGCAGACTTGTTATTATTCAATAATTTATTATAAGAAAGGCAAAGTATACCTTTGGTGAATATTTACCCATGCTACCTAATTTTACCAACATAGCCTGAATAATTTTAATAACTTACTTACGACCACACAGTTTTCTTGGAGCAAGCACATCCAGGACTAGCTTCAAATCTGACTCTTCACTCATCACTGTCATGTAACATATATCAATACTAATTGACCATCTGAATCCCATTTTCATTCCTCAGACTATAAATGCCAGAACACCAGTCTCTTGCATTCTATTCAGCAGGCCTGGGGAGTGACAAAGTCATATCTGATTATGATACACAGACAATTTGGGAAAGAACTGTTTAATATTCAAAACTTTTTTAATGTGGTCACAATAGGTCACAAGATGTTAATCTTATTTGGTGAAATAGATTTTGTTTAGAATAGTTCCATCCAGACTGGGATAGGTAGCATCCTTAGGGCATGTTATACACAGCATAGAATTCTCATTTCATCACTTGACAGCCAATATTTTCCTGTTCTTACAGCTTTTTCTCAGCACACATATTGCTGCTAAGAATTCTGATTCTCGTTAGAAAATATTAGTGTGTAATAAGATACATTTAATGTAAATATGTGTGTGTACCTTTTCCTGAGTACTAGTGTTTCCACTAAGTAAAGCATTTAATATGTCTTGCTGATCTTTTCCTAACAGCCCAAACTATAGATGCCTAAGCCTCTTTTCATAGAAAGTAGAAGGTGAAAATGTCCTTTTTGCTTTGCCTTTGTTTGTCTCTATCAAATGACTCAATTCTAGTTGTGGTTCAATGTTTAATAATCTCCTAGACCTTGTGTAGGAAAATAGCAGGCATAAAGATACAGCGTTCGTTTTAGTAGTAAAAGTATTAATATATTTTTACTACTAATAAACATATTTATATGAATATAATTATATGAATGTTTGTGTCCCATCAAAAATTGATAAGCTAAAAACTAGTTGCCAATGTGGTTGGCAGATGGGGCATTTGGGAGGTGATTAGGTCACCTGAGATGATTAGGTGACCTAAGGGGGGAACTTTCATATATATGGGGTTAGTGCCCTTATAAATTCACCAAATGAGGATGTAGCTGGAAGGTTTCATCTATGAACCATGAAATGGCCTCTTGTCAGACACCAAATCTGCCAGCACCTTGATGCTGGAATCCTCAACCTTTAGAGATGAAAGAAATGTATATGTATGTGTGTCTGTGTGTGTGTGTGTACAGGCAAACAAACAATTGATATAAAATACGTATTTATATATAAATGTGTATATATATAGATATATAAACATATATATGAAATATATATAGTTTGTTTATTTGCTTGTTTGTTTACAAGGTACCTATGCAATGGTATTTTTATAGCACTTTTGTTATAGCAAGAAAGGGCAAGGCAGCTCTAAACATGACCTTGTGTGTGTGTGCACGCGTGTGCGTAATTATTTAAGAGAACAGTTTTTATGTCACAGAGCCATAGGCTTGTGTCCTGTCTCTGCTAGTGTCTAGTTTGATTTTTTACTCAAGTTACTTACATTCTCTAAAGTTTTCATTTCCCAATCTGTAAAATTATAATATTTATTTTACACATTGTTGCAAATATTAAATGTGAGGAAGTATGTGAAATTTTTAACATACTTCTCAGGATATATGTTTGGTTGTAACGATTATTAATTGATCAATGATATTTCATTATTGTATGAATCAGTCTAATAACTGAGGATAAATGAATATATTAGAAGAACACTTTGATAAAGAAATAAAGAGAAAGAGAAAGCTATGGAGAAAAGCATAGGAATCATGGAATCCATAGACTTTTCTTAATATTTTCCACAATAATGATAATCTCTTTTGAAAACTTCATCTGCCTTTCATCCACGTGTTATTCTGCTCAAGATTCAATTTTCTGAGAGGAAGAGTATGATTGCTCCACTTGGGTCACATGCACTCTGCAAGGGAAAAGGGGAGGAGCATGCAGAGTGGTAGATCTCTGATGTAAGATCTACCACTTACACCATGTAAGTGATGTCACACAGGGAGTACGAAAATTACTCCACAAAGGAAAAGAAGAAATTTTTTTTAAAGAACAGGGATATGAGAGACTGGTTGGAACCACAGATATCTATTATATCTACCCCTTGTTTGTTTACAATTAAAAAAATACACTCACACACAAATAACTCTTTTCCTCACTACAGTTTTAAAATTTTAAAATGCTCCCACTCTCCCCAATTTATATAATTGTTTTATTGTGCCTGCATGTATACACACACACACACACACACACACACACACACACACACATGCACTCTGCTTATCTTATTTCTACAGGGTGATAGCCTAAATCCATTGACAATCTCTTCACCTTGGGTGATGCCTTGGGTGATTTTCTTATGGTATGCCATAATACAATGTAATAGTCTATAAACTGTAGACATACATTTATCTACCTAAAATACACTTTATATGTTAGTAGAAATAAGATTAGTTGAAAATCAGTGACTTGCATAATTAAAAATATATTTGCATTATGAAGTGAAGGTATGAGTCTTTTTTCTGCAAATGGTTCCCAAGCTATAATTGATTTTTTTCATATGGTATAGATCAACACATTCATTAAGCCACTTTTGGGTGTTAGTTTCCTCCAGAGTCGAAAAAAAAAACAATCCACCCAACAAACATTCAAACAACCAACTAACAAACCAAATTCACTTCTCAGATGACCTTGTAACTAGGTTTTGGTTTATGATTTAATTTCCACCAATTGTAGTACTTGTGTGAAATGCCAATCTTGTGTGAAGTTTAAAAGGTAAAACTGAGTTGGAAATGCCTTTCTACTGGTTCTCCTGACATGCTGTTCATGCCAGTCATGGAGATGCTGTGTTTTCTAGTGTCAGAATGCAAAGGGGAGGTTCATGTGTTCCTTGACTGATTATCCTCGCGGATTCAGCAGTTGACATCGTTGTTGCACCAACAATTGCAAGAATGATAGTAGTTTCTGTTTATCTAAATTGAAGTCAAGGGAATTGAACAAAGAGAACACTTGGACACCGGAAGGGGAACATCACACACCGGGGCCTGTCGTGGGGTAGGGGGAGCGGGGAGGGAAAGCATTAGGAGATATACCTAATGTAAATGATGAGTTAATGGGTGCAGCACACCAACACGGCACATGTATACATATGTAACAAACCTGCACGTTGTGCACATGTACCCTAGAACTTAAAGTATAATTAAAAAAATAAAAGAATCCTATGTTCCTGAATATAATTATCTCAAATGCTGTTTCTTGGTTTCCCCACCTCACTGATTGTGGCAGATGTAACAACTTTCTGAGCCAGGTCTATAAGGTTATTTATGCTTTTTCACTGAGAGTGTGAACCAAACCTTTTCAAAGTAATCTTTGTAATCTAACTATAACATTGGACATTGTACAGAAAAGACAGCATCCCAGTCACCTGGGTTCCAACTGTACTTTTCTAGATTTCTACCTAATAGTAGTTATCTTACTGTTCTTTATTACTGTTTCATTACTACAAAATACTCCATCTATATTAGTTCATTCTCATGCTGCTAATAAAAACATACCTGAGACTGGGTAATTTATAAAGGAAAGAGGTTCAATAGACTCACAGTTCAGCGTGGCTGGGAGGCCTCAGGAAACTTAAAAGCATGGCAGAAGGGGGAGCAAACATGTCTTTCTTGACATGGTGGCAGCAAGGAGAAGAAGAATGAGACTCCAGTGAAGGGGGAAGCCCGTTATAAAACTATCGGATCTCATGGGAACAAATTCACTATGACAAGAACAGGATGGGAGAACTGCCCCATGATTTAATTATCTCCACTTATGAGAACTACAATTCAAAATGAGATTTGGGTGGCAACACAGCCAAACCATATCACCAACCAACACCGAAATATCTTTTTCTCCCTATTGTTTAGTGTTGCACATAGCACGTAGTGACCAGCTCTTAGATCCCTAACCATTGGAGCTATTGTTGGGTCCACTAGTAGAAAGCGTTTATGTGTTGAACAATAAAAATCTAAAAATCCGTAGGATCTGAGGTCCTTGGAAAAATTAAAAATATTATCAAGGTATATATTTGAGTATAAACCTGAAGTTACCACCAACCCCAAACATTGGTTCTGGGACCCATTCATTCTATCTATAGGAAAAACTGCATTGTTAATTGTCATTTGATTCAAATCACAATCGATAGGTTTGTGTCATTACACAATTCAGTAAAATTAACTGATATGGTTTGGCTGTGTCCCCACCCAAATCTCATCTTGAATTGTAGCTCCCATAATCCTGTGTCATGGGAGGGCAATTGAATCACGGAGCAGTTACTCCTATCCTACGCTTCTTGTGATAGTGAGTTCTCACAAGATCTGATGGTTTTATAAGGGGCTTTTCCCCCTTTTGCTTGGAGCTTCTCCTTGCTTCAGCCATATGAAGAAGGAAGGATGTGTTTGCTTTCCCTTCCACCATGAATGTAAGTTTCTTGAGGCCTCCCCAGCCATGATGAACTGTGAGTCAATTAAATCTCTTTTCTTTTTAAATTACCCAGTCTTGGGTATGTTTTATTTAGCAGTGTGAGAACAGACTAATACATTAACTTTATTTAGACGATAAAGTAGACAGTACTAGAGAATCCAAAGGGGATACGGGTGTTGCTTCAGTTTTTCCATTGGAAAATCTATCTGAGTGAGTGAAGTCAAAATTGTATAAGAGAACAGGAGAGCATACGAGGTATCTGGTAAATTCATTAGTAGAGGTGCTGACAAAAGCATTTCGAGGCAGATGAAGCACATCACTGCCAGAATAAGGTCTATTTTAGGAAAGAAAACTAACTTCAACTTTTAATATAAAAGGTATTAATACTTAGGATAGTAGATTGCCTTCAGAATGGTCTCTTAAAGACATGGTGCCATATCAAGACTGTAAGTTTTTTTTTTTTTTAACTTATTTTTCACTGCTGGAAATATACACTGTAAATCAGAGTAGTCAGGTCAGTCCCAGTGAGTAGAAATCCCTTAAAAACCCACATCTCTAACATCTTGGACACTTTTAAGAGCCCATAAAACATGCACTGAGCTGGATGGCAAGAGTACTGATTCTTCATTTATGGAGTAGATCATTTTATCCATTTGATTGTTAAGAATCTCTAATATAGAGGGGATTTAAAAATAAGCTTTTAAAAGGAATATGAATATCTTTATTCTCTGAGCCCGTTCCAAAGGGGTACATTTCTCATCCACTCCTTCTTCTGGCAAGCAAAATGAGGCCCAGTACAATAATACATTGTTTACACTCAACTTTTGCTAATCTGCTTATTCTAGAAAAATTAAATGCCAAGAAGTTTAGGAGAGTGAGATTCTATAATTGGGAATTAGCTTGGATTTCTCGAAGTGTGAATTGGGCCACAAACATTTTTGAGGTTCTGTTTGACCTGAAATGTAAGTATGTAGAAACTGGAAATTCTAGCTAAATAAGTAAGGATGAAATATAAGCACAACAATCTCAACGACAAACTTATGTCCCATTAACTTTGGTGGAGATAGATTTCTTGATAGATTTCTTTATTTAATTCATAGTTTCACACAACATCTTAAGGAGATATTTCTTTTGCAATGCAGACATTAATTCCAGAAGGGGTAAGGGTGGAGAGAGAAGCTACTCAATTGAAATTTTTCTTATAGGTGTAAATATAATAATTATATTCACACAAAGAAACTCACAAAACACAAGTGACAGATGGTTAAAAAAAAGAATTAAAGCAGCACAGTAACTAGATCTATTTCAAGGATTTATAGAATGTATTTTTAACACATTTTGATGAAATATACATAAAATTGGTGATATAATTTTAAGTAGATTTCTGCTTACCTTGGAAAATATAACAAATGTGTACAATTGACCCTCTGCATCCACTGGTTGTGAATTCTCAGATTCAACCAACTGTGGATCAAAAATACTTTAAAAATAAAATTAAAAATCATAAAAATGATACAAATAAGAAACAATATAGTATAACAATTATTTATGTAACATTTACATTAAATTTGGTATCATGTGTTTCTAGAGATAATTTAAAGTACATATATGGGAGGATGTTTGTAGGTTATATTCAAATATGACGCCATTTTATATAAGGGACTTCAGCATCTATGGATTTTGGTACTGTTGGGGGTTCTTGGAATCAATCCCCCTCAGATACTGAGGAACTACTGTAGTGTGAAATTTGTCGGATTTAGTAGTAAATAACTCTCCATTTGAACTTAGTGCACATTCTTGGTTCCGATCATATTAATATGTCAATTTGATAGGGAATTTTAGAAGAGCTTAGAGTGTTTCTTTATCCTTAAAAATGAAAGTCTGTTTATTCCTTTCAAAGGAAAACTTTTCTTGCTACCTAGCCGTGGAAAAAAATATTTATAAATCAATGTGTTTCTTATATTTTTAAGGAGGTATTTCTGCAGGCTCCATAAGATCTTTAGTGGGAGAGGATTTTATAACCATGATGTATAAATGTTTGTAGTTGAGGGTTGTATAACTTGCAGCATAACTTAAATCTCTTGAGGTCTTTGTCTGAAGCCTACACAGTGGGCTTTCAGACTTTGTCTGAAAGTCATACAATGACTTTGTTTTGTTTGGCCATTTGAAGTGTATTTTCAATGACCCAATATGTCCTTGATAGTAAGCCAGTATGTTATATCACTCCAATCAAGCCTTACATTTAGCAGGGAAGCGGGGAGGCCAAATATGAACATTGGCCTGTCCAAACTTTGATCCTTAGGCTTACTTTTTTTTTGTTTTCAGCAGCAATATACACTTGGCTGTTGTCTTACATGTTGGGTACTGACTGAGGTACTTTCCAACTAGTAAGGTAGCATTTGTCACTATGAATTAAATGGTTGAAATGAATATTAAAGTACATCAAATATATTATATATACTTTGTTATTCTTATGAATTGTTTTAAGGTTGGGAGTTAGCACAGAGAAAACACTTTGCAAACTCTTTAACTTCTAATGAAGGAGACTTCTGATGGGATACTGAGTACAATCGAGAACATGCCTCCATCCCTACCAAGTTTCATACTTAAAACTTCAAACATACAGCATTGAAATTAAAATATATATCAAAGAGAAGATATAACTGAAAAAAAAGAGAAAAGGAGAAGAGAAGGAGAAATCTTCAGACACTTAAAGGGATTCCTAGCTGTGGCAGTAAAATGGAGTTGAAACTGTATGGCCCACAGGGGAACAGGGGCCAGTACGGACCTGAGAGCCTGCGATATTAATGTTCTTGAGGGATCCAGAGTTGTAATTTGAAGCTTTGCTATGACAGAACGGTATCTGGTCTCCCTTAATAAAGTCAACAGCTTAGAAAGCAATGCATACTCACTGAAATTTCCAACTGCTGGTTAAATTGAACCTATGAGAAAAATTGGACCTGAGCTATGACCAACCATTGAGGAGAGTGAGTTTCAGTTTCACAATACCTGTGTAACTGACTTGAAACTCTTCGGTCAGATGGGATGGATTCATCACTCATGCATGTGGATTGTTTGTTTCTTTGGGTATTTTATCTTTATTTACAGCTTCCTCTTTGTTTTAAACCTAAAGAGCACTGATGAGCAATGTAAGGGGACTATCCTGGAAAAGTATACCACTCAAAATACAGTAAGAGTAATGATCATCGCTAAGTAGAGCAAGATCTTTGCCTGCTCTGAAACCATCTTCTCATAGAAACCTTGCCTCGCTGCCCTATATAACACAATGCACAGCCACATTACCATGTGTTATTTTTCTGTTTATCCCTTATATACACCTGATTTATCAAACATTTGTTTATTTGTTGTCTGTTTTTTTTTTAATATTCTACTGAATATAAGCTTTGTCTTTATCTATCAGGGTTATTTGTACATTGCTACATATCCAGAATGCAGAAACCATTTCTGGCAACTAGAATGCACTTAATAAATCTTTGCTAAAATTGTTGAAGGCAAGTTTGATCTTAATTTGACAATAAATATAATGAATATCGCCCACCAATTTAAATATGAATAATTTGAGTCTGAGGACAAGATAATGCTGAAAATTTATAGCTCAATAGAGTGGTTTCTACATAACTTATTTTATGTTCTTTGGTAACCAGAAAATGACAAAACTCAGACAGAGAATGGAACTGAAAAATTACAAAAAGTTTAAAATGAAATTAGCTTTTTACTGGCCATTGTTAAGTATTCACTACCAAGTATGAATTCTCATGTCAAGCTGAGAGTTGAGAATGGTCAATAAATGCAGGTGAGAAGATTTTGCTAAGGAAAGAATATCTTAGGTGCCGATGTCCAAAATTACATCACAGCTTGCTAAGGGCAGAGCATATGTATCTGTTGGTGACATCCAGTTTTAAGCCCAGTCCACCTGATGATGGCATCCATGTTTGGAGTCAATTTATCAAGCACATATCTTGGTAGATGTCTACCTAACTCACCTCACTGATGTATTAAAGCAGAATGTAAAGTAGCTAAAGATGGTATGATACAGCAGCAAAATTTCATAATAAAAAAACAGTATTTTTTTCTACTAATATATTATAATATAGAGGAGAAACCAGAAAATCAGAAGAAACAACAAAACATCTCAAATATAAAGAACAACAAAAATTGGACACATTAATTATCATTGTGATCACTCTTTACATTGTACCTGACTTTACAAGAACACAAATAATTGGTCAGAACCACCATGAAGCTTTTCACATTTTTTGTTGCTTGTAATTGTGCATTGCTCTCTTCTGATCTTCTAAACTATACCCACTAAGAATATATTATCACCTTGCCACAAGACATTTTACTAGCGCCCAGTCTTTTCCATGAATGTGTTGCTCAGTTTATACTTGAAAACAATGTGATTACTCACAATGTACATAATTTTTATAGGCTTGACTAGGCTTAAAAAGATTTCTCTAAATTTTTCATCATATAATGAATTTTTAGTAACAACCTATACAGTAATTGAGTTCTTAATACTTGTATTTACCAATTACTTTAATTTTTTTCTTAGTTATACTGACTTCACATTGTTCCTCCTTTTATTTATTTATTTTTTTAATTTATTTGTTTATTTGAGATGGAGTCTTGCTCTGTCGCCCAGGTTGGAGTGCAGTGGTGCGATCTCGGCTCACTCTGAGCTCCACCTCCTGGGTTCACTTCATTCTCCTGCCTCAGCCTCCCAAGTAGCTGGGACTATAGGTACTCACCACCACGCCCAGCTAATTTTTTGTATTTTTAGTAGAGACAAGTTTCCACCATGTTAGCCAGGATGGTCTTGATCTCCTGAACTCGTGATCTGCCCGCCTCGGTCTCTCAAAGTGCTGGGATTACAGGCGTGAGCCACTGAGCCCGGCCTGCTCCTTTTTAAATTGTTGCTTTTGTTTAATTTTGACATCTATTTTATGTCATTATCCCTAGTGGAGATTTCCATGGCTACATTCACATCTAATGATGATTCTTCTGAGGTTGCTTCTTCCTTTTCCTCCTCCTCTTCTTCTTTACTTCAAAGCATCCATATTATTCAGATGCATAACCTACTTAGTTTTTGCAAGCCAACCTTCTGCATAACACTTGTTTGAAGTATCTATATTTTTACTGAGTTCAACTTAAGGTTCATGATCAATTATCTTTAATTGTTTTTATACAAAATATTATGCAAGACTGAACTATAATGAAAGAAAGATCAAAGTATTATCTCTAAATATTTTTCCCCAGGTTTCTCTGAATCCTGAACCTGAAGTTTTATGTCCCATAATTGTTGAGTCTCAGTGTCTCCACACCAGAATTGTCCAACAAATCTCTTTGACCACGAAGTGTCCTGGGCCTTATCATTGGCCTGCTGATTTGATCTCTGGAGAGAGGGGCCTACATCTATCTTTTCACAAAGTGAAAAGTCACTACAGTGATTTTAATGCACACTATATTTTGAGAACCAATGAGTCCAGGAGCTCTAGAAACTTCACATACAGAAGAACGTGTGAAAAGATAATAACCATTTGTATTATGGTTATAATTAGATTTTTTTATTTGCCTTTTAAGGGTCTTTAATAGAAGTAAAACTGTCTAAAGAGGTACATGTTTAGCCTTCACAGTCTACCATAGTAGGACAATAATTCAA
This sequence comes from Hylobates moloch, assembly GCF_009828535.3. Lineage (NCBI taxonomy): Eukaryota > Metazoa > Chordata > Mammalia > Primates > Hylobatidae > Hylobates > Hylobates moloch. The sequence continues at coordinate 71,356,527 of NW_026652279.1, read as the reverse complement.
GTCCCAACTAGGTATGTAGATACCACATAACACAAGCTGAAATTCACCATCTTATGACAAGAAGATTCTTCTTTTTAGATAAATATATACCAATTAATTCTGCTGGTAGAGGAGCTAAAAATTGTATTCTCTATAAGCCTGGCATAAGAGAGCTGTATTACGATTTACTAATACTATATTTCTAGATAATATACAATAATTCTAGATATTACAAGTAGTATCACTAAGAATAGGAAGTATTCATGGATGGTAATTTATTGTTTGTAGGTATTTCCTTTGTAAATAATTGTTTCAGTATATTTAAATCTCACAAGAAAACTTTTATGTATGGAATAAATATTTCACAGAGGAAAACAGAGTGTGTAGCAAAGTTTTGAGTTTTAAAATCTTACACATTTCATTGATTCAATATTTCTGTCTTTTTGGGAGGGTGGCGTGGAAGAATTAAAAACATCAAGATTTGACTTTGGAAATGGGAGGATATTGTTATTTATTCATAACTGAAGGAATCTCACAAATTATGATCATTGAAAGTGGCTTTGAAATGTGCCTTGGAGGTTTAACTGCCTCTTAGAGGAATTAATTTCTTATTCTTTCACACAGGACTGTGGGGGCATGAAATTTGGCCATTCACTTTGAGGCTATTCATTAAATGTGTGTGTTGTCATGACATTATATGATAGAAGTGGTTGAATTTATAATCTTTCTTATCTGCATATGATTTTCAGAATGTCAAGAAGGATTATTCTGAGGATGTGCCTGTGGTCTTAGCCACTAACCAAATGCTGGGGAAGTGTGGGTACAAACTCTAAATGCATACGCATATTTCTTGGGAGCCCTCAAATACTCAATTTAAGATAAGTATAGAAAATATTTTATTTCTCTTGTTATAGGTTTACCATAGTGTGAAGGCTTTTGAAGAGGAGCAGGAAGAATGGATGACAGAGCATTATTTTAGCCTTTGCCTCCTATTAAAATATATATTGACTCACTGAATAGTGCTTGTATAATATACAAATCAAATAACTTTTTTGAACCTCAGTAAACACATTTTTATGAACAGGTATGAAATATATCATGCAAATCTAAAATGTGTAGTGTACTAGTCAGAAAGGCACTTATTGAAAAGTCAAAAAATAATAGATTTTGGAGAGGTTGTGGAGAAAATGGAACACGTATCCACTGTTAGTGAGAAGTAAATTAGTTCAACTATTGTGGAACGCAGTTTGGAGATTTATCAAAGATCTTAAAAAAGAACAGCGATCTCACTAGTGGTTATATACCCAAAGAAAAACAAATGATCATACCAAAAGACACATGCACTCATATGCTAGTTGCAGCATTATTCACAATAGCAAAGATATAGAATCAACCTAGATGCCCATCAATGGTGGACTAGATAAAGAAAATGTGGTATAGGTACATGATGGAATACTATGCAGCCATAAAAGAGAAGAAAATCATGTCTTTCGTAACAACACGGATGCAGCTGGCGGCCATAATCTAAGCAAATTACTGCAGGAACAGAAAACCAAGTACTACCTGTTCTTACTTATAAGTGGGAACAACATATTGAGTACACATAGACACAAAGATGAGAACAGGCACTGGGGACTACCAGATAGGGGAGGATGAAAGGAGGGCAAGGGTTGAAAAACCAACTATTTGGTACTATGCCCACTCCGTGGGTGATGGGATCATGTATACAACAAATCTCAGTAACATGCAATTTATCCATGTAACAATCCTACACAAATACATCCGGACCTAAAATAAAAATCAAAAGAAAAATAAACGTGCAGTGTGAAGATCAGGAAAAATCTAAAGTAACTTAAAACGTGTAAATTGGAGAATCAAAGTCTACCCAAAGGTGGAAATTACACTGGAGTTGAGTGAAAGAAATACATAAGATCCTGGCTCTTTGCAAATGTCAGTAAGGGCATTGGATGTGGGATGACTGACATCAGAGTTACACTATCAAAAATGTTAATAACCTTGCTATTTAATAATTTTAGTCATACAGACTTGAAATAAATGATTTTATGACAAACAAACTTTATAAATTATTTCACAACAGATACGCATAACCATTTACAAGAGATATAGATGTTTTTATAATAAACAATTAGCAAATATACACTAAAGCCAACATTCTGCTACTCAGGACTTTAAATTTACCCTCTCCCTCATTTTAAATGCACTGTTACCATGCACAATGAATTTCATAGAAAAAAAATATGGTACATGTACATCTTGGAATACTATGCAGCCATAAAAAGGAACAAAAGCATGTCTTTTGTAGCAACATGGATGCAGTTGTGAGGGCCAAATGTTTTAGTAAGAGAACTTGATGAGGTTTACAAGAATGAGATACTCATATGATCTGTAAAGTTAATCAATCATACCTTGGTCTCATCTGCACTGACGGTTGGGAATTATCTGACTAGCTCATATTTTGAACACAGGGGTACAGGAGTCTCTGAAGCACACACAGAGAAAATAAAATTGCAGTCAAGGGAGATAATGAAGGCATTGCTCTGCACAATTTAAGCATGTGTTGAAAGAGCAAATTCAATTCACTGTCCTGAATAATTTCCAGTGTCCTGTGTGCCTGCTTTATTCTTGTCGTTAGCATTTAAAAATATTACATTCATCTAATAATTTAAGGTAAGTCTCTTAAGGTAACCTATATGTCCATGACTTTTAAAGTAATAACATTACTTTATATACCGCAAACTTATCCCTTTACTTTTATAATTTATTTGTATTTAATCTTTGGGGCACTTTTATACCATGACTGACTTTTTTTTTGTTTCTTTTAAAGACAATTTGTTCCCTTTTACTCTGAAAGAAAAAGGTCACTCTCATGAACTGTCCACTATTCTAAAATTTCAGTTTAACCTCCAAGTAGAGCATGCATTAAAAGACCAAATAGCCAAAATCAAATTATTATTTAGCATTCTGAATTTATTTTATGTTAGAAAAAAATTAAGCCATGAGTGTCACAATGATAAAAGACTTTCCACGGAATTCATATAATTGAGTGTTTCTAAATGAACTTCAATAATATATTTTAAATGTTATTTTTTAAAGTTTCCTCTCATGAAGGAACCATTTAAAATAAGGATTAATTGATATATGTAGCTATTCAAGAAACATAAAATCTCAAAAAAATGCTTGTGCTGCCAGACGTGCTGGTGGACTTTTTTATTCCCAGCTGCTTGGAAGGCTGAGGTAGGATGACTGCTTGAGTTCACGAGCTCAAGTTCAGACTGGGCAACATAGGAAGACTCTATCTCTAAAAAATAAGAAAAAAACAAATGCATGGACTCTTATGTCTATAAAAAATTGAGGGTTAAAAAGTGTTGAATATTTAAAATGTAGTTCTTATGTTTAAGTGAATGTTTATTCCTTTCATTTTAGAAATACTTATTAGATATATGTAGGAGGTCAACTATTGAAATGAAAGGAAAATAAAGCTGTCACTCACTACTTATTTACTTTAAGGTTTTAGATATTTTAAATTTTGTTTTGTCTTTTAAAATATAAAGAACACAAGAAGAAATAACTATAACCAAATTTGTTATTTATTAGAAATTGTGTTAGAAATTTTGAAATATACTGTGTCATGAAATCTGTAAAATAATCAAATATGATGAAGACACATTTCTAATGTAAAATAATGAGGTTTCAAAGAATTATATGTCTTTGAAGACACATAGCAAGTGTGTGATAAATTTAGAAGAGCATATAGGATATATATAACATAGAAGAATAATAATAAACATCATGACTCAAATGAAATAATGCATATAACATTTTTAGTAGTCCTTGTCACAGAGAAGTCACATAAAAATATATTCCCTTGCTGTGGTTCTAATACAAAAGTACATAAAGCAGAAGGCAATTTTCTAGAAGCAAATTTTGGTTTACCTGAATTCATAGCTTACTTTGTTTACTAGCTAAACAAATTATTCATAAAAGTATATATAAAGAAATAGAAAATAGGAATAGACTTACAAGTAGTAACTAGATTGAATCAGTAATCAAAATTTTCCTTAGAAAGAGCCCTGGATCAGATAGCTTCAGTGAATTTTATGAAATATCTCAAGAACAATTAACAACAACCCTTCTCATACCCTTCTAAAAAAACTGAAGAGGAGGGAACACTTCTAATTCATTCTATGAAATTACACTGGTACCAAAGCCAGATGAGGACACCAAACAAACAAGAACAACCACAGACCAGTATCTCTTATAAATATCAATGGAGACATCTTCAGCAAAATATTAACAAACCAAATTCAGCAGAATTTCTTAACATAATAAATGTTATACATGAGAAAAGCCCACAGCTAATAACATATACCATGGTGAAGGACTGAAAGCTTTTCCTCTACGACCAAGAATAATACAAGAATGCCTGCTTTATTCATTTCTATATAATCTAGTATTGGAAGTTCTAGCCAGACCAATTAAACAAGAAAAAGAAATAAAAGACATCCAAATTGGACAGGAAGAAGTAAAATTATCTATGCTGGCAGGTGATGTAATTGTATATATATATATATATATATATATATCCCTAAAAATTTCACAAATAAAACCTACAGAAACTAACACATAAATTCAGCAAAGTAGCAGGAATACATAAACAGGTGTATTTCTATACATTAACAATAAACAATTCATAAAGGAGATTAAGAAAACAATTACATTTACAATAGCATCAAAAAGAATAAAACTCAGGAATGTACTTAAGAAGGTAAATGATTGGTTCATTGTGAACTACGAAATATTGCTGAAAGAATTTTTTTAAACCATGAATACATGGAAAGATGTTTTGTGTTCATAGACTGAAAAAATTAATATTGTTAAGATGCCAATACTATCCAAAGTGATCTACAAATCAATGCAACCCCTTTCAAAGTCCAAATTTATTTTTGCTGAAATAGAAAAAACACTATCCTAAAATTCATATGGAATCTCATATAAATTTAAATGATCAAATACAATCTTAGGAATAAAAAAGAACATTTGGAAGACTCTCATGCCCTAATTCTAAAAGTTACTTTAAATCTGCAAAATCAAAACAATGTAGTATTTGCATAAAGATAAACATAGACCAACAGAATAGAATAGAGAGCCAAGAAATAAACTCTGATATATATAGTCAAATGATCTTTGACAATGACAAGACAATTCAAAGGGGAAAACATAGTGTTGTCAAAAATTGGTTCTGGAGGAACTGGATTTCCACATGGAAAATAATTAAGTTGAATATTTACACTATATAAAAAATTAACTCAAAATGGAGCAAAAATCTAAACATAAGAGATTTAACTCCAAAACTATTAGAAGAATATATAAGGTAAAATCTTCATGATGTTGGATTTGGCAATGATTTATTGGATATGGGATCAAAAGCACAGGCAACAAAGAAGAGACAAGAATAAAATAGACTTCATCAAAATGAAAAGCTTTTGTACCATCAGGCACAAAACCCATAATAATAATAAGAGTGAAAAGGCAACTCACAAAAAAGAAAATATTTGTGTACAATAAATTTGAAAACATTAAATCTAGACTATATAAAGAACTCCTGAAACTCAACAACCAAAAATAAAATAAACAACCCAATTAAAAATAGGCAAAAGACTTAAATATAGATTTCTCCAAAGAAGATATACGAATGGCCAATAAACACATAAAAAGACACACATCACTAATTAATGTCACGAGTTATTAGGGAAATGCCAATCAAAAGCATAGTGAGATACTACTTAATACCAATTGGAATGGCTATTATACGAACAGAAAAGTATGTTGGCAAGGATGTGGAAATACTGGAACGTTTGCACATTGTTGGTGGGAATTTAAAATGGTGAAACTGCTGTGAAAAATCATATGGTGTTTTTTCCAAAGATTAAACCTGGAATTACCATATGATAAACCTGGAATTACCATATGATTCACCTGGAATTACCATATGATTCTGCAATTTCACTTCTAGGTAAATACCCAAAATAATTTAAAGCAAGGTCTCCAACAAATGTTTGTATACCCATGTTTATAGCAGCATTTTTCACAATACTCAAAAGATGGAAACAACCCAAATATCTACGCAAAAATGAATGGATAAACAAGAGGTGGTAAGGACATACAATGGAATATTATTGACCTTTTCAAAGAATTAAATTCTAATACAGCCTACAACATGAGTGAACCTTTCAAATGTTATTTTAAGAAAAATATGCCAAACATAAAAAGACAAATGTTTATTATTCCACTTATATAAGATGTATAGAATAATCAAATTCATAGAAACAGGAAATTGCATAGTGTTTACCAGGGATTGCAGGGAGATAAATTACTGTTTAATGGGAAGAATTACAATTTGGAATGATGCAAAAATTTTGAGATTGATGGGGTCATAGTTGCACAATAATGTGAATATACTTAATGCTACTTAATTGTATACACAAAAATTGTATCTTAGTAAATTTGGTTAAGTATATTTAGCAAAACTTTTTGAGAAAAAAATATTGGGAAAATAGTGTAATGTTTATCTGCAGTTTTGATAAAGGAAGCAGAATCATTTGCTAATATTTGTTGAGATACCTAGATTCTGCCTGTGTTATTATATAACTTTTTTTGTATAATTACCATAACAATCTATACCACATATTTTGACTACTTTTTTAGAATAAGATGATGCCATGACTCACATTTTGACCCACAGTTACATTTTATGTAATTAGCAAATTCAGGATTTAATAAAATGTTTCTCTGTCTCCAGTATTCATGTTCATTTTAAGCACACTTTGTCAACTTTAAAGGGATATATATTTTCCCACATTCAAACATTAAAAGAGTTTTCTTTAACTAAACTCTGTTCCTTTTACAGATAAAAGGGTTATGGTCATAATAAATTAGTTATTATGACCCACTTAATTGTCACAAGCAAAGAGACGATCACAGTTTATTTATGTTTTCAGTTTTATGTCTATTACATGTACTAAGTAATTTTACAAAATTTTACAAAATTTCTCAATTACTAAACTAAAATAAAATGAACATACTTTATTTTAATTGCATGCATTCAAAGGTCATTGTTATTGGAACAGATATAAGAATACTATAGGTAATACAAGTTATTTAATTTAGCACTTTGTGTCTCCTAGAAGCATAAAAATACCAAGCTTAGAAAGTTTTAGAGGAAAGCATTTTTGATTAATGTATTATTTGTATAAATGGGTACTATCAGTTAACCAATTGAATACCTAAACAGTGATTGAGCAAAGACTCGTCACTTTTAATTCTTAAATATATCACAAATTATAATCTATTGGCAAATACATATTTACTAAATATAGATTAACATGGATTTCTAAGTGATGTTAGAGCATGATCCACATATAAAGCTATCGAGGCCTTTATGTTTTCATTGTAAATTACTTTCTAATAAATTTACTTACTATGAACAACCTGTTTCCTTAGAAGGTCATGTCAAAATAGGATATCAGGGAAGAGAGGAAATTTCTTAAAAGGTAACCTAGATGCTCACATTTAAGAAGTATTTTCTTTAGGAAATGATGTTTTCTGTCTCTACCAGGACCTTTGATTTTCAAATGTGTATGATCCAATATTGCTCTCAAACTGGCAAGTGGATCAGACAGATATTTGCTTCACATTTTTATTTTTCACACAAGGGATTAAGTAATACGTAACGATTATGGCTCCTTTTGAAAATAAGTAAAAATAATCTCTATAACAAGTTTCTCAATGTTCCATACTTTTAAGTTATATGTTACTTTTTACTTTCAAGTGTACTTTGAACATAACTAAATATGCTTTCTCACGTAACAGCTGCTGAAAAAAGTTTTATAACAACTTAAGATCAATATTAATTAATTATATTCATCAAAACCACCATCAAGCAACCAATAGATCAATAGAGCAAAATTGTCCTTCCCCTTAGTTTTAAACTACAGTAAATAATAAAAACAAAATGAAAGCAGATCATTTCAATTACTCCCTCCAGAGCCGCAATAGTGCAATTCTTGTTTTGTTACCTCATCATCCTGGAGACTAGGTCTTCATTTAAATGCTAAATTAGTTATTTCTGGTTAGAAAATTTTGCCATTTTATTTTATTTAGAGACTGAATTAATGGGAGGGGTGAAAAATATTAGAAATAAGTGAAAACAACAATCAAAAATTTCATTTAGATACAAAGTGTAAGTTTAATGGATTAGATGACAAGAAACATATTTAGGTATCACAGACTATTTTTTCCTCCTTAGCAGAGAGGTTCTCTTAACAAAATATTGATATTATAAAGATTTATTACTAGGTAAATTATTACACAAACAAAATCTCTTCACTAGACAATGGCTTTCTTTTTACAACTTAGGTCTTTTGACGATTCAAATATTGTTCACATGTAGAATTGGTTTTTTATTTGAAATTTTGTAATAAAAGAAAGATGTCAAATGAATTTAGCGAGGAACAAAGGGACATAAAGGAACAAAGCAGCTGGTAAATGCAAGGGCCGCAGAGTATCTTTCCTGGGAAGCAGAGAAGACAAAGTACATGAGAAGTAGAAGGCAATGAGGGATACAGGCTGTGATAACGTAGCTCATTAATGGCTAACAAGGAGGTCACCAGTAAATACAAAGTAAATGAGATGGATGACACAATATGTAGGAGGGTAAGGAAAATAAAATCTTGCTTATATACTGATTGTATTATTCAACTGCTAAATTTTAAACTGCTACTTTACAGTGTATGTTGTGGTGTTTGTATCAGGCACATCACAGAATGGCATCTCTGTGTCAAATAGTATATCACCCTATTTCTTGTAAGTATACTAACCCTCTTTTTCAATTGCTGAAATAATTTTTTATAAAACCATAAATAAATATTGTCCCTTTTGGAAATATTATAGCTATTGCTACCAGAATGAGAGCACTAACAGCAGAGAAATAAATTATGCTTCTTTTTTCACAGTCTATATTCTTCTTAGATTGATATGTAAACTATGTAAACGTTTTTCCACAACTAAAGCTACTCAAAACATGCCTATTGTGTGCTTATATTTACATAAATTCATAAAGCATCAGATTGATTAAAAATGTTGTCATTGGTTGGTTGGTTCTAATAAAAGTCATTGCACATGCTACTAGCCTTGGGGATAGAAGCTGAAGTGCATTGGTGAACTCTTGATGAGTCTTTCCTTCATTTTACACATTGCTAGAGTTGTTTTGTATCATTAATTTTACATCAAAGGCAATAGATGTGTGTTCAATATGTAATAGTTTTAAGAGTTTGATACCTTTGCTTAATACAAAGAAATTAAGGGATCAGAATGTGTGATATATATCCAGGATACACCTAGTGATGTCTGTGCATCTCTGTCATTCCTGGTCAGAGGCAAATAATAAGAGGTGGGGAAATTGCTGTAATCCTTTCTGAGGTTGCGGTATGGCACATTTACAGGTCTGCATGAACAGTTGGATGCTTTCTCAGTTCATCATTCATGAGTTGTTTCACCAGCCCTGTCAACAGTTATTCCTCTAAGGAGCAATCATCCACATCTTGCAATCCTTGAGGGCTACAAAGTCATCTTGAACTAGCAGTTAGATTGACGCTGCTGACTTGAGCCTCAAAATGGCACTTGTTTTATAACACAGCAGTTGCCAGACAAAAATAGGGTCCAGTAGTAATTGGGGAGCTCCAAGTGTTTGGCATAGTAGTAGTCTCTAGCTTAAGCACTTGCCGTATGGCATTTTCCCTGGATTTTTTGAATATTAATGCTTATCATGAAGCATAAAAGATACACATCGTAATGAGCAAAACTGAAGAAGTATTCTAAAATTCTTGAACTGACAAGCTGGAGACTGAGCTGGGCTCCACACAGATGACTTTTTTTTTTAAAAAATGGGAATGTAACAGCCTCTGGAGATACTGATCAGGACAGATAGATGTTTCTTCAGGTCTACTTAGACACTAGAGATTTATGATATGAATCTATTAGAATATATTTCATCTGCTCCTTAAATCTGGAACAAAGAAGTGCCCTTGATTTGAAGAGGAAAGTTTTAAAAAGCACATCAATGTGAAGTAGATGGTTTGGACATTTTGCTGACACTCAGGAAATTTTCGTTTGGAAAGAAGCATTCTTCTTGCTTGTAACTTGATAGCCAGACTTCGATCAAATGACATTAACTTAGGAAATATAATTTGAATTTAAAATTTAATTTCAAGGCCCTCATGCACTCTCTTTTCTCCTTTATGTAAGTGTATTATTAATTTTAACTAAAGTCTTTATTTTAATTCACACAAAGTAGATGAACTATCATCAATTATTTATGGCTCAGTAAAGAAAAATCACTAAAATATTTCCATAGTTATGATTTTGTAACTACACCTTAGTAATTAAGCTCTGTCATTTTTACAAAAAAATACAAGTAGCTGTAATTGGTATCAGCAGTATTTTGCATTTGCTTATCCTAGAACAATTATGTGTTATTTGAAACAAAAATATATGTAACAAATTTATAAATTACAACACATAATAAAAATAGATATTAATAAAATCAAAATCATTACTGATTTCCCATTTCATTGCCATGCCTCTCATTGTAGTTGAAACTAATCTGAATTTTTTTAAATTCAGAATTTTATTTGTATTGCTTTAGGTATGTAATTACTATATGTATGCATTCTTATACAATGTATTATTAATTTCACTTCTTTTGAGCTTTTAAAAGTATTTTCATACTTTATGTAGTTTTGATACTTTTATTTTTTATTTAATTACTCAACATTCTTAAGTTTCATCTATGCTATTGCTATGACTTTTTCTTACTTAATACCAATATCTTACAATGCGTTATGTTTATTTGTGTTTTCCAGTACTTTGGGGTTTTTCCCAATTTTTTGCTAATACAAATGATGGTGCTGTAAATATTCTGGTACATGTTTTCTAGTGCAAATTTGCATAAATTTATCTAATCCTATAAGTGCAGTTGCTGGCTTAAGAATTTACATGTATGACTTTATAAAATAATGACATTTGTTTCTTATGTAATTTATCCAACTAGCAGTATACGTAGTTTTCTATTTCCATCATGTGTGGAATTGTTAAATATTGGCAGTCTTATGAATATAAACTCTTCATAATAGTCTTACTTTGCATATACCTAATTAGTAATGCAGTGTCAGCATTTATTCGTTTGGTTTTCTTGTTTGGTTCTTGTTTAGAGACATTCTATAAAACATGTTTCATAAATTGAAAAATATACTGGATAATAAAACCTTTTCAACTATATGTGCTGCAAATATCTTCTCCAAATTTTTGTTTTCCTTTTTCACACATTAAGGAGTTTTTTGGTGAACATATGTTTAAATTTTAATATGGTTCAATTAGTAAATACTTATTGTTGTGGGATATTATTTTTACCCCAAAGCCAATAGGAAATTCTTTTATCTCATCTTTTAAAGGTATTACTATTATTATTATTATTATTATTATTATTATTATTATTATTATTTGAAGTAGATTGCTGTGGAACTTGTGAGCTAGGGAACCAATTTTCTTTTCATTTTTTTCTTGTTTTGTGTTTTTCTTTTTAATGCCTAATCAATTGTCTTAGTGTCACTAATTAAACAGTCTCTCTTTTTCAACAACCATTTATTAATGATTGCAGTGATTCTTCTATAATATGTTAAATGACCTTTAATTCATGGAGTTATGGATTTATTTTGGAGCTGTTTTGTCTATTCCTAATCTAACACAATATTAATTTAAATATTTTAGTCTTTTAAAACATCTTGATAGTTGATAAAAGAAGATCCCTTAAACTTGCTTCTCTGCCTCGGGAGTCTCTTGGCTAATCCTGTGCCTTGCAATTCCAAAAAGTTTTACAAACATCTGCTGAAAATGTTTGAGTAATTTCATTGAACCTATAGTAAATTTGGAGAGACATGACTGCATAGACCCTTGCAATCCACAAACACTATATATTTTTGTGTCTTCTTAAATGTCTTACAATCAATTTTAAATTTTTGCAATCATATATTACTATAATTTAGGTTATCCAGAGATGACATTGTAACTACCATGGTGAATGATGTCCAATATTTTTCTTTAGAATACATTTTCCAAGTATTATTTTAATTCTCCAGAAATGCAATCAGTATTTTTACATTAATATTACAGTCAGCAGCTTTCTTAATATCTGTTTTTATGCCAATAATTTTAATGAATATTATTTTAGATTTTCTTTGCAACTATATAATCCCTGCATAACGAGGATTTTATGTCTTTTATTTTAATCCATATAAATTTTATTTATTTCTCGTGTCTTACTGTATTGGATATGTCTACAAAGAATTTCAAAAAATAACCCAGGCACAGTGGTGTATTCCTGTAATCCTAGCTATTTGGGAGGCTGGGGCAGGAGGATCACTTGAGGCTAGGGTTTGGAGGCTGCAGTGAGCTATGATAGTGCCACTGCACCCCAGCCTGGGTGGCAGAGTGAGGCCCTGTCTCTATTTTTAAAAATTGAATTAAGAATTAAATAAACCTGCATTTATTAAATTAATTATTACTTTGGTCTCTTAATATGATAATGTAGTTACTTTTTAAAAAAATTTTAGTTAGAAAGCACCTTTGCAATTCTGTAGTAAACCAAGCATAGACAAGATGTAGTACATTTTCATGCACTGCTGGATTCAGTTAACTAAAATTTTGGTTGGAATTTTTGCATCTATATTTAGAAGGAAAATTGATCTTTAGTTTACCCTTCTCATTATATCCTTTTCTGGCATTGATAACAAGATTACACTAACTTCACATAATGACTTGCATCATATTCCTTCATTTTAGTTCTTTAGTAAAATTTATGTAAGACTTAAATGATCTCTTTTTAAGGTTATAATTTGTTCAGAAAACATTTTGGTCCAAGAATTCACTTTTTGGAATATTGTAAAAAACTGATTCAGTCGGTTTGTTTTCAGGAATATTTGAGGTTCATTTTTTTTAATTGTGATATCATTGAATTTCTAAGAATTTCCATTGTTTTAAAACAGCAGAAGAACTGTTTTCACTTTATCAAGGAAGGCCTGAAACACACACATACACACAGACACAGACACACACACACACACTTATTTAAAAATTTCTATTTCTTTTTGATCTATTAAATATTAATATTTAGAAGACAATTTCTAAGTGTATGCATTTACACATATATATAATTATTTAAAAATTTCCATAGACTTTTTGATCTATTAAATATTAATATTTAGAAGACACAATTTCTCAGTATATGTATTTACATTATTGATAAATTTAATTACTACATAATTTATTTAAATTCTATTCATGATCTAATTGACACAGACTTTTTGAAATTTTGTTAATATCTATCGCATTCATAACCTAGTATTTGACCAACTTTGTGAGTGTACTTTATTCTTGAGGAAACACATTTTTCAAGAGTTTCAGAGTGCTACATATATATATATCTTTTAATCTAGCAAGATAATTATTATATACAAATATATATAACTACCATGCTAGATAATTATATATATATAAAAAATACTGTGTATGTAGTATCATATACATACTAATATTTTTGTGGTTTTAGCTTCTCAGTGTTTGAGAGAGGAAAGTTGAAATCTTTCACTATGGTAGTGGTTTTCAGTTTTTCCCTGCAGTTCTATCAACTTTTGCTTTATATATTTTGAGATTATTTAAGCAGAGGCAGCTGGTTGTACATCTCCCCTACTCTGCCCAGCCTGTTCTCTACTTCAGTATTATAGGAGCTGTACAGATTACCATTGCCAGCCTCCTTTGCACCTATACATGATGTTATCACTAAGATATAGCTAATGGCTAATGGAATATAAGCAGTGTAATATGGTATCTTTTGAAAGTTGTTAAAAGATAATTGGCAGAGACCTTTTGTCTTCTTTATTGTCCTTTCTAGTTTACAGCATAGGACACGAAATTCTACCTTCTTGGACCATGATGATGAAAACTATACCTAAGTGTGACCAACAAATGAGGTAGAAGAAACCTAATCCCTGAGGACTTGAGGTGCAAAATTCTCTCACCAGCACTGGATAGTTTGCTGTTCTACTTTAGATAAATAAGAGGAAAATAAAGTACTTAGCCATTACTATTTCAATTTTAGAACACACAGCTTTACCTAATCCTAACACTGCTATTTTAATAGCTGTAAACAAATATAGAACTGCCATAGGGTTCCATTTAATTGAACATTTATCAGTATGTAGTGACCTGCACCTCACCTTCCTTTGTATGTATTTGTCCTAAAGTCTTATTTTCTGATATTAATATATCCACTTGGGTTTCTTGTTCTAATCTGCATTTAAACAATTTTTATGGTCTTTATGTTTTCTGTATACTGCTCGTAAACAGTATTGTGAAATGTTGTTTGATTTTCCACAATCGATGCTTTTGTTTAATTGACAAGTATAGTCATTTTGATGCTTGATACATTTTGACATACCTCTATTTTATTTACGGTTTTATGCTTTTTCTACCTTTTTATGACCTGATTTCCTCCTTTGTTTCCTTTTATATATCAACTGAAATATTTCTTTTTTTCCACTATTTTTCATTGATTTTCACTTTGTAAACCATGAAAGTTTTGAGTTCTGGCTCTTATTTTCAATTCATTCTTTAACATTGACCTCAATCACCATATGAATGATTAAAAGACCTTAGAACTCTTTCAACCTGATCAACCCTAGTCCGTTTCACAAACAGACTAGATTTCATGATTTTAGTTCCTTCCCTTTAGCCAAACATATTTTATATTATTTTTATTTTATCATTGTATAAAAATAACTTATTTTGATTTTCATACATTTATATATTTTTTTGCGGCTTAAGCAACATTAATCTCTTATCTCACAATCAGAACTTAGAAGTCTGAAACCAGGTGTCAGCAAGCTGTTTCCTTCTGAGGGCTGTTGGGGAAGAATCTGCTCTAGGCCTCTAGGTTTGTAGATGACATTTTCGTGTTCACCTCAAACCCCTGTATTTTCACGTCTTTACTATACTACTTTTTTTTCCACTACCATTTCTTGCAACACAGACCATTTTCGAGATTTCTTTTTCTTCTTGAAATATATCATTTAGAAATTTCTTTGGGTAGGAAGTATTAGTAGTAAAATCAAGCCTAGTTCATTGCAAAATATCGTTATTTTACTTTCAGTATTAGTAGATAGTTTTGTTGTGCCAGTGAATCTAGGTTGATAGCTGTTTTTTCTGTCATTCTGAAGAAATCACTCTACTGTTTGCTGGCTTCCATTGTTGCCGAGGACAGCTTTTCTGCAGATCTGTTTGTCTATGATGTCATCTTTATTGCTGCTACTGGGCTCTTCTTTTCATCAAATGTCTCTTGTAATTTTAATATTTATTATAATGTTTCATAGAGATGATGGCCTCACCAAGTTTATATCTCATCAATTCTAGGATTCAATATAAAAGGTTTTCATAGGCAATAAGTTTTAGTCAATATTATTGAAATCTCAATATTACAAAAAAAGCAAATTTTCTGAAGAAGGAGGATTTCCTCTCACAAAAAAAGAGGCCTACTGCTCACTTCAACAGTACATATATTAAAATTGGGATGACACAAAGATTAGCATGGCCCTTCTGCAAAGATGACATGCAAATTCATGAAGCATCCTGTATGTTTTATATATTTAAAATTGATTAAAGGAATAGATAGATATTAAGTGTTCTCAGCAAAAAAATAAGCAATAAATAAATAAATACATAAAAACTACCCCCCGCAACAAAAATCTATCTATGTCAAGTGATGTAGATGTTAATTACATTTATTTTGGGAATCATTAGACAAGATATACTTATATCAAAATACTGTATTGTACACCTTAAATAATTAAGTTTTTTGTCAATCACACCTGAACAAAGCTGAAAACAAACAAAGCTGAAAAAGTATATAAAACTTTTTAAAAAAAAAAATATGTGTCTTATTGGTGCTGGGTAAAAGAAAATCTGTGTGGAATATTTGTGGCATTTATGTAAAACAGGGAAATCATTTTGGAGAAATCAGAGACAATTTTGCATAAGAATAATGTTTTTCCCTTTTTAGTCTTCTAAATTAAATATTAATGAACTCTTTCTCAAGTTTGAGCAGGTGCTGGGCCATTTTACTTTGCAAGCAAGATAGGAGTAACAAAATATAAAGAGAGATTACTGCTTTTCCTGTGAGCCTGCAGGAAGTGTTTCTGGCTTATTAGTTCTAACTTAATTATTACTTCTCCTACTTTGGGGAAACAGGTAAGATTAATGTTACAGAAATAAATATTTAAGTGATCAAATCAAATTATTCACAGATTTGTAGTTAAAATTTCACCCTGAAAATAACATCTCCATTTCAAAACATTGTCTTAAAAATCTAGGACCGGTTCATGCATTCATTTATTTATTCAGCAAGTGAGTGCTCATCACATGATGTAGACTATAAATCTATGGCTGCTTTCTTGAATTTTTTTTTTGACACCTACTGAAGAGATGAGCCACAAATATAATATACAACCAATTCCAATTAAGAAAAAAAATTATAGTCATTACATGACTATAATATAAAGCAATTATTTGGAAAATACCTACGGTGGGGAAAATAGTTATAAATGTATATATAATTGTGTTCTATGTTTTTGAACTCTTACATATTTAGGTATTTTTCAGAAACCGGAAGTAGGTTAAGTAGAATTCAATGCCTTCCTTGAAATATTGATCTGGTAGTTGCAAATTACTGCAAAGTTAAACCTTATCCAAAGTCTTTTTTGCTACTGCTTATAGGTTCATGTCAGGCTTCATCTCTATTGTACTAAGCTCAGAAATAACCCAACTTCCTACTGAGAATCCTTTATAATGAGAGCAATTTTAATCCTCAGCCTCCCACTGTAAGCTGTTCTTACTGTGAATTTGTTTCATTGATAATATTTTAGCTTATCTTTTTTAAAAGTAACACTTATTTCATCTTTTGAAATATCTTTGATATTTTTGAAGGATTGCACTAAGCAAAGCAATGATGCATAATTTTCTTTTTTGTGTTAAAAATTGTAAACCATCATGGCGAATGATGTTTAATACTCTTATGTATTAGTATTTTGAAGTTGAATTAAATAGCATAAAGTTACGGGGCAAATAGTGTAAAAATATTTATTACATATTAATATCCATTCAGGATAAAAGAGTTTATCTCAGAAATCACTGTATCTAATTCCACTGCTGGTTAATGAAGGGATGTGACTGTGAGTTACAGAGAATAAATACATTTATTTTTATTGACCATTTTTGTTTTAAAATAAGGATCTATGTCCACAGGGCCAGAAAATCCTTAAACTAGTTTACTGAAAAGAACAAATTTTCACTTTCAAAGTTTGGGTTATCGTGTTACACAGAATCACTTTCAAATCTCAACCCTACTTGCCAAGCCTTTGGGTAAATTTCCTCATCTCTATAAGCCTCAGTCTCCCTATCTCCCCCAAGATTTTCTTTTTATAACATGTAGTTAATGATATCATTCCTAGCACAGCCCCTGGCACATGTCTCAGCTACTTTCAAAGATTTCATTCCCCCCCACATCTTTATTTCAGACAGGAATATTTTAGAGACTGATAAATTAGAGTGGTGAGTTAAAAATAGGTGAAAAAAGTCAGAAAGTCACCGCAGGCTAATTTTCCTTTGCTTCTGTGTGCCATGAAAATTGGGGATACTTATCTTTTTTTATTTTAAGCTGTATTTATCTTTCTCTATCTTCTTTCCCTGGAATAAGTCTTCAGGCAAATACATGCATTCAAGTGAGAGGGCTCCTCGAAACTTAAGGCTGTCATTTCACTCAAGCTATGATATGTTAAGAATCACATGGATTTGATTTTGAATCATAGTTCTCCTCCTAGAACTTATGGGTTCTGCTTTTTTATACCACAAATTAGGTTAGCAATATGTAAATTATGAGGTCATTGTGAAGATTAAATTACAAAATACATAAACTTTTCCAGACAACAGGAAACAATGCAAGAGATGCCAACAATTTTTAGTGTAGATTATAGTTGAAAGTAAGGTAAAGAGATTATACCTCTGTATACGTAGGGGAAAAATAAACTGCCTTCTACCGTTCTGAGTTTTTATCTGGGACCCCTATAATAAAGGACAGATAAACAAGAGAAAAACAAAGAAGAGTTTTATTGACATTAATTTCTTATATATATGGGAGATACCCAGGCAATAAGCAATTCTCAAAGTCTTAGAACATCAGCTTATATGTCATCTTCAACAAAAGGCAATTCAATTTTAGAGATGTGACAAGACAAAGGCAAAGGACTCTAAGCCTTTAGGGGCAACAAATTGCGGCAAGGCAAATATAAGGGGAACTAATGGTAGATAAAGGATAATAAAGTTTGTTACATAGATTCCTCTGGATAAATAAGTCTTCAGGATAATAAGGGTCTAAGGTTGTCTTTGCTGATCAACTTCTGTCCTTCCCAGTATAAAGGGGAGAAGGGACACCTTTGTAAATTTATGTCTTGCTTTTAGGCAAATGGGGTTGGGGGGAGAAGAGGTTTTTATAGTATCAGCTTCTTTTCGATTGTCTTCAGCTCAAAGTAATCCTTATGCCAAATGATATACTTTGGTTGGCATATTCTGCTACTCTTTATTCAGAAGTGGCTTTAAGATAAACATTTATTTTCATGAGTTATAAACAACTAGAAATAAAAGCTAAGTTACAATAATTGATTTTCATTTTTAGAATCTATTACTCTTTGTAGAGGAAAAGTATTCATCAAATACTAAGATTGTGTTGAAATATACAAATAAATATATATTTTATGATGAAATGTACAATAATTTGCATGATTATCGTTACATAATATATTTCATTGTCTGTATTAGTCCGTTTTCACGTTGCTCATAAAGAGAGACATTCCCAACACGGGGCAATTTACAAAAGTAGAGGTGTAATGGACTAACAGTTCCACGTGGTTGGGGAAGCCTCACAATCCTGGCAAAAGGCGAAAGGCACCTCTCACAGGGCGGCAAGCAAGAGAAGAGAGCTTGTGAGGTAAATTCTCCTTTTTAAAACCATCAGATCTTGTGAGACTTGTTCACTATCACAAGAACAGCACAGGAAAGACCTGCCCCCATGATTCAATTACCTCCCACCGGGTCCTTCTCACAACGCATGCTAATTTAAGATGAGATTTTGGTGTTTGAAGATGAATTAATATTTTCATATTTTTCAGCAAAAGTGGGAATTACATAGTAATAGGGCTAATGCTTATTGAGTGCTGACTATGCTTATCTGTTCAAAAATAACATACATGCACTGTCTGATTTAATTTAAATTTTGTCTAACATACATGTTAGACAAAAATAAGGATAAAGAAGCTAGAGAAACTGAGGGACAGAGAGTTTAATTAAATTGCCCATGATTGAAGGCAAGAAAATAGAAGTGAGAAGGTAAATGCAGGCAGTCTGATTCAGAGCAGGTAGTCCATTGTAATACTGCTACCTTGTCTAAAAATATTGGTAGAAAAAAAGTGAATAATTCTCGTTATAACTAGGTAATGTCAGCATTCAAACTTGAATTCTCTTTATTATTTATCTACATTAACTAATTATTGCAAATATCTGATTAACCTTTTTCTTTGTATACCTTAAATTATATGAACTTAGAAATAGTCTTTAAAAATAAATCTTTTTTTCCCCTGGGTTAAAGCAAAACAAAAAACATTAAACATTAACTTTGCCTTACTTTTAGAATACTTGGTAAAAATTACATACCTGAATGACAAGTAGAAAACAGGTTATGAAATATATGTGGAATTTTAATATAAATAGTAGCTGGGATAAATGGTCAGTTGTAATTTCAACTCACTATGTAATTGGACAGTGCGGAGAATAACAGTTAAATCCGCAGGGGAACATTCCAATTCACTCTTTTAAGCTGTATTTTGATCTATAGCAATTATAGTTTTAAACATTCTTTATATTTGTTTTTTTAATAAGAATGAATGTGGCAAGTAAATTTTAGAAATTATACATTTGATAAGAAAATGCACTATTTGAGAGGCTTTTCAGTAGATGAGTAAGGCATGAAGGAAAGAGGATCATTACTATTGAAGAAAATAAACCTTATTAGTGCATAAGTAGCACTGGTTGTATTCTTTACGCTTAGAAGAAAAAAACTCCGTGGCCTTCTTTGGATTTGCAACATGCTTTACTAATTAGCATATAAATAAATTACAATCTTATTTTGCGTAATACATTTTCTTTTAGGAATTAGACCTATTTTCTTCATATTAAAGAGCTTCCAATTTAACCACAGAACCTGAACTTACAACAGAAACTACACAACTCCAGTTTTGGACAGGATCCAAAAACCTTTAGAGTCACTCAGTCCATTTAACACTTGAAAAGGAAACCTGATTGAAGTCACCATGTGGCCATGCTGTGAGTGAATAACATTCTCTCTATGGACATGCATAATTCTCTCTAGGTTTAATACCAGTTATGACTTTGCCTCAGTAGAATTCCCCAGGGCATAGATGCATGGTAGCTGTAATCACACTTACTGTTTAAATATTACTATATATGAAATAAGCCTCAATATATGCAAATGAATAATAATGAGAATGTCACAGATTCACAAGGAGGGCAAAACAAAACAAAACTCTTGGTAGATAAAGCATTTTCATTAGGAACCAAAGAACTTGCTTGCTCAAAACCAGTAGTAAAAAGGATGATTTTCTTTAGCATAATAAAGTATTTTGAGGGCAGAGGTCGTGAAGAAGGATATAAAATTCAATCAGCTGCTTCTTAGTTATACAGCACACGGGAACATAAGACTGTTCGTCCAGTAAAGAGGAGATTTTGTGCAAAGGTAAGTACTTTGTTGAATTCGGTTCTTCAGCAGAAGCCCTATTTGGGTTTGTATGTGGCTTCACTATAATTTTTTTCAAAGTTTTAGGAAAATGAAGATTAAGTAATCTTGGTTTTTTAACTGTTATACTGCTAGAATTCTGCACAAAATGTAATAAACTTTCAAAACTGATTGAAGCATGTATGCAGGAAAATTAGGATGAAAACTTTCTTAAAAAACTTTATTTTTAATAATAGATTTAGGGGGTACAAGTGCAGTTTTGTTACATGGATATATTGTGTATACATGAAGCTTGGGCTTTAATGTAGCCACCACCCAAATAGTGTACATTGTACCCATTAAGTAATTTCTGATCCCTGCCACCTACCCACCTTTTTAAGCTGGCAATGTTTATTATTCTACTTTCTATGTCCATTAGGATGACAGTGTTTTAAGGAACACCTTCCTGATAGCATACATACATAGACAGCATTTCAGTGGACCAGTGGGTCTCATTCAGGGACCATTTACTTCCTGGAAGATATTTGCTTCCCTGGACATGTGTCTGATAGCCACAACTCATTGGGAGGGGTTGATAGTAACATCTAGAGGCCAAAGATGTTGCTAATCATTCTACAATACTCAGGACACTTCACACCAAAAAATTATCCAGCCCAATATGTCAATAGTGTTGACACTGAGAAATCCAGCAGCTCTATTTTATAAGCATACAAGTTACTTTTATAACTTAAACCACTTAATCATTTGAGATTATTATATATCCACACTTTTAGTATGTAATGTATATATGTTGAGAACTAGCAACTCATATAGATTTGAGTTAGAAGCCTTCAAAATGTCAAAAAGCATTGCTTTTTAAATAAATAATTTCATAAGTAACTTTCTTTCCAGAGAAGGTGGAGAATTCACTCACATTTCTAGGTAATTGATGTATGTAGCTTAACTAAGCCTAAAGTTTGTTTATTTTTCATTTAAAATATGACATAAGCACATTCAAGAGTGCTGATTGAGAAACAAGAATAATATTTTGAGTGCATTCTTTCTGTGTTTTTAGGAAAGTAAACACAGAGTGTTCATGCCACAGGGGTCTTTAGAGATCATCTATTCTAATCCTCATATTTTACAGATAGGGAGAATAATACTCAAAAGGCGGAAGCGTCAATCTATGATTGTACAACTAGTCAGTAGCGAAACCAGGTCTGCAGTTACTTTATATATCACTATCAAAATGAGGTCATGATTTGATGACTTCGTAAAATTGATTCTATGTAGATTGAGATGTTATATTGAGATGATTTATAATGGAATTTTGCTCAGCTGCTATAGTTTGGAATTGTCCTTCATGACTGACATGACCTCTTTTGCCATCTAGATAAGATGGATCTTACTACATAATGATTTTTTTTCCTTCTCCAAAATGTACTTTCTTTGTGCTAGCATTACATTCCTACTGGAAACATCATTTTCAAGTCACAATGTGCCATATATAATATTCTACTTTAAACCATGTTATGCCTTTAAAATTGTACAAGTGTGTGCCTGTATGTCAGAGAGATTAGGAAGAGAGTCTCGAGAATTTCTTTCCTATCCACAAACACATTAATCTTTTACAATTGTAAGGGAAAAAAGTCTGCTTTCTATCCTTGAACAATAGTCTGCAATATAGACGTGCAGGCTTTTTTTTTCCTTACTGTTGAGCTAATTCTCTTGAGTTTTGTGACTTAATATATTAATATGGCCATAAGACCAATTTTTTGCCAGTTTTAATTTTTACTTAAAATTCAAGACTATTGGTGCTACCTTTAAGTAGAGATTGTAAAATTATTCAGAACTACCCATTTTTCTCTAGAGGAGATTGTAAGATAATATAGCATATCAGTTTGAAGTGAAAGATATTACAGAAGTTTGACCTAATTATTATTTTTTTGAAGGCAAATTTGTATTTTAATTATTTTTATGTACAGAAAACTCAACAGCATACACTTAACCCAGTTTAGTGGCAAGTTCTTTAGCCTTTGCCTTTTCGAGCTCGGCGATACGAACCACAGACTTAGGACCCAGGACGTTGCCGCCCCAGTGACGGCGGATCTCAACGTATCTGTCGTTGTGATTGGTCCTGATAGCTTCCACCAGCTTAGCCAAAGCGACTTTGTCTTCTGAGTTCACCTACGTGAAGGTGACAGTGGTGCAGGTCTTCCTGTGGACTAGACGTCCCAGTCTTGCCTTCCCCTTGATAATGCAGTAAGGGACCCCCATTTTACGACACAGGGCAGGCAAGAAGACAACCAGCTCAATGGGATCCACGTCGTGTGCAATCACCACCAGCTGAGCTTTCTTGTTCTCCACCAACGTCATGACGGTGTTAACTCCTGCTCGAAGGACAGGTGGTCTCTTTGTGGGGACGTCCCCTTTGCCAGCAGCTTTCTTCTCGGCCCGGGCCAACAGTCTCTGCTTGTTCTCTTGCTTTGTCTCTGGTCTGTGGAAAGGAAAGAAGGCCAAGGGAAAGAAGGTGGCTCCCGCCCCTGCTGTCGTGACGTAATTATTATAAAATTATACTTCTAAGTGTGCTGAGAGTATCATCCTAATTTATCACTACTTTATATAATCTTAAATGATACTGTTTTATCAGTGCTTTCATTGAAGCCTCATATGCAGGAAGCCACAGTGTGATATCTTTTGACAAAATGAATTCTTCTATTTGCATAGCCTAAACTGAAATATATTATCAAAAATTCATTTCATGATCTAGTAACCAAAATTTATTAGAAAAGATTCAACGTGATAATGTTACATTGGCCTAATAAGAAGACCTTAACATTTAAATGGCTGCTTCATCAAGGAAAATATTGTCATATCATCAGCTGAGTGTACTGTTATTTTACAACTATCTGCTGGTTAAAGATAATTTTAGAAGACACTACTAGTTAGATAATATGTTAGATAATATGTAAATTTTCTCTGATATAATGTTCTCATTTTTAGTAAACCAAAGTGAGTGATTTCAAGCAAAGTATTTCGAAGTTGATACCATACTTAACAGCAGAGCTGTTATCAGAATGTCTTCAAGCTATCTAGGGATTGAGGGTGTCAGTGGATTCATAGCACTTATTTTCTTCCTTCCTAAATTAAAGGCTAATTGAGAAATAAGACACAAGAGATAGTTAGATGGATATAAATGTATAAACATAACAATGTATAGGTCACTTTAGATTTATGTTTAAAAGAGTTTTTTTGGTATTATTCTTCCCTTTTCCTACATTATCCCCGTTTTCTATACTTGTGAATATCTTGGAACAAACCATCTATCTGAGGAAAAGACTGTGTCTGCAAAGCAACTTGAGTTTTCCAGACAGCTGCCTCTTCTGGCTGAGGTGGAAAAAAAGAAGCAAATGTTCTGTATTTGAAAATTTTCAATGCTTTAATTCTACAAATTCAAGACATATGAACCCGTCGAATGACAGTGTCTAGTTATCAACCAGTCAGGTAATCAGTACATACAGAAATAAAAGCTCGTGAGAGTCATAAGGGGTAGTATTCTAACACAAGTACTTTCATATGAAATCAGAGAGAGGGAGAGTTCCCACCAACACAATATATTCCAATAAAATTTATTTCACTTAATTGATTGGCTATTCCCAGATAAGATACTTTTATCCTCCTGGCAGTAACTCATAAATTTTTTATCCCCTCAAAATGAGGAAAAAATGTCAATGTGTCTTCAGGGATTCTACAGCTCTGCTGTTCAAAAATGGTTATGTGCTTGTGAGGGATATGGAATTACACAGACAAGAGAAATTAGCAAAAAATTGAGTTGATTATGATGTGGAAAATATTTACATGAAAGCACTGATTTTTCTCTCTGTTTAACATTTATAAAAAGAATCAAGAGTGTCTTGATTAAAGGCTTACTTTTGTTTAGATCTTAAAACATTTTTTGTTAACTTCTGTGCTATTCAATTATGCTAATGTAAATGCCCATTATGAGGTGCTTTTGGATTTTTGGAATCTTATGCTCATTTGTCTAATGAGTCTCACTGAGGTAAATTCAGACAGACTGTAGAAGTGTACAAGCCACATCCTATATATTTTCCCCTAAATTAGTGAAGCTACATACAGGGAGATAAAGAGAATAAAAGTGAGAGGATGAATTTAAGTATTTGTGGTTTATCTGGAGTAATTTCAGTAGAATACTAGTTAACTATTTCATCATCTTTTTTATTTCTATGATGATACAGCATTATAATGTTGTTAAACCATCTTGAAGGAAAATATTTGATAACAAATAATTATTATAGAATATGGGATCCATGGTTTATAATAATGTTTTCCCATTCATGCATAGTTGGTAAAATAATGCCTACGTTTATTTATCTGGTTAACTGACAGTGTCAGACATAACACAAAGAAGCAACATTTAGACTACTAAAATGTATGTTTTTTCAATTGATCTCAATTATTTATTTGTAGTACTTTGAAAATATAAAAAGATCGAGGTGCTTTATGTTTCTGTGTATGACTACAGGAGTGTATGTAATTTAGATTTCAAGGCATTAACTAAAACACTCCGCTTCACAGCTAAAGAAAAAAACATAAAAACAAGCTAGATATCAGATCTTTACGATTCTGAACCAGAATATTCTGGCATGCTGAGGAGTAGTCTCTACATTTACCTACAAGAACTAAAAGGCACACAGAAGGAGACCTTGTAAATTGCCGTCCATTCGAGGAGTGATCCCAGGCCTTCCTTTTGGCACCAGACACCTATTTACTTGTTCAAGTGGAGCTCTGTGTAAGATTTCATGACCAGAGTTTAGGCGTGGGGTGGGGAGACTTCTGCTCTGAATCATGGAAGATGGCAGTCAAGTATAAAAATGTATATTCTTCTTCAGTTTTGAAAACAGATATAAAATAAATTAACATTTTTATATTTATCTATATTTGCTTGGTAAGTAAACTTCTGGTGAAGCTCAATATGATTCCTAGGAGAAACAGAATCAGATGCATACAGAACATCCATCCTCTGTGTGTGTCTGTGTGTGTGTGTGTGTGTGTGTGTGTGTGTGTGTGTCTCCCCTGTCCTTGGCAAAGATCTCTCTGTCATGCTTCTGAACAGGACAGTGAAGGCTCTGACCAGGCTAAACGAGTGTGAGTTGGCAAGGCCATGACCTTATTAGAAAAGCCTCTCCCTGAAGTCTCAAACGACCCTGATACCAACGTTGAATTTGCCTGAGCCTGACCTTTCTGATTTCCCCCAACACGTTACACAGGAGTTCTCTGTCAAATTTGGTGCTGCTGATGAGCTAGTCTGTCAGACTTTTGTATTAAACGCAAGTTCTCCAGGAAACTTTTGAAAGTGCACAGGAAAAATACAGAGAAAATTGAAGACTAAAGGGAATATGTTTTTGTTCTGCAGCAATATATTTACCATGCAAAGAATGTGTTTATCTATACTTAAACGCTTTTTGCTTCTATTCTATGTTAACCTCATCTGATTTATGCTAATTTTTGCCCAAGATGACAACAGAAGCAGAGAGTTACAGTCACACAGAGTATTTCCTTTACTATTACTCCACCTGCTGGAATTGCCCTTCACTGACCACAGATTCCTAGGACTGAGATTTGAAAAATGTGAAGAGAAAAGGAATTAGAATTATTTATATGCATGGACAAAACTGTTTTCTTAATATTGTTTTATTTAATATGTTAGTAATTTGACAAGAAATCAATAATTTTACAGTTTGAGACTGCTCAGTAACAAGATAGACTGTTTTTATTATTTTATATTCTTAGATTCTGAGTCCTAATTGCATCATGTAAAGTCTTATTTTGATATTAAAATGCTGAATTATGCATTATACAATATGTATCATTTGCTTATCAAACAGGTATGCATGCTTTTGTTATCATAAAAATAAAATGGAAACATGTATTTGCTGACGTTTCAGAAATGTATTTACATAAAACAATTCTGGAGGAACACAATATTTTACACAGACTAGTCCTATATATCCAGGTAATTAAAATAACTTTTTGTTATGAATATAATATAGGAAATTTTAAAGTACTACAAAGTATAGATTCTAACTTAATAGGCTTTCCAGTTTATTTAGATTATATCATGGAAACCCTCACCTGTATACATATTTGCATTTATTTTTAGAAGCAGTTTACCTAACTTTCAATCTTGGGGCATCTGAAGAACACAATATAATTTTATTGCATTTAATTAGAATTTAATTGGAGTTAGTCTCAAATATGATGTGTGTATGGGGCACTTAAGTGAGCAGGTAATTTGTCCATAGTCATACATATTTAAAATTGTTCTTAAAAGGACATGGTGAGGTAAAATATTCTGAGATATTGCCAGTTATTTAGCTGACTCTACTTTACATTTTATTTATAAATGAATCAAAGTCAGCTGAATTTATGTATAAAGTCAATTTGAAAGTGATGTCTCTTTTCAATAATGTGGAAACAAATTAATACTTAACTAACGCTGAATGGTGTGTGTGTACCTGTACGTGTGTGTGTTTACATATGTGAACTCATATGTCATCAATTTCCACATTTTCGTTATCTTTTCTTGAACGCACATAGATAAAAATAACAGGACAGATGACTTTATAATAGGATAAAATGTCATTTTGGGCATCTTTCAACATATTCTTCCAACCAATAACTTAAGGAAGAGGCTGTTAATTTGATATTTTAAATCATTAAATAATAAAACAGATTAAAGACTTATATTTTATATTCTAGTAAGGAAAAATGTTTACTTCAAATTAGTTGTGGACTAGCGTAAAAGATGCAAATAATGTGATTATTCATTACTGTCATAAGTGTGGCAAAAATAAAAGATGGTCCTGTGTTGTTTTTGACTTAAAAAGTACCCTTGTTTGAGCACATAATAAAATTAAATTCTTTTTCTCTGCAACCCAATAAAACATGTACCAAATGCAAGTGAATCAACACAGCTGGTTGCTAGCATTATGATTAGGGATGCACTAGTTTGGATAAAATAAGAACTGGCCTGAATCTCTGCCCAAAACTTGAACTAAAGTGACACCAAAAAAAAAAAAAAAAAAAATTAAAATAGTTTCAGAAACTCATTTTTTTCTTCTAATTTCATATGCTCTGTTTTTACATGAAAATTTGGGGACATCTCGTTACTTGATTAAATAGGAAGTACTAACAAAATCAAATAAAACATATACCAAAATTTAATAATCCAAACTTAAAACTCTAAGTTGGATGAGTTTTACTGTTTTAAGTCAATTCATTTTGGGGTCTTTTTCTCAAGTAAACATAAAAAAAAAAGAAAGAAAAAAACTTTTACTTAAAGACAAAAAAACCTTAAACATTTAAGTTTTCAGCAAGATTTTTGGGGAAGAGTATTGGATATTTTATTGCCTGCCAATGTACATTTTGTGTTATTTCCCATTTCAATGATCATTACAGCATTGTATAGATGAGTCATGTTCTGAGTAGACTGAATAAATACGCAGCTGCCTGTTCTGCAACATGGATTAAAGCAGTGTGTCTGGAATTGGTGGGTTCTCGGTCTCACTGACTTCAAGAATGAAGCCACGGACCCTCATGAGTGTTACAGCTCTTAAGGTGGAGCCCTGGACTTTGTTCCTTCTGATGTTCGGATGTGTTCAGAGTTTCTTCCTTCTGGTGGGTTTCATGGTCTCGATGACTCAGGAGTGAAGCTGCAGACCTTCGCAGTGAGTGTTACAGCTCATAAAAACAGTGTGGACCCAAAGAGCAAGCAGTAGCAAGATTTATTGCAAAGAGCGAAAGAACAAAGCTTCCACAGCGTGGAAAGGGACCCCAGCGGTTGCCACTGCTGGCTTGGACAGCCTGCTTTTATTCTCTTATCTGGCCCCATCCACATCCTGCTGATTGGTAGAGCCAAGTGGTCTGTTTTGACAGACTTGTTTTGCGCTAGACACAAAGGTTTTCCACCTCCCCACTAGATTAGCTAGATACAGAGTGTCCACACAAAGGTTCTCCAAGTCCCCACCAGAGTAGCTAGACAGAGTGTTGATTGGTGCATTCACAAACCCTGAGCTAGACAGAGGGTGCTGACTGGTGTGTTTACAAACCTTGAGCTAGATACAGAGTGCTGATTGGTGTATTTACAATCCCTTAGGTAGACATAAGGGTTCTCCATTTCCCCACCAGACTCAGGAGCCCAGCTGGCTTCAGCCAGTGGATCCCACACAGGGGCTGCAGATGGAGCTGCCTGCCAGTCCTGCACCATGTGCCCACACTCCTCAGCCCTTGAGTGGTCGATGGGACTGGGCACCGTGGAGCAGGGAGCAGTGCTCTTCTGAGTAGACTGAATAAATACGCAGCTGCCTGTTCTGCAACATGGATTAAAGCAGTGTGTCTGGAATTGGTGGGTTCTCGGTCTCACTGACTTCAAGAATGAAGCCGCGGACCCTCATGAGTGTTACAGCTCATGTAGGCTGGGGCCGCACAGGAGCCTACGAGGGGGTGGGAGACTCAGGCATGGCAGGCTGCAGGTCCCGAGCCCTGCCCAGCGGGAAGGCAGCTAAGGCCCAGGGAGAAATTGAGCACAGCGCTGGTGGACTGGCATGGCACTGCTGGGGGACCCAGTACACCCTCCGCAGCCGCTGGCCCGGGTGCTAAGCCCCTCATTGCCTGGGGCTGGCAGGGCCGGCCAGCTGCTCCAAGTGCCAGGCCCGCCAAGGCCACGCCCACCCGGAACTCCAGCTGGCCCGCAAGCGCCACACGCAGCCCTTGTTCCCGCTCAGGCCTCTCCCTCCACACCTCCCTGCAAGCTGAGGGAGCTGGCTCTGGCCTTGGCCAGCCCAGAAAGGGGTTCCCACAGTGCAGCGGTGCGCTGAAGGGCCCCTCAAGTGCTGCCAAAGTGGGAGCCCAGGCAGAGGAGGCGCCCAGAGCGAGCGAGGGCTGTGAGGACTACCAGCACGCTGTCATCTCTCAGTAGGGGTAAGGATCTCAATGAAAAGAACTGTTATTCAAGGTTGTATATTAGTATCAGAAACTCAGTTGCCAAAAGAAGAATTAATACAGATCAGTAATCTAGAGGCATTCACCTTACAGATTTGATTATTAAGGTTCTAACACTGCCACTTGCACTATCATTCTCTTGAACTGGGACTCAGTAATAAATTATGAACCAGGCCATAACACTTCAGTCTTCTTCCACCTACTGACCAATATTTCAGAATAGGGTCACATGAATTAAGGCCAACCAGCAGTTACTGGAAATATAGATTTTTAAACAGAGCATGTAGAGAACCTCTGAGAAGCATATTACTCCTTGGACCAGAACAGGCTAAAAAGGTCAAATACAACTCTCCCTTTATTATGGGAGGTGGTCAGTAATGTTCTGGAAAAGAGAATGAAGAAAATGAGAAAAGTTAAAAAAGAGAAAAAAAAGGAGGAGGCCGGGCGCGATGGCTCACGCCTGTAATTTCAGCACTTTGGGAGGCCGAGGCAGGCAGATCACAAGGTCCAGAGATCGAGACCATCCTGGCCAACATGGTGAAACCCCATCTCTACTAAAACTACAAAAAAAAAAAAATTAGCCGGGCGCAGTGGTGGGTGCCTGCAGTCCCAGCTACTCGGGAGGCTGAGGCAGGAGAATGGCGTGAACCTGGGAGGCGGAGCTTGCAGTGATCCGAGATCGCGCCACTGCACTCCAGCCCGGGGACCGAGCGAGACTCCAACTCAGAAAAAAAAAAAAACGGTAGTGAAGCAAAAAATAAGGGAGAAGAAAGAGCAAGTGAAGCTCAAGGAGAAAGGAAGGAGGAAAAATAGTAGCGGTTTCTCCAGTTTCTTTGATTTTTAGTTAAATATCTGTCCAAGGCTGTGAGACAAACCTGACCTGAGAGAGGTCTCCCTCCTCCTCCTAATCCGGACCCCCCAGCTTCTAGAGCGAGCTTTCTCTCAGAGCCCTCCTCATTGCCCACAGCCACGGATCTGCTGCGTGTGGAGATGCTTTCTAAGGTGTTTTCAAAACGAATATCTACCATTCTTTTATCTCTTCTGAGTACTTGCTTACAAATGAATTTGAATGTTGAGGAAATTATTATAAGATTGCAAATAACTGCTTAACAAACATTAACTCAAGTTCTATGCTTAGCTCAGAAGATAATTTTGTACAAACCATGTATACAAGGTACTGTCTGATCCTCACTGTGTTGCCCCTTGAGGAACTTGGGCATGGGGTATCAGAGCTAAGATTGTTACATGAGTAAATAATTGGAATTTTTCTAATCCAGAAAACTTGTATTTTCTGTCAGGGTAAACAAATAAATATTGATATTAAAACAGTATGCATTTCTTCAAGTCCTATCATTTTCAACTCTCAGTTACCTTCCACTTATTCCTTTTGTCATATCTATTCTAAAAATCTATTCAGCTAAAATATCTTTGTCCCACGAACACTTCTGGAAAAGACCTCAAGAATGTGCTTATTGTTGCCGCTGAGAAACTGTGGCCTGCAACCTCAAGTGGATACTTAGCACCATTTTGTGGTCATTCCAAAATTCTCTAGGCTGAGCTTTCTCCAAAGTTCCTAACAATTGCTGTTCTAAATGTTTACTCCGTGTTATGGACTGAATACTTGCTTCCCCCAAAAATGCATGTGTTGAAGCCCTAATCCCCAATGTGATAATATTAGAAGTGGACACTTTGAGTGGTAATTCAGTTTAGAGGAAGCCATGATATGGGCGCCCCCATGGATCAGTGTCCTTATAAGAAGAGTAAGAGATCAGAGCTCTTTCTGTGTCTCTGCCATGTAAGGACATAGTAAAAAGGCAGCCATTGGAAAGCCAGGAAGATAGTTCTCATAGGAACCAAATTGGCTAACACCTTGATCTTGCACTTCCACCCTCCAGAACTGTGAGATAAAATTTCTGTTGTTTCAGCCACCGAGGCTACGATATTTTGTTATAGCAGACTGAGCTAAGACACCCTGTTCTACCAGATCCTCCATGTCTCAAAACACATGACTTCACTTTCTAATTTTCATGTAAAATAGAGATAATGTTTCCTGCCTTTCATATCTATAAATGTATCTTTTATTTGTATGCACTTCAAAAGGTGAGACTCATCTTTTGATGAGTCATCCTTCAAGTTCCACATCCAATTCACTTTAATGCCATGTTGACTCTATCCTCTAAATATATCATAAATACTTTTTTTCCATTTGAAGCATCTTGGCTACCGCTCTTGACTTAGTGAAGCCCCACATTATTGTTGGATAGCATTAGTGAATCATACACTTTAAAATAAAATTGGATTAGACCAGGTGCAGTGGCTCATGCCTGTAATTTCAGAACTTTGGGAGGCTGAGGCAGGAGGGTTTCTTGAACCTAGGAGTTTGAGACTAGACTGGGCCACAGAGCAAGACCATTTCTCTACAAAATTAAAAACTTAGCCAGGTATGGTGGTGTGTGCTTGTAGTCCCAGCTACTTGGGAGGCTGAAGTGGGAGGATCACTTTAGCTAAGGAAGTTGAGGCTTCAGTGAGCTATGTTCATGCCACTGCACTCCATCCAGGGTGACAGGGTGAGACCCTGTATCTCAAAAATAAATAATAAAAATAAAATTGAGTTAATTCTGATGCTCAACAGAATGGAGTAAAATTAGAAATTGCTTTAAATATATATACACATATATATTTTTCTTGACAGCAATTACTTTGTAATAGAATAACGGATGTTTAATTTCCTCTGAATAAATGTTATATTTATCTGTTCTAAATATATAGTTAACACTAACAAAGTATTTATTTGTTCTTTTAAACTCTTGATTATTTTATGTTGAACCTGAAAACTTATTTATGTGTTGAGCTTCTAGAATTTTTTATGCCACTTTATGAAAATAGCTACTATTTTACCCTGTTACCAATTCACTTACCAAAATTTGCTTACTGTTTAGTAGTACATTTGCCAGTTGGCAAAAACTTTAAATACTTTGCAGACTGATAGAAAATCTAAATCTGGGATAGTTCACATTTATCCCATAAAACATTAAATTGAATATAGCAATTAGTTTTAGAATCCAGGAAAAGAATATAAAAATTTACAGTATTCTTTCTAGACAATTGTTTTTACAAGTGCTGAATTTATTTCAATGTTTTAAATTCAACAACAACAAAAGAATAATATTAACCACCCCATGTTCTATGTGTTGTAGAATACAAAACTTCCTATTCTGAAACAGGAGTATGTGCATCCAGTAAATGATGATTAGTGATACATAAAAGATCTTTCTATTCTTTGCATTCTCTTGATAGTTATGACACATCTGAGCTGAGCTTGAAAGTGAGGTCAGGAATTATAAACAGATGTCTAAAAAAGTCAACGAAAATACCTGGATGATTAAGAGTGAAAGGAAGAAGAAAATAGTTTCAGAGAGAAGGGATACGAGGAGCGAAAAAGAGAAAAGATACGTGACTGGGGCTCCATGTAGTGAAAAATTTAAATATATGTATATTTAAATTTAATATAAATATATATATATATATATATATATATATATATAATTTCCAGTGTTGGAATACCTAAAAACATGTTTAAGTGGTTATTTCTGATTTTTCTTTTAAAGCTGTTTGATTTTTGTATTCTAAACTCATTTCATTGATCTAAGACCCAAACAAGATCTATTACAAACACAAGTGCTTTGTGTGATTTTGTGTGTATTTTTTTTTTTTTTTTTTTTTTTTTTTTTTTTTTTTTTTTGAGACAGGCTGGAGTGCGGTGGCGCGATCTCTGCTCACTGCAAGCTCCGCCTCCCGGGTTCACGCCATTCTCCTGCCTCAGCCTCTCCGAGTAGCTGGGACTACAGGCGCCCGCCACTACGCCCGGCTAATTTTTTGTATTTTTAGTAGAGACGGGGTTTCACCATGGTCTCGATCTCCTGACCTCGTGATCCGCCCGCCTCGGCCTCCCAAAGTGCTGGGATTACAAGCGTGAGCCACCGCGCCCGGCCTATTTTTTTTTTTTTTGAAAGTTAGGAAATAGAGTAAATTCCATGTATGGACAAAATGAGGAATAGAAATAGCATTCATAGAAAACAGAGGCAGTGTTAAGTGGGATAATGCAAAGCAGAACATCAAAAATTTAGGCAACATGAGAATTCATATCTCTAATAAAGAGGGTTGTAAACTTTTTCAGATTTAGCCTAACTTGCTGAGATCTGAAGGGCAAAGATAACCCAGTTGACATCAGAGTCATACATCGATATAAAGTATACACTTTCAACTGTAAATATTTGTTCATTGAAAATAAAAATTAATAATTCATTCAACAAATGTCTACCGAACATTTGCTGTGTGCTAAAGCCTGTGAATGAAAAGCTAATGAAAACAATACCTTATCTTCAACATCTCGACAGGGAAGAAGCATGTAGAAAGAGTGACAGTTGTGACAGGTGCTGAATTATAGACATGCATAAGGGTCAGAGGAGCCCTGAAATAATTATCCAAGTAGGGAACTCCTGAAAATTTCTAAGTTGGAAAAAATCAGAGTTTTCATTAAGATATTAGCTTTTGAGTTAGGTAATGAAGAATTAGCAGTGATTCTTTAAAAATAGAAGATATGGGGGCCAATTCAAGAAGATGAAATATCATGTGCAAAAACACAGAGGAATGAAAATAAAACACAATGGTATGTTCAAGATGACCTAATGTTTGCTGTAACTGGAGTAAGGTGCACATTTGACACAGAGGCTGGAGATAACTGTAAGCAATGCTGCCCAATTGAAATGTAATGCAAGCCACACAGGTATATGTTTTCTAGAAGCCACAGTTAAAAGGTAAAAATTACTAGTAAATTAATTTTAAGAATGTGTTTTATTCACCCAATATTCCCAAAATATTATCATTTCAACAGAGTCAATACACAGATTATTAATGAAACAAATTGCACTGTTTTTGAATTCAGCCTTTGAAACCTGATTGTAATTTCTATTTACAGCACATCTCGATTCTGCCTAGCCATATTTCAGTGCCTTTTAGACATGGTGTTAGTGATTTCTCATTGGACAGCTCAATAGTACATGACATAGTTCCTTAATTAAGGTAATACAGAGATCCATTTTAACAGAAGAAAGCATCACATACATGTAACAAAATTTCTCATGTACCCTATGAATGTGTACAAGTTTTTAAATAAATAAATAAAAGAAAAATATTCTCAGGAGCTCCCTACTTGGATAATTATTTTATTTCTGATTAATTTTATATACACTATTAAATATGTGTGAGCATAAACCTAGCTTAACATTTCTCAGGCTTACAGCTCTTATATGTTCATAGGATCCACACAAGTGAACATTTGTATAAAAACACTTACATGCCTATGATCAACATAAATTTGATATGATGAATATGTTTTGCTTAAACTTAACCAATGCTTGAAGCATGCATAAAAACTTGGCTTCTTTGAGCATGTTCTTTTTAGCTCAAGATCTGTCACATACTGATTTAAACTACTACATGGTTGCTAGTAAACCACGTAGTGATATTGTTTGTTCTTTCTAGGCAGTAATGGATTTTTTTCTATATGGAGTCACCACTTTTCTTTTATTGGTTAATCTGCAAGTTATAATAGTTCAATAAGGCGTCAGTGTGATTTTAACAAACTCAAGCAATGAACTTCTTTGTCAGTTGGCTTTTGGCTGTATAAGCAATCATTCCAGATATATTAAATCTTGTAGATTATATCAAAGTGAAAACAAAGTATTTATAAAATATGATAGAGAAGCCTTGAATTCCCTGTGATTTAGTTTGCAGATGCCCCTGCTTGGGAAATTCTGCTGCACACTGCACTAGACTCTTTCTATGACATCTGAGTGGTAACAAGGAATCATTTAAAGTCCTTGGAGGTTTACAACGTCATCTTTTAGTTTTAAGAAGAGAAATGCCTGTGAATGTAGATAGAGGTTGTACATATTTGCAAGAAACATAATTCCAAAATCATGGTATGTTTGACTGAGGGCTACAACATAATTTAAATATCCACGTAGGTGTTAGCTTACTCACTGTGGGAGAGTAGCACTGTTAAAATACTGTTGTTCAAGCCACATATTTATATCCTTTGGGGGGGAACTGCCTTTAAAATGGCTTAGAGTTGTGAGAGAAAGTAAATTCCATTGTTTGTAATCTCCAAACTTTTACTACCAAATTATCTTCAAAAAATGAAAACTCTCGACTACTGAGCATGATCAGCAGAGCAGTGGAATTTGAACAAGTCTGCCGTCAGCCTGGGGTACTATTTTGAGAAAACAATATTCACTTGAATATATATGACTGGGACAACTTTTTTCCCATGTTAAACACAGGGTTTTTTTTTTTTTTTTGAGGTGGAGTTTCATTCATTCTTGGTGCCCAGGCTGGAGTGCAGTGGCCAGATCTCGGCTCACTGCAACCTCCGCCTCCTGGGTTCAAGCGATTCTCCTGCCTCAGCCTCCTGAGACATGTGCCACCACGCCCGGCAAATTTTTATATTTTTAGTAGAGATGGGGTTTCTCCATGTTGGTCAGGCTGGTCTCAAACTCCCGACCTCAGGTGATCCGCCCGCCTCAGCCTCCCAAAGTGCTGGGATTACAGGCATGAGCCACCGCGCCCAGCTAAACACAGTTTTTTAGCCAAGATTTGAGTAGCTCCTTTTTCAAATTTCTGATTCTTGCTGAGTACTTAAAAAATTGGTTATCAACTCTACCCTCAGTAAAATTAATAAATTTATTAAATTTGATTATATACAGTTTATTTGCTTGTGAAAAAAGACGTCTAGAAAACTATTCACTACCAGCTCCTAGACAGACTTCTCTTGCTAAATATTGATACATTCTTTGTCTGCACATATACGTGAGCATAAATTTGACTTCATGCACATCCACTCAAAAATGATATATTAACTTTCTTTTGCTTTTAAAAAGTTGTTCAGAAACTGTTATATATGTTACTGAAAACAAGAGTTCCCTGACCCCACTTGCAGGTCGTGCGACAGAGGTATGGCTCCTCTGTTAGGCCACTGTGTGCGCTCAAACCCCTTATGGGACTGGGAGCACACAGATGGGCAGGCGCACGAGCCCAGGGTCTGGGGTTTATATGGGTACAAGATAAGGGGGCCTGGCGGGCCAAAAGGCAACTTTGGAGCACGGAAACAGGAATGCCTGTTCCCATTTAGGCATTTCAGGTCTGAGTTTCCAGGCTTGAGGGTGAGACCTCTGCCAGGGAAGTGCCCTCTTCTACCCAGTATTTCCCTGTTTCCTGTCCATATCATTATTAAATAACATTATCAAATTCACAGTCTCCGTGATAAGATGCTAAATATTACAAAAATTATGATTCCCTAAATAAGATATTGATGACACATTCTGCTCTAAAATAATTTTCTCATATATCTATTTCTTGAATTTTGTATGGAATACAAAATTCTCAATGTACCAAACAAATCAATAATATATCTATATATGTTCAATAGACTTTTAAGTCTATGGCATATCAATTTGCTTTATGAAAGTAAAAAAGTTCCGGATTCAAATAATTTGAGGAAATTGTGAATTAAACCCCATTAAATAGATTAATACTGAATATCTTTATTCTCATATTATACTAATTTGTTTTGTGTCTTTTGGATTGGAGTCTATATCCTGTAGAGCTTTACAATGTTTTGACTGAGCTACAACTTTATTTTTCTACAGGATCACCTATCAAGACCACTAAAAAAAAAAATAATAATTCCTATTTTTTTAACCTATAATATTACCATCTGATGCCAATATGAATATTTACTGCATAGGCAGGAGATTTTCTCAATGTTCGTATAAAGAGTTTTTATGCTTATACCAAGGACCAACATAAAATTAAATAATAATATGTTTGTAATATATCTGGTTTTATGTCATTGTATAAATTAATGTTATAACTATCATTAAATGACCTAAAAATAAATATTAGATCCTCAGCAGAACACAAAGTCTTAACGATAAGTCTGCTTATCATTGATTGAGAAAATTAATGCTTTGGAATTTAAACTATATTAATAAGAAAATATAATCTTTCAATAACTAAGATTATTTTATTACATATACAAGTATCTGTGATTGAGTTTATATTTTTCTTTAGGTTGGATGTCTAAAAAAATAGTTAATTACCTTCTTTGTTTGCCCTTTAATGACTTGAAAATATTTGTCTCGGATCTGCTATAACTGGATCAATTAATCCATTATTCAAGAAGTATTTATTAAAAATATACTATTTCTAAGCATGTCCTAAATGCTGAGCATAGAATGGGAAATAAAATCAAGTAATTATATTACGAAGTGGGGTTTTTTTTTGCACGCTATAGTCAATAAGGAAGTAAACCAATAACTCTAATTAATTTCTAATATTGACAAGTGCTTTGGAAAAAGATAAAGCAGAGAAGAGGACAAGGAAGTACCAGGGTAGGGGGTAGGGTTACAATGTTAAGTAGGATTGCTGGGGAAGTTGTCAGTTAGAAGGTAGAATTTGAGCAAAGTGCTGGAATAGATAAGAAAACAAGCATTTATGTGTCTCTGTAGTGGAAGAATATTTCATACAGAAGGTAAGAAAGGACAAAGTCACCCAGGAGGAAATTTGTCTAGTGTTCTCAGTAAGCAGCAGGTATGAACTGGGTAAGGGGAAGAGTAGTTGGGGAAGAGGTCAGAAAAGTAATAAAAAGGAAAATAAATCATGTAGGGCCTTGTAGGGTATTGAAAAAAAAAAACTTGGCTTTTACTGTAAGAGAGATGGGAAGCCATTGGAGGGTTTTGGGCAGAGAAATAACATTATCTGACTTACAGAAGAAAACAGTTTGAACATTGTTGGGACTAGGCAGTAGGATAGAAAAGAGGACTAGAAAGACAAGACAAGTTGGAATTGATTTCAGTAATCCAGATAAGCAGTAACAATGGTGGGAACC
This sequence comes from Hylobates moloch, assembly GCF_009828535.3. Classification (NCBI taxonomy): domain Eukaryota; kingdom Metazoa; phylum Chordata; class Mammalia; order Primates; family Hylobatidae; genus Hylobates; species Hylobates moloch. The sequence continues at coordinate 71,317,612 of NW_026652279.1, read as the reverse complement.
AGGGTGTTCATGGTAGAGGCAATGTAAATGGTCAGTTTCTTAGCATGTTTGAAAATAGAGACAATAGTATTTTCTGACAGAACTGGCTGTGCGTATGGCAAAAATATTTTAGCTTAATCTCTTAGAACGATCTAGTTTCCATTTATAAAAAATAAACACACACACCAAAAACAAAGACTGGAGAAGGTGGAAGGACCATGGGAGATGACTATGAAACTTCTGAATGGAAATATTGAATTGGTAACTGAAACTTAATATAGAGTTCAGAAGAGAAGTCTGAAGTAGTGATACACGTATGGGGGTTGTCAGCATGGAGTAGGTCTTAAGGAAATGAGACTGAATAAAATTACCAAGGGAGTGAAGACAGAGAATTAAAGAGGAGAAAGGATTAATCTTTAAAGCCCACCAATGGCAAGACGAGAGAATAAAGAAGTGCTCAAGAAGAAAACAAAATAGCCAGGAAGGTAGGAAAGAACTATAAGAGTGATCTGGAAGCAAAGTCAACAGTATGTTAAGATAGGCCAAGTCATAGGAGAACTGAGAACTGGTGATTGGTAGCTGACTTTCATAAGAATAATCTTAAATGAAGTGGTACAGACAACAAGCTCAACACAATGAATTCCAGAAAAAACGGAAGAAAGAAAATTAAAGAACTAATAAAGGGAACTAAACGTTGAAAGTTTTTGCTGTAAAAATAGAGTAGGGAAATGGAGGATTGTCAGAAAGACATATGGGGCCAAGAAGTTTGTATTTTAATTTTATTTTTTTAAATAGGGAGAATTACAGATAATTGATATGCTGTTGGAGGTAATTCAGTAGAGATTAATTAATAATGATGTACCAGAATGAGAAAAGAATTACTAAAGTCATGCCTTTTTGTGGATGAAAAAGAATAGGGTGAAATGCATACGGGAAGGATTGATCTCAGAACATAATTCATGCATAACAACAGAAGGGAAGGAGCATGGAGAAGGTAGATTGGTTGCCGCTGGTGGAAATTCTTTCCAGGTTGCTCTTTTCCTGCTCAGCGAAATAGGAAAGAAGGTTATCAGCTGGGAGTGATAACTCGGGAGACAGAGCTAGAAGTCTGGAGAGAAAAAGGAAAACAATAGCTTTCTGAAGAGCATGGGGTATTAATTGGATTTAGGAAAAAGTAGTTTGATTGTTTAGCACCACTAAAGGGCACACTGGAAGTTTAGTGATTATGAATTTAAAGTGTGCCCAGCACCATGGTTGGCTATTTTTCTCCAAGCATATTCAGCTGTATTGATACAGACATAGAATAAGCAGGGAGTTGTATTTAACTAGAGGTGGAGTTTTGCTAAATTAGTATGATGAGTAATAGCAGGAGTAGAGAGTGAAAGGTCAGTGATCAATTTCCCACATGTATAACTTATCCACCTAGTACTGCTCATTATTCTTTAAATAATATTAGTAGTGAAATTCAACACTATAAAGGGGTATAAGGTAGAATAAACAAATTCACATTAAAACCCATTCTAATTCCAGGTTTCAGAGGTAGCCACTATAAATAGTTTTGTGTCTATCCTTCTAGACATTTTCTATGAATATATAAATAGGTAGTTTTTTTAAGCAAAATATTGCTTCTCACTATTCATATGGTTCTGGTACTTACTTTTTTTCACTCAGCAATAAATCACAGGCAGACTTCCATGCTGGTACTTAAAGATCTATCTCATTCTACAGTGACATAATATGCTATTGTTTTTGTGAGGCATAATTTATTTAAATAATCACTTTTTGATTTAGGTTATTTCCAGTTTTTGCTATTATGGGTAATGCAAAAGTGAACATCCTTATTCACAGAATTTTATTTGTCCTCGTATTATTTCTCTAATGCGGATTACTTGAGGAAGGATTGCTTAGTCAAAGAGTATGTACTATTTCATGGTTTTTACTAAATGAGTAGTTGAAAAGCATAACAATTTATTCTCTTCCACATTCTCATCAAAACTACATATTTAAAAAAATGATAATTCATTTAAGTATATATTTATTGTTCTAAAGAGTTTGAGCACCACTTTTTGTTTTACATTTTTAAAACTATGAAACATTTTAAATATACAAAAAATTATATAAAATACATGTAGGTACTGATAAGTTTGAAATGATTTTAATAGTTGACCATTGCTGTTTAAGGTCTCTAGTTTTTTTGTTTTTGTTTTTTTCAATTTATGTCCTTTGAAAAATAGAATTTCCATATGCAGTTTAATTCTCACCCTATATTTTCACCTTTCTTTTCCCCACTTCAGGTAAACATTATCCTGAAGAATTTTTTTCTAACATATTATATTTCTTACAGTTATCTTTTTGTCTTCATTCTCCACTAGTATGTAAGCAACATCATGGCAGTGATTCATGTTCACTTTGAATCCCCAAGTCCCTAGGATGAAAATGGCATATTTTAGGTACTCAATAAATAAATATCAAAAGAATAATGAATGATTTAATAGGGGTATGTATTCACACTCAGGTTTTACTTTTACCACAAACATGTATCTGTAACAATATTTTGTATATTCTACAAAAAATTATAATTGTAGCCATAATGTAATTTACTTTTGAAAATGTTTTTGACTTAACATTAGGTTTTTGAAACCTAGTCATGTTAATACTTTTTGATATAGTTCATTCATATGAAACTTTTGGTACTGTTACAATACTTATTCTCATTAGAATGGTTTATTCATTTCCATATTAAGGAACAGTTAGGTAATTCTATTTAGGTTGTTTCTTACTTTTTCACTGACAAATGAGATAGTCAAAAAACAATTGCCTGGCCATAGAGTAATTATACTAGTATTGCTCATTCTTCTTTAAAGTTTTTGTATTAATTTATATCCTTCTAGAATTTGAGTGTGTCTACATCTTCACCAACTCTTTTTACACAAATTGTGCCAATCTAGTGAGACTAAATTGCACACAATTATTGTTTTATTACACATTTGCTTAATTCACTATCCGATTGAGGATCTTTCAAATTTTATTGGTTATTTGGATACACTGGGTTTTTTTAGGGGCCTGTTTATATTTCTTTTTTCCCCACATCATTTCCTCTCCCTTACTAATTGAAAATATATCACATACAGTAAATATATGTATATACGTGTGTGTGTATGTGTTTGTGTGTATTGGATACTATTCCTCTACCCAGAAATAGACTTTTTTGGTGACAGCACTTTTGATGCAAAATGATCATTTTTCAGAATTTTCTCTTTTCCTTTATAAAGCTATTTTTCATTTTTTCTTACCCAAGGACATAAATGTCCTGTTTTACTTTCATCTAAAAAGTTTTATATGCTTGCAATAAACCTTTATTATTGATAAATGTACATCTCCCTTAATTTTTATAAACAAAATGAAGAGGTATCTGGGGAAGATGAAGATCTGAAGGTATCTTCACCTGTCCTAGAATGCTCACTGATCAGTTCATCCTTTGTTATCTCACCTGTAATGTTCATAAGATTACATACAAAGCACCCACATATTTCTGTATTAGTTACTTATTGATGTGGTAACAGAATACCACAAATTTCAGGCTTTTAAAGAATGCACATTGATTGTCTTAAAGCTCCAAAAATAGAAGTTCTAAATCAGTTTTACCATCTAAAGTCAAAGTAATGGCAGGCTGGTTTCTCTTGGAAGCTCTGGTAGGAGAATCCATTTTCTTGCCTTTCCTTTAGCTTTTTGTGGCTGCCTGTATTCTTTGGCTTGTGACCTCTTCCTCCATCGCCAAAACACAATATTACAATTGCTACTTTCATCATCACATCACCTTCTCTTTTATGGTAATAAAGCCCTCTGCTTCCCTCTTATAAGGATACTTCTGTTCGCATTTAAGACCTACTTGATGATCCAGAGATAATCTCCCCATCTTGAAATGTGTGATTTAATCACTTCTGAGAAATTCTTTCTTCCATAAAAGGTATAATTCATAGATTCCAGAAATTACAATGCAAATATCTTTAGAACCATTATTTAACCTACCACAATTACTTTTATAAAATATTTTTCTTTAATCAAGAAGAAACGTTGACTACTATAAAATAGAAAGAGATGTCCTTCTCTAATGAGTTGATAGTACTCTTTGTCTCTTAAATATTTTAAATATAAAATCATGTATTCCTCAAATAATTTTGACTTAGTGATGATTTGCTAATATTTTATTCGTTTAAATTACATTTGTACAAAACTTTTACACTTGTATCTTTATTTGAAACTTATCTACAATTTTTCTTAAAATGTCCTTATCTAGTTTTCATACCAAAGCAAGAATTAGTTGGGTATATTTCCTTTTGTTTTCTAATGTCCAAGTTTGAGTAAGACAAATATTTTTTCTAAAAGACTTTCACATACTTCCTTGTAGAAAGGCTGGATTTAGATATTTTTGAAATATTTATTGTAGAAGATGGGTAAGAAAGGACGAAGAATTGTAACTAATGACTCGAGTTTCTCAATGGCACAGGTCTGCTGAGATTTTCCTATAGCTTAAGTAAGTTGTGAATAATTACATTTTGTCCCAAAAGTCATTGACTTATGCTATTTCCAACATGATTTGTACTTGCTTTTTACAAGCCCTATTTTATTTATATTTATAAACCATTTGGTTTTAGGCCAATATTATTTCTGGATCATTCCCACAATGGCTTTCTATGTATTCTTTATTTGCATTTTACAGGCATTGATGTGTAGAGATTTCATGGTTGAGTTCTGAATATTTTTAAGGTACATTTTAAGGTAAGTTCCCATAGAATGATTTAGCATTATCACTATTATTGTTATTGATTTCTTAATTTTTCTGGAGTCAGATAATTAGGTCTGTTTGATTACTCTTTGCCATTTATTGAGACGTGGGTTTTGGTGGTCAATTTTTATTTCTTTTTAACTGGCATATTTGATCTAGCAAAGAATAAACTTAAAATCTCTAAAATTAACTAAAAAATATAAGGATATTATAATGATATTAAAGTAAATTTTCTTCTATCTTACATGTTACTTTTGACCAGTGTTTTAATTCCATCTTCTTTTTATAGTTGAAATATTTGTTGTTATAATATTCCTGCTGTATTCAGTCAGTTATGGATTCATTTTTAACTAAATACTTGACAATTTATATAATTAATTTTTTCCCCTGTCTCATTCTGTTATTCAGATAGAGGCCATCACAAGATTTGGTGCATCAGCAGATTTCCTACTGATACGGAATTATTTCAATATTCTAACAGCTAATACAATTTTTCTGGTATATACCTGTTAAATAGCAGGCCAGGGTCCAGAAACAGTAACTATTACACACTCACCATTTGAAACTCCATTTCAACCTCAGTTTTTAGTGGGTTTCTCAAAGTATAGACATCTAGATTTATATATTTTTTCACTTAGTAAGTTGAAGATTTCTTTTGTCATCTTTTAATGCTGTGATTGAGGTTCAAGTTTGAATCTAAGTGTGATTTTTTTTTTTCAAATAAGTGGCTTTTTTCTCCAGTGGCTTCAATAACATTTTACTGAAGCCACTGGATGTGGCTTCAATTTTATTCAAGTTTTATTATTTATTCAATAATAAAACTGTATGTTTTATTATTTATTCAATAATAAAACTGTATGTTTTATTATTTATTCAATAATAAAACTGTATGTTTTATTATTATATAGTTTCACTGTGGTGTGACAAAGAATACATGATGTAATAAGAAATGTGTGTGCCATTGTGTTACCTTCGCATTTGGCCTCTTTTTCATACTTTCCTTCAGAAATTAAGTGTTTTGTTAGATTATCTCATCTTAGCCCCAGTGTCTTTATGTCTTTTCACTATTCTGTGGTATTTTCCATCTCTCTCTGTTGCATTCTAGCTAATTAGTGCAGTGACCTAGTTATCCAATTCTCTTTGGACTATTTATAATCTACATACTACAAACATAAATCTAATTTTGTTTTTATTTAATTTCACTGTCTATATATTTTTATTTCTAATTGTTCTACTTGTGTCTTTCTCAAATCTTCCTGGTAGTTTTTCTCCCTCTTAAGCATTCAAGTATGTTTTTTATGACTGTAATAATATTAAATATACTTATTTTATATTCGATTTCAGATTACTATAATATTACATAGAGCATATTACCATGTTACTGATGTTATTCATATTTACAAGCACCTTTTTTTCTTATCTGCATTTTTTTTTGGAAGTGTGAGCAGAATTTTTCAGAGAACATTTTTGTCATTTTTGTTTGGTTTTTTGTTTTTTTTCTGAGGGTCCATGGCTTAGATAATCACTTCAGAGTGGTTTTGCATGTTTTTCCCAGTATTTCCAAATATATCACCTGTTGTATTAGTCAAGTTCTCCTGAGAAACAGAGCCAATAGGACATGTATATATAGAGAAATTTATTTTAAGGAATTGACTAACATGATTGTGGAGCCTGGGAAGTGCATAATCTGCAGGGTAGGCTAGCAAGCTGGAGCACAGGCCAAGGAGGAAGAGTTGCAGTTCAAGTCCAAAGCAGTCTCTAGGGAGAATTCCCTCTTCTTTGAGGCAGATTGGGCTTTTTCTTAAGGCCTGCAGCTAATTAGGTGAGACCTATCTACATTATGGAGGGCAACTGACTTTACTCAAAGTCTATTTTATTGTGAAGTTTGACCAAATATCTTGATTTCATGACCTAGCCAAGATGACTCATAAAATTAACTATCACACCTGCTAGAACAAAATTTTACATTGATTTCTTAACTTGAGGATTTCTAGACCTTGAAAGTTATTGTAAAGTTTCACGCCCTGCCTGTGGGTGTCACTGGCACAGCTACACGTCAAATTCTCAACAAAAAGATACAAGGTTCTTTGGTATTTCCCTCCCCCTGTGGATATTGTTATTGTTGTTTTTGCTTTTTCTCATCAAGCCATCTACATACTTGTAAGCTCTTCAAGGGTTGGTCACATTTCTACTTCTCATCCTTTACAGATTTATGGCCCGTTCATCTACCTGTATAAAGTCAAAACTAATCCTTTAGCTTCCCTAGGGCAATATATGCTTCCCTGGGTAATGACAGTATCTGCTTACATTCTTACCATTCTACTTTTGTGTTTCCCTTCTCTTTCTTATTTCCTCCTCTTCCTCCTCCTCTTACTCTTCTTTATGAATTAAATTATGATTCTAAAATAATTTTATCTCCAATATCCAGATGCTTTTAGTGGGCAAAAGTTTTGCCAAATGATTTATATTTAAAAGACAGAGAAGCATCTTTTAAACATCTTATTCATTTTTAAAATATACTTAAATATATTTCAATAGATTTCTTTCACTTCTTGCTGTCTTTAACTGCTATTAATATTGTGCTCATTTTTTATAGTTTAAAATTTTGATCACTGATTTTAAGAGCATTTGACATATTAAGGACATTAGATGCTTATTGCTCATTTTATTTTCTGTATATTTAATTTAATTTATTGTTTGTCCTTTAAAATTGTATACATTTTGTTAAAGGACTTTTTACAAGTTGTTTGGTCACATTTATCAAATACATTTTTTTCTATGTACTTTTGGGTTCTCATCATGGGTATAAAGGATTTCCTCAACTCTAAAATATGCATATATAATAACCAAAGTAAAATAATTTTAGTTATTTTATGGTTTTGTATTTAGATTTAAATCTTTAAGCACAAGGGATTTATTTTGGTTTAAGGCGTTTGGTATCCATGTTTATTTTCTCACAAATAATTAGGTAGTCATCTTCAAACTCATTTTAAGTAATCTATCTTTTTCCCTCTCAACACACTAATTTTGCAGATGAAGGAGCTCAGCCAGAGTATGACTTACCTACTGTTATAGGTAATTAATAATTAAAATGGGATTTAAACTGAGCTCTGTATACAAAATTCAGTTCTCTAACAACTATTCTTTATTTTCTGTTAGCATAGTAAAAATTATATTATCACTCATAAGATTTCTGATATTACTATGCAATATTTTCAGTAAAGGATTCAAGTTTGTTAAAGGATACAAGTACCAGTACCAGTACAGAATCCTTAAGTGTATATTTGTGTGTGTTTGAAAATTAATTCTCTCAGTGAAGGATATCATAAAAATTAATAAGAACAAGACCTTTATTAAGCAGCAGCAGAGTAATGGCCACAATAACAAGTGAGTGTAGATTGTAATAAAGCAAATGACATTAAAAAGATGTTGGATCTATGTAGGGAAAATTTAACTGGTGTGTGTTCATAATATGAAGTTTATATCCTCTTAAGAATGTGAGTTTACAGTAACGGGATGTAAAAATTCGACTTGTTGAATTATTTGTTGTATATTTGTTGTCTGTTGTAATATAATTAATATACATACTCAATTACAAAAATGCATCCTGATGTAAAAATAGAGGAAGGTGTTGTCTTAAATGTTTCTTTCCATTAATTGGTGATAATATCCCTGAAAATGAATAAAGAAAATATCTATAAATATAAATATGAATAACAGAATTTGTGCTCAATAAATGATTATTGCATTAAGGCAAATGAAATCTGTGCATATGGATATGTTCATTATGCTGCCATGTCTTTTTTAAATAAATTGATTAGCACATTTTTGGGGTAATGTGTAAGGAAACATAAGACATTTCTTTTGTTCTTAAATAATTTAATACTTGTCTAGGAACTTAACATATTAACACACAAAGATTAATAATGCACATATATATTATGACTCAAATTTATAGGAAAGAAAGCTATGGGCATTGAAAGAAGAAAGGGTTGTGTGATCAAAAAATAATGGGTGAAAATGAGATCTGTATGATTATTTTGCCTTTTTAAATAACTTAATATTCCAGTTGATGCATGACTAAGTGAAATAAATATGATGTTTTAAAATTAAATGAAGTAAGGGAGACATATACATCTGAAATAGAAGAGCCAGGAGTTTATGGGCCTCCATTCAAGCACATATAGGTGCTAATCATAAAAGATTAAATTTAATCTCAGTAGAAAAAGATGAAAATCAAAATAAGGCAACATTCAGACAGAATAGAAATGATAAAGCCAGAAGCATCCTCAAGGCAGTTAAATAGCAAAGTGCCTGCTACCTAACAATGAAGATACAGGACCCAGTGCAATGCCGACTTTATGTAACGAGAAGCCTCTCAGTTTTTGTTTTTTGAGAAGAGGGTAAATTACCTTTTATACTTTAATCTTAAAAAGCATAAATTTATATGTATACTATTAATGAATTTAGTGTTTAAAAGACTGTAAATAACAAGTACAAATATTTTGTAGAGAATTATCTTGACCAGTTTACTGCTATACTAAATATTCAAACCAAAAGGATTGAATACACTGAAATTTAAATGCAAAGACCATTTTTAACATGTCAATAGGATGTATGAACATTTAATACATTTAGTGACATTCATTAACATACTTAATTTATAACAGAATTGTGCTATACTATGATAAAATAGTAGCAAATATCTATAGCTAAAATAAATAACTTCTTAAAATTGACAACATCAAATTGCATCCATTAAAAAAATTAATGATTAATTCACATGTTTTTATATTGGTCTTTGGGTTGAGGTTCATGTTTCTAATGCCTTTGAAACTTGATATTTACAGTTTTTTTCAGTAGCACATTAAGAAAGACTTTCGTTTCTTCAAAATAAGACTTGATTCTTATTTTGAATTTTGAATTTATGCTTTTTCTTATTCATAGGTATTTAATAGGACTACCTGATAATATTAGTGCCAACTGCCAGGATTATCATGCAACAATATAAAAATATCACATTGTTTTCTAGTCTTGTAAATATCATATCACCAGTCAAAGTGTCCATATATTTTACTGAAACACCTTGTTTCTTCCTACACCACTGCTTCCTAATAACAGGAGATGTGACTATCTGAGACTTTTCAGGGCCATTTAGTACAAAGTACGGCTATGAATTTCAAACTTATTTTTAGTCTGATTTGTAAAAATATAGTAAAACTACTATATTTAAACATTAGGTATTGCATCTTCTACAATTTCTTGATTTTTTCTACATTATTATCGTGATATATATATATACACATTTATATTTTTACACTTACATTTTTTTTTTTCTCCTGTATCTCAGTTGTCTAAAGAGCAGACAGATCACAAGGTCAAGAGATTAAGACCATCCTGGCCAACTTGGTGAAACCCTGTCTCTACTAAAAGTACAAAAATTAGCCGGGGTGGTGGTGGGCACCTGTAATCCCAGCTACTCAGGAGGCTGAGGTAGGAGAATCGCTTGAACCAGGGAGGCAGAGGTTGGAGTGAGCTGAGATCACACCACTGCACTCCAGCCTGGCAACAGAATGAGACTCTGTCTTAAAAAAAAAAAAAAAAAAGAGGCAGCTGATACAGAGTACATGATGATTCAATATTAATTAAAATATTATGTTCTCAGTGAAGTTTTCTCTGGCCAGTGACATCCTCCCTGACCACCTTCTGTAATAATATAACCACACTGTTAATCCCTTCCCTTACTTTATTTTTCTCCTTAACCCGTATCATCAGATGACATTACACATTTTGCTTCATAACTCCTATTTCTTCTGAGTAGAAAGTAAGCTCCATGAAAGCAAACATATTTTCATCTTGTTTTTTAATGTTTATCTCTAATTCCAATGTATGGCAACTTGTAGCCACTAATAATTGCTTTTTCAGTGAATAAATGGAAAAGAAGATGGAGCTAGAAAATTTATGAAAGAGTAGGTACTGCTGTTAAGAAGATGCAATTTTAAAAATTTACCTCCTGTAAAATTTACTGATTTTGTGTAGTTTTATAAATCCTGATAAGCACATAGTGTTATGTAATCCCAACCATAATAAAAATACAGAACAGCACCATCAACCCAAGACTTTTTCTTTTGTGGTTTCTTTGTAGTTGATCAGTCTCCCTACTCTTAACTCCTAGCAACCATAGAACTATGCATTCTTATAGTTCTACCTTTTTCTAGAATGGCATAAAAATGGACTCATGGTTTGTAGTCAAGTTAGTCTAGCATAATTTTACTTATAATGTATTTGTGGTTTATACATGTTGTATGTAATAATAATTTATTCTTTTTTTATTGTTGACTATTGTTTTATCACACGAATATGCCATAAAGTGTTTATTTTTTCACCAGTTGAAGAAAGACTGAGTTGTACCCAATTTGGGCAATTAAGGATAAAGCCATTGTAAACATTCACTTGGAGCTTATCATTTGTCTAGCGTGTACGTACACAGTCAAAATTACTGAGTCATACAGTCAGTATATGTTTAACTTTATAAGAAACTACTGAACTCCTTCCTAAAGAGGCTGTACTATTTGGCATTCCCACTAAGAATGTATGAAAGTTTGAGTTGCTCTGCATCTTCACCCATATTTGTGTTGTCAGTTTTGCTATTGCTATTTGTGTTACTTAATTTTTTGATATTTACTTGTTTGTTTTGATAGAAATAAATACGAATTTGACAAATTTCTAATTTATCAATTTTGGGGTAATGAGTCATGCTTTTATGTGACATCTAAGACTATTTTGCTTACAACATGGTCAGAAATATTTTCTCCTATGTTTACCCTTAAAAGTTTTAGGTTTTAAATTTAGGTCTATGATATATTTTAAGTTAATTTTTGCATAAAGCATGAGGTACAGGTAGAGGTTCAATTTATTGTACATGGAGGTCCAATTGTTCCAAGCACATTTGTTGAAAAGACTGTCCTTTTACCATTAAGTTACCATTTCATTCTTCTGAAACAAGAATTGTTCTTACCTGTTGAGTCTATTTATGAACTCTCCATTCTGTTCCATTTATCTATATGCCTATTCTTTTGATAAAACCACACTGTCCTGGTTACTGTAGGTAATAGTAAATCTCGAAATCAGACAGTGTGAATCCTTTAACTGTTTTTCTGATACATGTTTTGGAATCTTTTTGATGTCAATAGAAAAAGTACACTGGGAATAGGACTGGGATTACATTGATATATAGGGAAACTGGGGGTGTAAAATATAATATTCCTGAGACTTCCAATCATAAACTTAGTGTATCTCTTCATTTATTTATGTTTTCTTTGATTTTGTTCATCAGTGTTTTATGGCTTTTAGCATTTCAATCCAGGCCATATCGTGTAAGGTTTACATCTAAGTACTTTCTTTATGTGCTCTTGTAAATGACACCATTTTTAAATTTTGATTTCCAAATGTTCAATGTTACTATTTAGAAACACAATAGATTTTTTAGAACCGACCTTGTATACTGCCATGTTGCTAAACTCACCTATCAGTTATAGGAGACTTTCGTGTTGATTCCATATGAAAATTACCGTATAGATGTTTATGTTGCAAAGAGAGACAGTTTTATTCCCTCTTGCCCATCCGCTATTGTGTTAATTTCCTTTTATTTCCTTGCTGCACAGTCCAGGACTTCCAGCATGATATTGAATAAGAGTTGGAGAGGCCAATTTGTTATATGTCAATCTTTTATTTTCTATGTTTAAGATTGCATAATTTCTGATAATCTATCTTCAGGTATACGAATTCTTTCTTTTGTCATCTCTATTCTGCTACTGAGGCCATCTAGTATTTTTAAAATTTCAGATGTCATGTATTTACTTTCTAAATTTTCATTTAGATGTTTTCCATGATTCTGATTTATCTTCTATAAAACTACTTTTCATTTCTTTTAAGAATATTCATCTTTACCTCATGGAGTATGTATTAAAGGCTTCTACAGAGTCTTTGTGTGATAAATCCATCAGCAAGGGAATCTTGAAGTTAATATCTAATTGATTTTTTCCTAATTATTTATCAGCTTCTTCTTCATGGTATGTTATTATTTTGGATTGTACTCAGGACATTTTGAATATTATGTCATGAAATTCTGGGCCCTGATCAAATCCTGTGGAAAATATTTGTTGTATCATTGCTATTGTTGTTTTAGAAGGTAATTGACTGAAACTTCTATCTCCCCTTCTGTGGGCACTAGCTACAATGTCAGTGCACCTTCAGACTTTGCTATGCCATTTGTGTATTGCCTGTTCTTGAGCCACTCGGGAGTTCATATGGGAACAATTTGGTTGGTAGTTTATAGTACAGTTCGATTCTCAAATATTTTGCTCTGCCTTATTTGCTATGCTCCATGTGTGCTGACCCTGAGAGTGAGCCCATGTTCGCGTGTTTGTTTATACACAGGATTCGGGATCTGCTTCTCTAGTGCTGTCTTTGTCTATGTTTTCTCCACAATTTCCAATTCTGAGGTGCCTAATTTCCCAGATCCTGCAGATGGAAAAACAGCTTCTCAGAATTTTAACCCCTGTGCTGTCATACAATTCCACAAGACTAAGTCTATCTTTGGGGCAAGATGTCAAATAAAAAGAGAGAGAAAAAAATGGTGGGAATTTCTGGCATACACGTCAGACTTTTGTCTTTCCAGTGTCTATGGCTAATGAGAAAGGTTTTCTCTCTTTAGGGTTTTAGGAGCCAATGCCACTGCCAGCACCATAGCAGCACAGCTTTGTGATTGGATCTGGCCTCAGAGCAGGCGAGACTGGAAAAAACTAAAACAAAAAACAAAAAAGGATTTCTCTCACATCCTTGGGATCAAATAATTTCTCTTTTCTACACTTCTGGCCAGACAGAGGGGTTTTCCCCAAGAGATTTTGCTGTCTTTTCACTGTGCAATTCTGCAATTCATCTAGTAAAAGCCGAGTAGTAAAGAAAGAAAACAACAAGAGGAACCTGACTACCCTTCCAGTCATTCCTTAGGTTTTGATTTTTCAATCTGTCTGCTATTGTTTACTTTTCAGAGTCCTGGTGGAATTATTTTTTCTATTCTATCCAGACTTTTTGTTGCAATCAGTGGAGGGAAATGGATTATAGTGGGTTTGCTGCATTTTAGCCAGCACCAGAAGTGAGAAAATGCAGACTTAACTCCACACTGGCAATCTCAAATACTTTTGGGGACTTTATGACACACATATTAATGTTATTATTAATGATTCACATATTTAACTTCATGATTCACATATTAATATTATTAATAAGCCATGAATAGTGCCCTTATAAAGCTCATACTGTAATATAGAAGGTGAATTTGCAAATCAATACACAATTACAAGACAGTGTGATTAGTGCTATGGCAAAGTTAAGTTTAAATCTCAGAAGCAGTCCAGAGTGGCAACATTTATCTCTCCCTGAAGAGGGAAAATTAGAGAAAATTTTTTAAGACCTTGCCCTTAAACAATGAGAATGAAAACAGATATGAAACAGGAAGGTCCAGTAGGCACAATAGCATGAAAGGGAAAATAAAGGACCAACATTATTTCTATTCTCATGGCAAGAAGGGATATGTGAGCAGATTGTATTATCAAAATGGATTGTTACTACATTATCTGTGTTAGGTCCAGAACAACATTAGCTTATGATAAACTTAATAGGCTTTTAAAGCTAAAATGGCATCATAATCACTCATCTGAACTCCTTTTTAATTAAAAATTGGTTTAAAATCTAAACTTTATATACTTGTCTGACCATAATGGAAATTTCAAATGTAGAAGTCAGATGTCCTGTCTCCCAGCCCAGAACTTCCTCTGCTATATGCTTTCATTTTTTGGCCATTTTTAACTGCCAAACAGAAAGTCAAAAATAAACAACCTAAGGATTATTATCATATTAATTAATACATTCATTTATACTTTGAACATGAAATATGGTCGGGTTCAATTTTCATTTGAAGGGTCTGACAGGATTTGCTGGTGCTATTGCCTTGAATATGAAACAAAATGCTTATCCTTCAATCCTAGGCAGTGAAAACTGTGACTAAAGGATTTAACTAGCTATTTCCAATGGAATTAATAGATACCTCATCAGAATAAATATACTTAGATTTTAATACAAAGGCTCCATTTTTATTATCCTCTATAGTTTTGAAAATTCTAACTTAGCTTTCTTCTCTTTCTTGTTAGGCAGCTGGCTGTATATTTACCCCCTTAAAAATCCTTGGCCATTTCCCTGAAGGGGATAGAGTCAGTGGACTGAATAGGATTAGCATCAAAAGTCACCACTGCTTTCCCAAGCAGAGTTTAAAAATAGGATCATTGAATAATAAGGGATTTAAGTCTCAACCGAGCAGGGTGTAGAAGGAAATTATTTGGATTTAGACCAACAGAGATTAGAGTGTGATTAGAGACTACCATGTCCTTTATATCAGATTGAGGAACTTGAAAGAGAAGACTTGCAGGGAAAAAAAAGTCAGGTCACAAAATATTCTACTTGCTTCCCTAAATCAATCAAAGAAAGATTGCTCTTTCCCTATACATTTCTGAGTCTGAGAGTACCGGCTGAAATGAACACAAAGAGGTGAAGGTCTAGCAGTGTAACAGTGTACGGTTTAATAAAAATTACCTTTGGAAAATAGTCAGTATAGGAATCAAGGAACCCAGACAGGTAACCAATAATAATAACTTCTATATAGATCTTTTATCTTAAAGAATCCCAAAACAATTTCCAAGAAAGAAAATGCTTCATACTCAGCTGAAATCCATCCACCCCTAGAGTATGGTATTTATATTTAATATAGAATTCTTGCCAAAAACAAACGAGAGAGAATTTTTTCTTCAATATAAGGCTAGTTTACATTGCTTAATCAAAGCTTGGATAAAAGAAATTGTTCCTGTTAGGTATTGCTGAAATATTTTGGAGGAGGAAAGTATCTATATAAAATCACTTTAAAATTTTTTCCCAATCAAATTGAAGTAGATGTCTATATATTTTATTAATACAATTTATTAAGAAGGCAATTAGTGATGAGGCCAAATCAGGTGATCACACACCATTTAAGTCTCAGCAAGTGTTTGCAGAAAAAAACTTATTTTAAAATTGCAAAACACTTTACATATGTAAGTTTATAACCTCGAAATAATGCTGGACATGTATTTTGTAGAATCGATTTGTTTTCTTTATGAAGATAGTAATGGTTCTTTGAAGAGAACCTATTAAAATATATTTGAACAAGGTAGGACATGAATAATTCTTGTACGTCTTCAAAACGTACAAGTGAAACTGACATTAGAACATTTTTTCTACCTAAAATGTCATTTATTTGCAAATCTGTAGAAAATTTCAGAGCAGCAAAAATATAAACCTTTAACATATAGTTAAAAATTCCATTGTGGCTGGGTGTCTGTCAAGTTTTCGTTGCTGTAGTTACCTGTCTTTATTTTAGTGAATTTCAGATTTAATTTTTAGTTGAGAATTGAAATAGAGAATATGATTTAGAATGCTATACACATCAACTTTTATGTAAAGTCAAGAACAAATGATAGACCTTTTCCTTCCATAGGAGTATTTAGTTTGTGTTTATTGCATCACAAATAAGTTGAGTTTCTACCATAGACTGAAAGCATTAATAAATATAATTGATAAGAATTTACTAAAATATAGTGAGGTAATTAATATTATTTTGAAATTAACCTGGAGTCTAGGTATTGTGAGATCTATTAGCATAACCATATCCATCATAATGAATGTATGACTTAAAAAACAACAAAAAAAAACACTAGATTGATTGGTCATGTACCCAGACATGGGTAATTGGGTACTGCATACGCACACATGTGTATGTGTACGTATGGGTGTGATTATATATGTAAGTGTGTTTAACTGTGTGTGTATATACATACAAATATATATATATGTTCTATTAATCAGAGATAACTTATATAGTGAGATCCAGAGTTCATGCGAATCTTTAACAGCTATCTTAAAACATGATGTTGTCACAGCCTGATCAGCTTTCTGCTTTCATTGTTTACAAGTTTTAGTATTACTTATTATGTTAATAATTCAGTAAGTATTCCTAAATACGAATCACTACTCCACACTGTCGATCTTTCAGAGAAGACAATTTCACTCTGAGAAAAAAAAAAAATTTTCCTCATGATCTGTTATGTGTCCTAAAATTAAAGAGAATGTTTTAACATGACATAAAAATCCAACACTACTTTGAAAATACTTGGTCATCTTTAACCTATTATTTAATTGGATAACAGCTTAGTATAACAGAAAGAAAACTGTGCTTAGAAAAAGACCTCAAACATAATAAAATCCCAGAAAACGTTATTTTTCCTATTCCTCTTAAGGTTTTTTTTTCATCATCAAATTAGGGATAATAATAGTTCCTTGGATGTCTTTTGGAACAAATGTGTTAATACACATGTTATACTTCTCTTGTGTCTTGAACTACATCAACAAGGTAGTAAAATAGTTATAGAGTTTTGAGGTAAGAGGCTGGACTCAACTTTGGAAGCAGAGCTTGGACATTAGACCTAACTGAGGACTAGCTAAAACAGGGCCTGAGCAGAAGCAGTTTTCCATGAGACACACCCATCAGCTTGCCATGCCAGTTTATCATTACCATGGCAACACCTGGAAGATACTGCTCCTTTCCGTGGCAACAACCCAGCAACCCAAAAGTTACCACCGTTTTCCTAGAAATTTCTGCATAATCAACCCTTAATTTGCATGTAATTACAAGTGAGTATACATGTGACTGCAGAACTGCCTTTGAGCTGCTACTCTGGGCACACTGCCTAAGGGGTAGCCCTGCTCTGCAAGGAGAAGTACCTCTGTTGCTGCTGTACACTAGCGTTCCAATAAACATTGCTGTTTAACACTACTAGCTTGCCCTTGAATTCTTTCCTGGGCAAAGCCAAGAACCCTCCCAGGCTAAGCCCCAGCTTGGGGGCTCTCATGCCCTGCATCAGTTTGATAAAAACCTACCTTATTGTTATCACTATGGGTGGAGGAAGACATTATTTTGCTTGAGTCATTTTTAGTGAGACTTTTATGGATGCTTTAGATGTGACCATTATGTAAGGAAGTGGGATAACCTGTGATGTGGAAGGTATATGCCAACAAAGCCTTGGAATGGGCATTTGGAGCACAGGAAGAGGTTTTCAGTGCTGACAGAAAATTATGATTTAAGAAAACATTAAATTTGCTGTAAAAACAGACGATAAGATTAAGAAAAAATTATGTAAAGTCGTAAGAGTCAAGTAGCAGTTTGGGTTTTTCTACATCTTGCTTAAATTCTATTTTGTGGAAGATGAACTTTCTTTTTGTAAGATGCTACCTTTTGGCTTAGAAATAAAATGTTCAAATGTTTTGAAGTTTGAATTGATCAAAAGAAAAGTCACCACAGTGATGTGAAGGCTCTAAAGATTATAAAGAGAAGGACAATCTCTAAAACAAAAAGCTTAGGTTCCCTATTGGTAACGAGCCTTATATACTATGCAAACCATTTCATTTGTGTTTGTTTACCAACTAGAGTTTTACATTTACAGCAAAAAAGAATAAATGCATTTTAAAACAGAGATTTAGTAGGTTGCTTGTGATCAGATCAGCTACCGTATATTTTAAAATGTTTCAAACACAGGTCTTACTAGAAAAATAAAAGAATTATTGCTTGTCAGACGTTGCACACACACACAAAAGTGTACCAAAAACTTTTGCCTACTTGAGGTATTTTGCTTCTCCTAAATTCTGGGGCTGGTTATTTTGATTAATGTTGAGAAGCTGTGGAAATGACTTCCCTAGAAATCTTGACTAGGTTAGAAGCCCATCTGTCTTACATGGCTTAGTTGTAGTCCTGCCTGGAGGCAAAGGATAGATAACCTGAAATAGAATAAGAGGCCCAAAGGAGAGGATTAAGTCACTAGATTAGTGGTGACCATATGCTCTTTAGAAGGGTCCTGAAATTGCTCATTTCCATGGGAAAAATATATTTTTCTGTCGCCTTGAATTTTAATGAAAGAACAATGCTACTAGTTTCCTTTGAATTGCTTATTAAAATCACGGGAGCAAATCATCATTCAAAACATTTTTGTTCCATATATAAAAATGCAAAATTATTGTTATGAAAACTCTCTCCCCTCCTCTCTTCCCCTTGTCTCCACTGCTTGCTTCCTTACCCTCTCTTTTCCCCTTTCTCCCTTTCTTCTTCCTTTCTCTCTCCCACTTCCTACCTGCCTCCTTTTCTTAGTTCTTCTTTCCTACTCTGCTCCCTCTCTCCCTTCCTTTCTTCCCTCCCTCCCTCCCTCCTTCCTTCCCAAATATTTAGAAGTACTTCACTAATATTGTGTTTCAGATGCTGTTTTATTAGATTGCTGAACAGTAAGAGAATAACCTAAAAAAAAAATTTTTGAATTTTGAATTCAAAACACACAATCGCGTTTACATTGATTCTTACTTTTTTACTGTTAGTCACAAAAGGTTTCAAGTGTGAAAAAAATGGATAAAACTAATTGTTGATTTTCTACAAGTCATCCTATACTGATATAAAATACTGCACTGCACTGTACTGCATAGGTAGAAAATGATTTCTGAACCTATTTTAAGTCTTCTCTTGTGTTTAACCTATAATATAGAACTTTTCTTTATTCTTGCTGAAAATGCATTTTTTTTGTGAGAGCCCATTAACTCAAAAGATAACAATTTATTGTAAACTGGGAAAGGTCTAACTTAAGCGTTTCGTGTTTTCTTCTTCATGTTTTAATTAGGACTTTAATTCTATTAAAGTGTACTATAAGTTAATATTCAGAATAAAAGAAAAAATAGAAATTCATTAGTTGTAGTTATGTTTAAATATTTCTATTATCCGAGATAATTTATTTGCTAATTTACTTTAATGTCACTCAAGAGAATCAAATGCCATCAAATTTCTCTGGCCTTCACATCACTTGTCTTTTTCTCTTCTTCTCCTTAGATTATTCCTCCTGCCTGGAATGTTCATCTCTCTTTATCTTGTCTATCTTTTATTTCCCAACTGAAAATGCCAGCTGTCTTATGTATGATGCTTTCCTTTATACCTCTCCCCACTACTTCCCTGTTGAATGTGAAAGTCTCAAATTCCAAAATACTTTATCATGAAGTTTCTTTTCACTACGGAATATACATGCTTGTGCTAAATCTTTTCTCATCCACAGACAGTACACTCTGTGAGGGCAGGGCCAGTTTCATACTTATGTAGGTATGGCTGAGTACATAAGGCCCAGTGTCAGTATATTGGTGCATCATGAATATTTGTTAGATGAGTGCCCAAAATGTCTTAATTTCAGATCTGAAACATAGAGGGTTTACCTCTTGTTATAAAGCCTCCATTTATTATTGCAAAGAAATTCTTAAGAGATGTACTTTTCTTCTTCTCATTCTCTTATCATGAAAGTAAGTAATAGGCATAATTTAATGATATATGTTTAGTTAAATAAAATTTCCTTTTGTCCAAGCAATCCATGTTAAAACAAAACAAAGCTAAAAACTTCAGTGTAACTTGTGAAAGTCATAACCTAAATATGGAACTTTGCTAGATATGAAAAATTCTAGTTTCCTCTGTAGTCACATAATTTTAAAAGCTTTAAAAAAGTAATAACAACGAATTATGATATGAAGCTAGAACTTGTATAGTACTAATATGTGCCAGGCATTGTTCTATGTACTTTGTATATACAACACAAC
Source organism: Hylobates moloch (assembly GCF_009828535.3). Lineage (NCBI taxonomy): Eukaryota > Metazoa > Chordata > Mammalia > Primates > Hylobatidae > Hylobates > Hylobates moloch. The sequence goes on along the minus strand of NW_026652279.1, from coordinate 71,297,088 downwards.
TACCTTCACAAAACCTGTGTGAAGAAACTGAGTCATAAAAAGCTCATTTTACTTATCCAATATCTCACAATTAGAAGTATCAGAGACTGGAACTGGATCTAGTTAATGTGGCCCTCAAATCCATACTCTTAACCATCATACTATATTGCTTTCTAATTGGTAGCACAGATACAAAATAAAAGTTCCAGTATAATGTACATAATTTATTCAAAAAATTATTGAGCATCTATTAGGCACCAATATGTTAGATGTAATTTAGAGGCAGTATAACATAAATGTAATCTAGATATTATATTAAATAAATATAAATTATATATCTTTTTAAAATATTCAGTTTTCTTTTATTAAAGTGTGATTTTAAAATACAAGTTCAGGTTAAGATGAAGATATCTGAACATTTTATAAGCCAAAGTTTCCTAATTTTTTTTCATTCATCTCTCCTTTTTATTGCATCTTGAATCATATTCTTATATTTCTGACCATGTCTTTTGTAATAAAACTTTAGAATGATAAATATTATATTTATCATTGAAATGTTTTATAATTATTAAATAGGCATTTATATGTCTTTGTGGAATACTAAGTATATATTAAATATATTACCATTTGGTAAGTTTTTACATAAAAATTTTCAGACTGTAGAACGCACACTCTTTGGGGATAGTGAAAGATAGCAGAGTTTCTCAAACATAGCTCCCTAATTTTAGAGCCAAGACTGAGATGAGAAGATGCTAAGATCTTGTCCAAGGTCACACAGCAGTAAGTGACATGATGATTAAGTGAAGTCATTCAAAGCAACCTTTTAACAGAATGGTACAAAATAATTCATCTAGGCTGACTCTCTTATGAGTATCTACTTTCCCTAGTTTATGTGAGTTTCTCTGACTCACATGTTAAATAAAGTTTCTTTTCTTTGTTACAAACATATAAACACACTATTCAAATATTTTGTGGATACCATGCAGGCATACATTATGCTTACAAATTTATTATTTTCCTGAAAAGTTTTTTAAACTGTCATTTCATTTTATGAAACAGTCAAACTGATAAATATATATGAATACATCAATATATGCACAGTTAATTATTGATGTGAACATTAAAGAAATGTTCACATCAGTATAACAATATAAAACAAATATAGATAAATGTATATACGAATATAAGTATATTGACGGGATTCAGGACATGGTATCCCAACATGCAGCACCTGGGCATTTGAGAAAACAGTAAAAACAGGAAGTTCTCTCAGACATTTTCTCGCCATTCTCCCCAGAGTAAGCCATTAAAAAGTTATCTGACCAGCCTCTAAAGTAGGTCATAGGACTCTCATTTCCAGTTGGGTGCTCCCTATACTTGGAGGAAAGGAAGGAAGACACAAAAGATGCCGAGAAGAACCTGAACAGGCCTTGCTAAGTTGTTCCCAATATGTTACCGTTAGATCATACCTTTTTATTGCCCAGTCGTACTTCTGTACAACTGTCCATAAAAATACACAAGTTTCTTGTTTCTTTGGGTCTTTACATCTGAGGCTCCCATGTTGTGTAAAACTTATATTAAATAAATGTGAATAACTGTCTCTTGTTAATGTATCTTTTGCTATGGTAGTCTTAGCAATCAATCTAGCAATGGGAAAAGAGATATGATTATTATGTCTATACAATAGAGTGCAGAAAATACAAAGGTTATGTACCTTAGTATTTAAACTTGAATTTAAGAGTCTGATATTCTGTAAATTCAAATTAAAACTACCAAAAGCCCACAGTGAAAAACTTAAAACTATGCTGCTTTTTCATTAAGTTATTTGCTAACATCCTGTTAGAAAGCAATTCCACCAATTGACAATGTGCTCAGAATAATACTCACTTGACGAGCAATACCTAAACCTTCTCTAGAAGTAAAAATTTAAAGCCTAAAAACAGAAATGGTTCCTAGAAGGAATTTTACCTTAAGACATATTTTAATTAAAAAAAATAAAAATAAAGCATATTAAATCCTATGTTAAAGGATGGAAAACAATGTAATATAATATTATGTGTAATTTGTCAGGAAAAGAGATGGATTAGTGAAACATGAATACTCTCATCAAAATTATACATTTCTGCTATTTGGACAAGAAAGCCTTTTTATTAATGAACCATTAGAAGACATAACTAAAGCGAAGACTTATGCAGGCATGGCTTTTAAGTCAGAAAAGCTCTCTAATAATGGAACTATCAATATTGGATATTTGTGTAGAAGGCTTTTCTGCACTAAGAGAAATAGACTTATTCAAAGCAAGAGTCCCTTCTGGCTTGGATTGTAGGATTCTAGATCCAATTGACAATCTTTCTCTCTCTCTCTATATATATATCTCTCTCTTTATCTCTCCCTGCCACCCCCACCCACTCTCTTAACATGTACTGATCAAAATATATTGTCCTCATGCTCAGTCACGCCTCCATACTGCTTTTCATGGTTTAAACCTGCTTATTAGTGATGTCAGTTTTCTTCCTGGATGCCATGGTATGTTTTTTCCCTGCTTGAAGTGATTTTAATACCCATTGGCCTGTGACCTCTGCAAATGACTACTGTTCAGCTGCTTGCAGTGTCTTATGGTTATTATAGTTGTTTACCCACACATACAAAGGTTTTTACACAAATAACTGTATACCTACCACTTGAATAAATGTCATTTCCCTCCAAACCTCTAGATTTTAAAGCAGAGTGCTTTATTCTGCTTGTAAACATGACAAAATTTAAGTTCATCTTAAATGAAAACACCACAGTTATTCCTTTTGCATTTGCATTTTCAATGAACGGTGGCCGGAACTGGTTGCACATTACTATTTCACACAGATTGATGGATAGCTGTTTTCATAATCAAGATTGCACAAAAGATACCATATGAAAGTGACAAAATGCATTCAGTAAACTAAATAGAGACATTAACAGTGTCCTCCTGTTTTAATAAAGAAGTCTTTGATGTATATTTATTCCTTTACTTATTGACAGCTGTCAGACCTCTTCTTCTACTACAAATTAAGTTACAAAACTTAGGTTATGATAATAAATATCTCATGCTACCCAAACCCTTACAATGTGAATATAATTGTACACTAAGCCAATTGAAAGGTTAATTAAGGTTCTTGCCATCAAGGAGTTTGTAATCCATAAGAGACCTAAATATTTTTGTTATTATGGATGGACTTATTCATTCTGATTATTACTTTAAGCAAAGAGCAGTTAAAGGAAACTATTTTTTGTAATAACTTGAATGCTTCCTTAACTGAAGAGAACTTTGTTCTCTTCAATTCTCCTCTTCAAGAATCCTTCCTTCTGGCCATAATTAAAAAGTCAAAAAACAATTGATGATGGCGTGGATGTGGTGAAAAAGAAGTACTTTTACACTGCTGTTGGGAGTGTAAATTAGTACAACCACTATTGAAAACAGTATGGAGATTCCTTAAAGAACTAAAAGTAGAACTACCATTTTATCCAACAATCCCACTACTGGATATCCACCCAAAAGAAAGAAGTCGTTATATGAAAAAGATTCATGCACACATATGTTTATAGCAGTACAATTTGCAATTGCAATTACAAATATATGGAACCAACCCAAGTGCTCATCCACCAACGACTGAATGAAGAAGATGTGGTATATACATATATATACCATAGAATACTACTCAGCCATGAAAACGAATGAAATAATGTCTTTTGCAACAACTTGGATGGAGGCTATTATTCTAAGTGAAATAACTCAGGAATGGGAAACTAAGTATTGCATGTTCCCACCTCTAAATTGGAGCTATGCTATGAGGATGTAGAAGCATAAGAATAATATAATGGACTTTGGGGACTCGGCAGGAAGGGAGGGAGAGGGATAAGAGATAAAAAAAAAAAAACACAAAATATTAGGTACAGTGTACACTGCTCGAATGATAGGTGCACCAAAATCTCACGAATCACCACTAAAGAACTTATCGATGTAACCAAAAAACAGTTGTATCCCCAAAACTACTAAAATTAAAATTAAAAAATAATCCTCCATTCTTTTTGAACTAAATTCTTTTCTGGTCTTTGCAGCCCCTTTCCCCAAACCAGTCATGATGGTGCAAAACATCCTACTCCATTATCATTCTCCTTTCTCTTTTCTTCTCTCTTCTCATATGTTTTCCTTCCATCTTTCAATTGCCAATTAACAGTTATAGTAAATCCATACCTAAAGTACTCTCTCTTCCTTTTCTCACCAATTATCTATCTAATAGCTACTTTCAACCTAGAGGTACAGCAATCTTTTCCTCCTCATCACCTCTATTTTCCTTTGCTTTCTTCCTGATAGTTTGCATATCTCCTGTTCTTTATTTTTCAATATAAATTTATGCATGGTAAAAGACCCTATGCTCAACAGTCTCAAGATCCTGAACATCACGTGTTAAATAGCTAAAACAGTCACGGGGTAAAACCTACAATAAACATTTAAAATAGGAGATAATGAGTAAAGGTTCTGTTTGGAACTAATCAAATTACACTCAGTGGATTCATAAAGCTGCACTATTATTATTATCATCTGTGACTTTTCAGGAATGGAGATGGATAAAGAAAATCAACAATTTAAAGGAAATATATTAAATATATACTTAATGCAAGAGAAAATAGTCATTCTGGGAATGCAGTCCTAAAGTAGAAAACCGATTCCTCACTAAGCACAGCAACTAATGAAAATTTTTGCCTCTTACTGTTTTGTTTCTCTTGAATTAGTATCTTCCTCATTTCTGGTAGAAATTATTTTTATCCTTCTCATGGTGGCACCATGCTTTCTCTCTTCTGCTGCTCATGTCATCAGCTAATATGCCATGCACAGTTGTATAATATCTGTATCATTTTATAAAGCACGACAGAGTATTGGACTGTAACTATACACACACAAAATGTACATTTCACACACATATTGAAATGTGCATAAAGTATACATATCTCAAAGTAGTTGTTACATGACCTAAAAAGAAAAAGAACTAGATTTAACTGGGAAATGAAAAGTGTGCATCACATTCTGTTAGTTCTATTTGACTTAAGAGTATCTCTCTCTCAAGGATTACTATTTACAACAAAGGAAAAGAAAGGTATCACTGATTCGAAAACAATCCAAACTATATACATAAAAAGTAAAATTCAGTAAAACCCGTTTGGAGGAAAAGAAGACAGAATAGTTATTTTCATAACACCAGGTTGATAACCACTGGATAGCCAAAGTTGTTTTTAATAACTTTACATCAATAAGTTTACTTCCTTCATAAACTGTGAAAGGCAGAAAAGTAAAGGCTCTCATGTCTGATCATAGAGGAAGTCCTCTATATTATTCTTGTTGCATTCTATTATGACTCAATTCTTTAACCTTTAGAAAAATCCTTAGTCACATCTGTAAATGGTTCAAATCTCTCTCAGCTAGTCTAGTACCTTTTTTTAGTTAAATCAATATGTTGTAATAAAATAATTTTGCCTAGCTCTTCAAGGTCATTGCTGAAATTAACTTTGCTCATATTAGGAAATAGATTTGACTGCAAGGGATTATTTCATTTAGAATCTGTAGTCCTGATACATAGAGAATGTAATTACCTCAGACCAGCTTACCCAATGGTGAATTTCAATAATGAGCATTAGCAAAAAAAATCAGAACACAGGTTTCAGCTGGCAGTTTCTAGAGTCACATGAAACCACAGAGGAAAAGTATATATATTAGACAATAAAATTATCTGTGCCTACAGGATAAATAAATAATTGAATTTATTTTTGACCATGGTGTCTTTTATCTGATGAGAAGACCTGAGTTATCTGATGTTTTCCATAATATTGGTTTGATATAACAACTATAACAATCAAAGCTCAAGGGTAACAAGTGGTAAACATGAGTCGGACTCAATTTCTAGTGTTTTCATGGTGCCATTTAGAGATGGAAATAATAAGTTCTGTGTTCATTTTCTGAACTGCGTTGATTAAACCTGTAGCTGTGAAAAATCTATTTCATCTAGGAATGACTCTACGTTTTGTCTTACATATCTAATGGAAATGCATTGTGGAAATAATTATATATTTTGTATTCTGAGGGAATTAAAATAATTTGAAGCAACATTGATAGCGTTACTAAGTAAACATCCAAATAATTTGTGGCATTGAAAATAATTATGCCATTTAGAAATATAGAGGTGTATTTAAATAATAAATACTCTCATGTGCTTACAAAATGTACTTATTTATCTAACATATTTTAGTGAATTTTTTATTTTGTGATATAATAAAATTTGTTTGTTATCAAGAGGAAAAAATGGTTGACTGGAATTCAGATTTTATTAAGCATGTGATTTAATTCTTGCAAACCTAAATACTTTCAGATATCATAGGAACACTATACTGTGTTGAAATCTTCGCTCTTCATTAAACATATTTTATACATTATGAGAAGTACGCATTCTATGGGATTGCTAATGGGGTTGCTCACCATTTTATTATAGTAGGACTCCTATCTTTCATTTTAAAGTTTCATACAGAAATAAAGCACAAGTAATCTAGAGAATATTATTGCACTCAATATTAGTAGTTATGGCAACCTTAAATTTTCTCATCTCTGAAAAATTATATGCCTGGTAGCAAAAAGTTTGTAGCGAAACTGCTAATATGATTATGTACTATTTGTCGGGAGAAATAAATATATCATCCTGAAAATACCTATATCACAACTATAAATATTTATAAATGATATTTCTGAGTAGCATGCTCCTGATACTCTCAATTTTTTTTTTTTTTTTGAGACGGAGTCCCACTCTGTCACCCAGGCTGGAGTGCAGTGGCACAATCTTGGCTCACTGTCACCTCCGCCTCCAGGGTTCAAGTGATACTCCTGCCTCAGCCAAGCAGAGTTGAAGCCAAACACTTGAGCTGCAGTTTAACAGTCCTATGAGATTACAAAAGTTTTTTTTCTCTTCTTGATTATTTAATTTAGATAAGAATCTGCAGTACAGCCAAAGTATTCTCTACTCAAAAGGAATTATTCTTTGGCATAATTAGGAAGCAGAGATAAATATTAGGAATGCCATCTAGGTGAATGTCTTCCTTAATAGTTTTTTTTGTAAATGACTTTCTCTAAAGAAGAAAATAAAACAAAATAATATAGAGTTGTCTACCGTATTTTATGATTACTTTGCTATTAACCTAACGTTACATTTCCAAGAAAATGGAGGTAGAAGTTTACGACCAGGCAAGAAGTTACTGCAACAGAGTTGTGTTTCCTTTTAATAAAGAACACACACACACACACACACACACAAACACAAAAAATGTCAAGAATTTGTGATCTCAAGAAAAAGCAAATACATATATTGATATAAGTCGAATCATGTTACTTCTCTGCTCAGAACCCTGCAAAAGCTCCCATCTTATTCAGCGTAAATTTCAAAGTCCTTAAAAAGATCTTCAAAAGCCCTCAACCTTTACCCCCTACCCATACTTACCGACATCCTCTTATCCCCTCTTCCTAACCACATTTATTACCTCTTGGTTAGCCCTTGAATCCCAAGTTTATATTCTGGTTGCTACAGCTGCATAACACAGTAACCCAAAATGAAATGGAAGAAAGCAGCTATATCTTAGTCCATGTGTGCTGCTATAACAAATGCATGAGACTGGATTTATACATATGTAAATAGCTCTGGAGGCTGGGGAGGAAGTCCAGATCAAGTCACCAGCAGTTTCTGCGTCTGGTGAAGGCTGGCCCTTTCTGCTTTCAAAATGGAACCTTGTTACCATGTCTTTATGTGTCGGAAAGTAGAAGAACCAAAAAGGGGGTGCGTTACCTTCTCCTAAAGTCACACTTCTTAAAACCATCACATTGGTTATTAGGTTTCAACACATAAATTTTGGAGAAGACACATTCAAACCATAGCAAATTATGTTCACAGATCCTGAGGGTCATGATTTTGGAAAAAGTACTGCAGGGATGGCTTGTCACTCCTTCATGGGCTGGAATCATCTAAAGGCTTATTCACTTACATATCTAAAGGCTTATTCACTTACATATCTAGCAATCAATAATGACTATCAGCTGGGGACCTTGTTTCTCTTCACATGTTCTTCTTCACGTGGTTTTAGCATGTGGGATAGTTTTGCATTCCTCACATTATGCTGATGAGTTTCAAAAGTGAGAGTGTCGAGAAAGAGAACCAGGAAGAAAGCGTATTTCCTATTGTGACTTATCTTTGGAAGTCATATAGCATTACTTCCTCCATATACTATTCATTAATACAATCACAACATCTGGATCAAGGAAAAAGGCAGGAGATAGCAATGTTCTTGTCAAGGTCATAAGTGACCTTGGTAAGATTTCTTTATCTTATTTTCTTATTTGAAATGTCAGAAACATTAAGCACAATGGACCACTCTTTCCTTCTTGAAACAATACCTTCCTTGAGTTCCATGACAGCACATGTTTAAAGTCTTACCTTTAATAAAGGCAGCTCCTTTTTACTCTCTTTTAATGTCTTTACTTTTTTTTTTTTTGAGATGGTGTCTCACTCTGTTGCCCAGGATGGAGTGCAGTGGCCCTGTCTCGGCTCACTGCAACCTCTGCCTCCTGGGTTCAAGCAATTCTCTTGCCTCAGCCTCTTTAGTAGCTGGGATTACAGCCACACACCACCATGCCTGGCTAATTTTTGTATTTTTAGTAGAGATGGGGTTTCACCATGTTGGCAAGGCTGGTCTCAAACTCCTGACCTCAAATGATCCACTCGCCTCGGCCTCCCCAAATGCTGGGATTATAGACGTGAGCCACCATGCCCGGCCTACCTTCTTTTTTGTCCTCCAAAATATGAGTAAGCCCCTTTCTCTTTCTTTATCTGCTCATTTTCCCTAGAAAATCTTGTCTGTAGCATTAAATATTAGCACCATGCTAATATCTTCTAAGTGAATATATCCAGACCTTTGCTGATCTCTAGATATGTGTTTAAATACTTTATATATATAAATATATACTTCATATACTTTATATTTTCATTTCGGCATCTAAAAATCACCTCGAAATTAATGGGTCAAAAATTAATTTATTCATTAGTCCTCAACCCACCTTTTCATTTGTTTGTTTTAAAATTTTTTTTGCATATCAGTGAATAATTTTACCATCTACAGTATACCTCACATTTCTTTATCAAATCTATTCATTTTATCTTTATATTACAGATCTAACCTTTCCTCTACCTCTTCTACTACATTGTTAGCCTAAGTCATTAGATTCTCTAGCCTAGATTGTTAAAATAGTCTCCTAAAATGTGTTTCATATGACAGAAACAACTTGCAGTCCACCACATATTTAGGCTTCCTTTCCATTGTGTAGAATTGTTGCATTAGCTACCCAGCTAGGTGCTACATTTTGAAACTCCTTGCCTCAGCACAGAGGGAAATGATGAGACAATTTCTTGCCAATGGGTGATGTGTTGAAATGAACAATGTTACTTCTGCCCCAACTGGCTTAGAAGCAAGTGACTTATCTTAACCTGTATTTGTTCACCCGTTGACTAAATCAAATGATTGTGAAGTCCAAGAGATGGAGGAGTCAAGAGATGGAAGGAGCTAAGTCTCTGAATCACTGACTTAAAAGGTGCCAGGCAAACATCCATATTGAGTCACGTCATAAAAAAAATTATTGTGTTAAACCGCTCATATTTTGCAGCATTTTTTTCTATAACAGTCTCTGTCATCTAATTTAATATAATATGATTTCTAAGCCCTGAAGCAACTCCCAAGAAAGTAATTAAAAATAGTTAAAATTAGTAAATGAGTTAAAATGCCATAATAGGAAAATATACACTTCATAAAAATAAATTAGTAAAGAAGAAACTGAGGAACAAATTAGGAATGGAATATCTAGACAAAAAAAGCATGACAGCAGACACAAATCCAATCATATCAATGATACCAGGACAACCATATTGTTCTGATAAAATAATTCAATCAGAAGACAGAGGTTGTCAAACTGGTTAAAAAACAAAAAAAGAAACAGTATCTAACAATATGCTTTTTACAGGAAACACAATTTAGATCCAAAATATCAGGTACTATCTATGTTCACTACCTGGGCAACAGGATCATGAGAAACCCAAACCACAGCATCACGCAATGTATCCATGCAATAGACATGCAGCATGTATCCCCTGAGTCTAAAATTTAAAAATAATCCCATGAAAAATAAATATATTTATACTGAAAATGAAATAAAAAACAAACACAAAAAAAGATAAAATAGGTTGACAGTACATTTTGCTTTCAAACTCTACTCCCTTCTTCCAATACATTCTTTATTCAGAGTCTACTTCTTGAAAACACCTATGGCTTTCAATTACACTTAGAAACAATAAGGTAAATTCCAAAGTTTGCCTTGTGTTTAAAGCCCTACAACATTGTTCAACAGGTGGATGTCCAGATGAGAAGCATCAGTATCACCTGGGAACTTGTTAAAAGTACAATCTGTTTCTGTAACACTCTCCAGTTTCGCTCAAGTTCAAAAACCACTTCTCTACATGATTAATTAACTGTCCAGCTGCTCTGCCCTCATTTTATATCTCTAATTTTTGTTGTCCTAGAGCCATACTTATTTCCTCTTGTCTTTTTGAACAGGCTAAATCAGGTCCAGTTTAAGGCACTTGGAGTATTTGTTTCCTCTGCCTGAGGAAATCCTTCTTTGGCATTTCTATGGTTCCTCTCTCTTTTCATGTCTCCACTCAAATTTCACTCTCTTCAAACATTTTTTTCCACACTCCACTCTAAGCAACCTTGTTCCACTGCTTGCGTCTTTTCCTCTCACCTTGTTCCGTTTATTTTCCTGGCAGTTGCTTACCATTTTCTGAAATTACCTTGAGCGCCCATTGGTTGACAATTTTTATGTATTCCCTTCCCCCCTTTAAAATACAAGTTTCAAGAAACAAGAACTTCTATATCAATCGTCCCTATAACAGTGCCAGACGCATAGGATAATGGGTATCTAAGTGTTCATAATTATATTTCAATACATTTTATGTACATATAGTTACATGAAAACTTAATTACAAGTATCTTTTGACACTGAGCATCATTTAGAACACCCCCTATTAAAGCCATCTTCTAGTATAATTGAGAAACTAGGTGACCATTCCCAAATCAGATTTGTTGGCATTGTTGCTCTGACTGTCTTCCATTTGTTTACTATTCCTCCTTAGGCAATGTCTTCCTTTGTCCTCTTCAACTCATGAGCTGAAGTTCACAAGAGATACCCCTCTGCAGCTTCTAAAAGGGCTTCCAAAATGCACTTCCGGGGGCTTTTTATAGGGCAGGCTATCTTTTCTAGATTGCCCTTTACTTTTATTCACAGCATCCATATGCTGCAGGTATTGATGTGCCATATTGATGTGCCATACTTTATTAATGAAAAAGAAAGTATTGCCACAAATGAGGTAAAGAGATTTTAAATTACACTCTTTATATAGATTTTCACCTAATCTGAAACAAAAACCTCAAGAAAATAAATAGTTCTGGAAGAGAACTTTACGGATGCACCCAGTTCCTAAGCTAATTTCTTTGTCCTCAAGTTCACTGTCTTCTTTGCAACTGGTCATCTTGTATCTTTGTGCAAATTTCTAACAACGCTTTGAGGAACCCCACAAGGGCTGAGTTTACTCCCAAGTGCAATTTCCTTCCCTAATCAGTGCATCCTACCAAGTGGTCTCTATTAGAATTTATTCTCTAAAGGAGACAAGGGCAGCATTTCTGAGCCTGCTTCCCTTCAAGGTCTCCCAACTAGATATTTTTTATTATTGTCATTATTGCTGATATTTTTATACCTTGTTTCTGGTTCCTTTGAAGAAAGTAATAGACATGAAAATGGAGGTGGTCTGTGGCTGGCGGCTTCAGTGAGGCAGCCACTGCTAGTAGGCCACATTTAGTTACAGAGCTGGAAAATTAATTTTAAGATCACAAATTTACATTGGCTTTCCATTTGAATATATTATTGCTATACATTTTTTTAAAGGTAAATCTTCCTTGACCACCAAGATATTATACTACATTGACAGTTACTTAAATCATTTCTCTTACCAGAATATACTTTTTGTGTCTAGGTGGTTAAGATATCAGTAGTGAAAGGAATGTTTAGGTGGCCATTTTAGTCACTCCTTTTAGGGTTGAGAAACTGAAGCCCAGGGAGAATTTCAAAAACAATACATATATAGCACATTTTCCCATTGTTTGTATGGAAAAAATAATACCTGGAGGAGGTACATAGTCAGAGTTAAAAGAAGGTTGTAAGTTTCAGTGATTAGGACATAAGATAAAGAGCAAAACAAATGTGTATATTACCCAATCTATCAATACATTTAGTAATTCTGTCTTACAAAAATACTCATAGAATTGCAGAAAATACCTTTAAGAATATTCATTGCAGCATGATGGGCATATTGCAGCATAGGAATAAACCACATAGCAATTAATGAAATAATGAGTAAATTATTGGATAAAGAAATATGGAATAATAAAACCCTCAAAAGAATATGTATAGATAATTTTACATGTAATGTATTGTTAGGTAAAAAGTAGACTGCATCACAGAACAAGATATATAGCATGATTACACTAAATAATGTGCGCATACATACAAACATGTAAGAGTTCATATGATCTATGTGTATGTGTACAGGAAAAGATCTAGGAGAACATATGGGAACACACAAATACTACTATTTTCTTTTTATTGAAAAGCGAATTTGTGTATGATGAAGTGGCCTAATTTAGAAATTTCCGCATTTCAGTTTTGCTAAAACGTCTTTGTTCAATATCAATTATTTAATACTTTCTGTGAGCATATCAGTGCATTCATTAATAACTTGAAGTATAAACTATCATAGTTTGCAGAAGTTCAATTTTTTGCTAAAGTGTTATACAACATTTTTGGCCAGTTTGCTATAATCGTTTTAGTTGAGCATTTCTGATTCACGGCATTTTTTTTCCAATAGCAACTTCAAAAGTGTAATTGAAAACATATTAAAACATAACACTTATGAGCTCGTGTTAACAAAATACATTTTACATTTGGTATGCTTTCACATGAGTGTCACATATACTTTTAAATACATTAAAAATTATTTAAAATACGTATTTATATGCAATTTATTTTAAATAAATATATTTCTAAATGTTAAAAGGCTCTATTGGTTTTCTGTTTAAATTCTGAGGCAGTAACAATAAAGAGAAATTATTGAAAATAATAATTTAGAATAAAGAAACATAAAAGACCAAGGCCACTATAGAAATGCAACTATTATAAAGAGTCTGTGTTATTAACAAACAAACTCTTACAAAGAGTCTGTGTTATTAACAAACAATATTTGTTTGTTAATAACACAGATTGGAACTATGGTAATTTCGTGACTTTATATCTGCATTTAAATGTGTTAAGCAGAGCCAGGAAAATTAAAACCTTGTGAAATTGGTATTTAAATGAAAATAAATGTGAAGATAAGAGTTGTCTATGTGTTATTTGAAATGAAGTCTGAAGTCTTGCACTCTTCTTCCCTGGAGGGTTATTGAATGAAAAGAGTGATAAGAGAGAACTTAGCATGAACCCTTAAGTGAGTATTAAAAAAGCTAACCAAGGGCACTTTGCTTCATGAATCCGTACAATGCAGTGAAGATATCCAAAGTGCCTGGCAGTACACAATAAACTTAAAAATAAATGTTGATAAATGTATTTATTTTTAAAATAGAATTTTTCTTCTTCCAACTCACATCCAACTCACCTGCTACAGATGGTAACTGTGACACTATGGACCTCGGATTTGGTTGTTTATACAGACATTAATTTCTTGAATGGCTTTTTAAGCCAAATTATTGTCAACCTATTTTTCCAAGCCTTTTTCACCTATAGAATCTGTTCTCTCAATCTGTGAAATCAGTTCCTCTCAATTATCGACTAATTTATGACCAAGGCTTTCACAGACTTACATTTACCTCTTACAAAGTCTCCAATTAGTCTTGGACCTAGAAGCACGGTGTTTAGGTCTAAACTACTAACTTCTCGTAATAAATAAACAAAAACAGAAAAATATATACACATACTATAATTTTAAAATATTATAAATAGGCCAGGTGCAGTGACTCATGCCTCCATTCCCAGCATTTTGGGAGGCTGAGGTGGGCGCGTCACGAGGTCAGGAGATTGAGACCATCCTGGCTAACACAGTAAAACCCCGTCTCTACTAAACACACAAAAAAATTAGCCGGGCGTGGTGGCGGGCGCCTGTAGTCCCAGCTACTCGGGTGGCTGAGGCAGGAGAATGGCCTGAACCCAGGAGGCAGAGCTTGCAGTGAGCCGAGATCACACCACTGCACTCCAGCCTGGGCAACAGAGCAAGAATCCGTCTCAAAAGAAAATAAAATATATAAATAATATGTTTATGATGTTATAAATAATATTTTCATAGGCAATGGTGTTTATGCCATGTTATTGTCAGTATATTTTTCTTTCTTAACTTCTAAATTCCAGGTGTTTTGACCTGAGTACTGACATATTATTAATTCCTCCTTTTTCTTTCTCCACAGGGGTTGGACTTCAGCTTTCATAATTCTGTGTATTGAATTGTGGCTATCACTATCCTACTGCATAGTGACTCACCAATGAAGAATCACATTTTTGTTCTAACTTACTAGAAGCAGAATCTACAACATCTTCGTGGGGCAAAAATGGTTGGGGCACTCAACAGTGAAAGGGCCAATGGTTGGTTGGGTCCAGGCCTCAGACCTAAATTGGGTAAAAAACATTGTACGAAGTATCCAGTAGCAGCAAACCCCAGAGATTAAGAGTGTGTAAACCTTGTCCCAGAGCATACTAGAAATTAAACTGGGGAAGGTAAACTCTTCTCTTAATTTCAAGGGATTTAAGGGGGACAAGCAGCCATTGAATGAAGCCAACAGTGGCAAAAATAAACAAACAATAAATCAGATAATTTCCCAGTCATTTTCTAGAAAGGGGTCTACAGAGCCTGAGACACCTGGGTTGACCTTTAGATGACTTTAAGTAGTTGGGCTGTGATACAAGCTAAGCTTATTTTAGCTGCTCTTGAAGACAGATGAAAAGTGCATAGTGGCTGAAACATGTTAGAAATTTATTTCTTGTTCATATAACACTACAAAAAATAGTATTTGTGCTTCACAGTCAATACAACCTAGTAATAATTCAAGGATTACTGTCTGTGCACCTAGGTAAAAGAATAAATAGGTGTGGTGAATTAGCTAGTTATTGTTATAAACACCCTTATTTAAAGACACATGACTGACGTTGATCTGTCTAGAGATCTGGGTTTAAATGTTCAATCTGCACCTCTTTTGATTGGTGATGATCTTGATCTGTATATATTTTTCATGTACTATAGCTGGATTTGCTGTCTACTATTTCTCAAGTTTCCTTAAGGTTAATCTAGGTTACCTATTCCTATTCTATCCCAACCCTGAAATCCTTTCTTTTTTTATCTGCAATTTCCTTTAAGGTCACTGAATACTCTCTGATAATGATTGCTTGAAATATGATTGTCAATGCGTTAAGGAGGCTAACATAATGAATATGACATCTGTTAGCAACCTACAACTTGGAGATAATTGTTATGCATTTGTAATGACATGTGAAAATGCTTTGAAAAGGCATGAGTTACTATGTAAATGCAAGTTAATATTAAGGGAAACTATGCGGTACTGTGAGTCTACTTTATCCCAATACAAATGCTGTCTCTTTCCTATTATACTTTCCTGTGCTATGTACTCTAGGTATCCATTGTTTTGTGCTTTGTGGGAGAATAGACCCCTGAAGTGACCTCTGTGGGTAAAAGATATAGATGACAGAGACAAAGTTTGAATGCCTGCCTAGTCTCTAAAATATAGAAATGATTGGAACTTTTTAATACGTGGCCTTGCAGTTGCTTCAGTGTGGCCTCAATGGCCTTGGAACATCATTATGAGTATAAGATTATTTAGGAAATGATATCCTTATAGTTCTCTGTAGAGCATTGTTTGCCCTATACCTTCTACCTCCCTACCCCAGCAATAATCAGTTTCATCAATATCAAGATGTTAAAAGTGTGGGAGAGAATAATTGAAATATAAAAACTGAATCTTCATTTCCTTTCTTTTCTTTTTCCTTTCTTTCTGCATCACTTTGTAAACACCCAATTCAATAGATAAAATCACCTTTTGTTGATTTTGACTGGCTTCATCTCAGTTGACGTCTACATTTTTGAGGTATATAAGATACCTGAATGTGTGGAGTCACGTCACCTTCCCTCTTATCACTCTTATTAGTCTTCTGTGAGTTCAATATTCCCTACGGAAGAAGAAGAAGAAGGAGAAGGAGAAGGAGAAGGAGAAGGAGAAGAAGAAGAAACACAGATTACAGGAAGTTTAGGTTGCTTTCCTACTGTTGTGTAGACAACTGCTTGTCCCTTGACTCAGATTTTATGATAAAAATATTGGATATGATTTTATGATAAAAATATTGGATATGAATATGATAAAAATCCTCCTGTTCTCAGGCCTGATTTGTGTAAATACCACCTCAGAATGCACTCACAAGTCAGCACCAGAAGCCTGCCAAGCTAAAGTTAAGAAAATAGCTGGAATCAATTATTGGTGCTTTTACAGCCTAATTTCCTTGCCATCTAAATGTGGATAAATAGAAAATCTAATTTTTATTATACATTACCTATAACTTTTAATGAATATTAATGCAACTGACTGTGGCTGACCTCCTCCTAGATTTAAAATCAATGGCTGTTGATTAAGGTCTTTTGGGCAACATTACAAAGCTGAAGACTTGCTATTTATTCCCATTGCCTATTCTCTGATCCCAAAACAGGTTATCAGTGAGCCTATTAAGAAGAGTAAAGTATTGGAGCACAATCTGGTCAGATAAGAATGCCTGAATAGGAAGGATGTGAGCTGTGCCTTTTGAAGCTATATAGGTAATATAACATTTTTCATTCATTTTTATCACTTGTGATTTTATTTCTGATTTTTCCATTTTTAATGACCAGAATACTCTTTACAGTCTTTTTTATCCATATGCAAGCCAAGAGTAGCAAATTAAAGCATTTTTAATTTTATAATTTCTTATTTTTTTCATGTTGATTTTAATCAAAACCCAAATTTATAAGAAATGGAACACATTCCAAGAAGGCCGAATAGGAACAGCCCCAGTCTACAGCTCCCAGCATGAATGACACAGAAGACAGGTGATTTCTGCATTTCTAACTGAGGTACCGGGTTCATCTCACTGGGGCTTATCGTACAGTGGATGTAGGACAGTGGGTGCAGTGCACCAAGCGTGAGCTGAAGCAGGGCAAGGCATCACCTCACCTGGGAAGCGCAAGGGGTCAGGGAATTCCCTTTCATAGCCAAGCAAAGCTGTGACAGATGGCACCTGGAAAATCGGTTCACTCCCACCCTAATACTGCACTTTTCCAATGGTCTTAGCAGACGGCATACCAGGAGATTATATCCTGTGCCTGGCTTGGAGGTTCCCAAGCCCATGGAGCCTTGCTCATTGCTAGCACACCAGCCTGAGATAGATCTGCAAGGCGGCAGCGAAGCTGGGGGAGGGGCACATGCCATTGCTGAGGCTTGAGTAGGGACACAAAGCGGCCAGGAAGCTCGAACTGGGTGGAACCCACTGCAGCTCAAAGAGGCCTGCAAGCCTCTATAGACTTGGGGGAGGGCATAGCTGAACCAAAGGCAGCAGAAACCTCTGCAGACTTAAATGTCCCTGTCTGACAGCTTTGAAGAGAGTAGTGGTTCTCCCAGCACAGAGTTTGAGATCTGAGAACAGACAGACTGCCTCCTCAAGTGGGTCCCTGACACCCAAGTAGCCTATCTGGGAGGCAACCAAGTAGGAGCAGACTGACACCTCACACGGCCGGGTACCCCTCTGAGATGAATCCTCCAGAGGAACGATCAGACAGCAACATTTGCTGTTCAGCAATATTGGCTGTTCTTCAGCCTCCACTGCTGATACCCAGGCAAACAGGGTCTGGAGTGGACCTCCAGCAAACTCCAACAAATGTGCAGCTGAGGGTCCTGATTGTTAAAAGGAAAACTAACAAACAGAAAGGACATACACACCAAAACCCCATCTGTACGTCACCATCATCAAAGACCAAAGGTAGATAAAACCACAAAGATGGGGAAAAAACAGAACAGAAAAACTGGAAATTCTAAAAATCAGAGCACCTCTCCTTCTCCAAAGGAACGCAGCTCCTCACCAGCAACGGAACAAAGCTGGATGGAGAATGACTTTGATGAGTTGAGAGAAGAAGTCTTCAGATGATCAAACCTTCTCCGAGCTAAAGGAGGAAGTTCAAACCCATCGCAAAGAAGTTAAAAACCTTGAAAAAAGATTAGATGAACGGCCAACTAGAATAACCAATGGAGATAAGTCCTTAAAGGACCTGATGGAGCTGAAAACCATGGCACGAGAACTGCGTGATGAATGCACAAGCTTCAGTAGCCGATTCGATCAACTAGAGGAAAGGGTATCAGTGATTGAAGATCAAATGAATGAAATGAAGCGAGAAGAGAAGTTTAGAGAAAAAAGAATAAAAACAAATGAACGAAACCTCCAAGAAATATGGGACTATGTGAAAACTCCAAATCTATGTCTGATTGATGTACTTGAAAGTGACGGGGAGAATGGAAGCAAGTTGGAAAACACTCTGCAGGATATTATCCAGGAGAACTTCCCCAACCTAGCAAGGCAGGCCAACATTCAAATTCAGGAAATACAGAGAACACCACAAAGATACTCCTCGAGAAGAGCAACTCCAAGACACATAATTGTCAGATTCACCAAAGTTGAAATGAAGGAAAAAATGTTAAGGGCAGCCAGAGAGAAAGGTCTGGTTACCCACAAAAGGAAGCCCATCAGACTAACAGCGGATCTCTCAGCAGAAACTTGACAAGCCAGAAGAGAGTGGGGGCCAATATTCAACATTCTCAAAAAAAAAGAATTTTCAACCCAGAATTTCATATCCAGCCAAACTAAGCTTCATAAGTGAAGGAGAAATAAAATACTTTACAGACAAGCAAATGCTGAGAGATTTTGTCACCACCAAGCCTGCCCTACAAGAGCTCCTGAAGGAAGCACTAAACATGAAAAGGAACAACTGGTACCAGCCACTGCAAAAACATGCGAAATTGTAAAGACCATCGAGGCTAGGAAGAAACTGCATCAACTAACGAGCAAAATAACCAGCTAACATCATAATGATAGGATCAAATTCACACATAACAATATTAACCTTAAATGTAAATGGACTAAATGCTCCAATTAAAAGATACAGACTGGCAAATTGAATAAAGAGTCAACAACCATCAGTGTGCTGTATTCAGGAAACCCATCTCATGTGCAGAGACACACATAAGCTCAAAATAAAGGGATGGAGGAAGATCTACCAAGCAAATGGAAAACAAAAAAAAGCAGGAGTTGCAATCCTAGTCTCTGATAAAACAGACTTTAAACCAACAAAGATCAAAAGAGACAAAGAAGGCCATTACATAATGGTAAAGGGATAATTCAACAAGAAGAGCTAAGTATCCTAAATATATATGCACCCAATACAGGAGCACTCAGATTCATTAAGCAAGTCCATAGAGACCTACAAAGAGACTTAGACTCCCACACAATAATAATGGGAGACTTTAACACCCCACTGTCAACATTGGACAAATCAATGAGAAAGAAAGTTAACAAGGATATCCAGGAATTGAATTCAGCTCTGCACTAAGCGGACCTAATAGACATCTACAGAACTCTCCACCCCAAATCAACAGAATATACATTCTTCTCAGCACCACACGACACCTATTCCAAAATTGACCACATAGTGGGAAGTAAAACACTCCTCAGCAAATGTAAAAGAACAGAAATTATAACAAACTGTCCCTCAGACCAAAGTGCAATCAAACTAGAACTCAGGATTAAGAAACTCCCTCAAAACCACTCAACTACATGAAAACTGAA
The DNA here is from genome assembly GCF_009828535.3 of Hylobates moloch. Lineage (NCBI taxonomy): Eukaryota > Metazoa > Chordata > Mammalia > Primates > Hylobatidae > Hylobates > Hylobates moloch. Next base: position 71,277,032 of record NW_026652279.1, on the reverse strand, counting down.
CAGCCTGCTCCTGAATGACTACTGGCTACATAATGAAATGAAGGCAGAAATAAAGATGTTCTTTGAAACCAACGAGAACAAAGACACAACATACCAGAATCTCTAGGACACATTTAAAGCAGTGTGTGGAGGGAAACTTATAGCACTAAATGCCCACAAGAGAAAGCAGGAAAGATTCAAAATTGACACCCTGACATCACAATTAAAAGAACTAGAGAAGCAACAGCAAACACACTCAAAAGCTAGCAGAAGGCAAGAAATAACTAAGATCAGAGCAGAACTGAAGGAGATAGAGACATAAAAAACCCTTCAAAAAATCAATGAATCCAGGCGCTGGTTTTTTGAAAAGATCAACAAAATTGATAGACCGCTAGCAAGATTAATAAAGAAGAAAAGAGAGAAGAATCAAATAGATGCAATAAGAAATGATAAAGAGGATATCACTACCGATCCCACAGAAATACAAACTACCATCAGAGAATACTATAAACACCTCTATACAAATAAATTAGAAAATCTGGAAGAAATGGATAAATTCCTTGACACATACATCCTCCCAAGACTAAACCAGGAAAAAGTGGAATCTCTGAATAGACCAACAACAGGCTCTGAAATTGAGGCAATAATTAATAGCTTACCAACCAAAAAAAAGTCCAGAACCAGACGGATTCACAGCCAAATTCTACCAGAGGTACAAGGAGGAGCTGATACCATTCCTTCTGAAACTATTCCAATCAACAGAAAAAGAGAGAATCCTCCCTAACTCATTTTATGAGGCCAGCATCATCCTGCTACCAAAGCCTGGCAGAGACACAACAAAAAAAGAGAATTTTAGACCAATATCCCTGATGAACATCGATGCAAAAATCCTCAATAAAATACTGGCAAACCGAATCCAGCAGCACATCAAAAAGCTTATCCACCATAATCAAGTGGGCTTCATCCCTGGGATGCAAGGCTGGTTCAACATATGCAAATCAATAAATGTAATCCAGCATATAAACAGAACCAAAGACAAATACCACATGATTATCTCAATAGATGCAGAAAAAGCCTTCGACAAAATTCAACAGCCCTTTATGCTAAAAACTCTCAATAAATTAGGTATTGATGAGAAGTATCTCAAAATAATAAGAGCTATTTATGAAAAACAGACAGCCAATATCATACTGAAAGGGCAAAAACTAGAAGCATTCCCTTTGAAAACTGGCACAAGACAGAGATGCCCTCTCTCACCACTCCTATTCAACATAGTGTTGGAAGTTCTGGCCAGGGCAATCAGGCAGGAGAAAGAAATAAAGTGTATTCAATTAGGAAAAGAGGAAGTCAAATTTTCCCTGTTTGCAGATGACATGATTGTATATCTAGAAAACCCCATCGTCTCAGCCCAAAATCTCCTTAAACTGATAAGCAACTTCAGCAAAGTCTCAGGACACAAAATCAATTTGCAAAAATCACAAGCATTCTTACACACCAATAACAGACAAACAGAGAGCCAAATCATGAGTGAACTCCCATTCACAATTGCTCCAAAGAGAATAAAATACCTAGGAATCCAACTTACAAGGGATGTGAAGGACCTCTTCAAGGAGAACTACAAACCACTGCTCAACGAAATAAAAGAGGATACAAACAAATGGAAGAACATTCCATGCTCATGGATAGGCAGAATCAATATCATGAAAATGGCCATACTGCCCAAGGTAATTTATAGATTCAATGCCATCCCCATCAAGTTACCAATGACTTTCTTCACAGAATTGGAAAAAACTACCTTAAAGTTCATATGGAACCAAAAAAGAGCGTGCATTGCCAAGTCAATCTGAAGCCAAAAGAACAAAGCTGGAGGCATCACGCTACCTGATGCCTCCTTCAAGCTATACTACAAGGCTACAGTAACCAAAACAGCATGGTACTGGTACTAAAACAGAGATATAGACCAATGGAACAAAATGGAGCCCTCAGAAATAATACCACACATCTACAACCATCTGATCTTTGACAAACCTGACAAAAACAAGAAATGCGGAAAGGATTCCCTATTTAATAAATGGTGCCGGGAAAACTGGCTAGCCATATGTAGAAAGCTGAAAGTGGATCCCTTCCTTACACCTTATACAAAAATTAATTCAAGATGGATTAAAGACTTAAATGTTAGACCTAAAACCATAAAAACCCTGGAAGAAAACCTAGGCAATACCATTCAGGACATAGGCATGGGCAAGGACTTCGTGTCTAAAACACCAAAAGCAATGGCAACAAAAGCCAAAATTGACAAATGGGATCTAATTAAACTAAAGAGCTTCTGCACAGCAAAAGAAACTACCATCAGAGTGAACAGGCAACCTACAGAATGAGAGATAATTTCTGCAATCTACTCATTGACAAAGGGCTAATATCCAGAATCTACAGTGAACTCAAACAAATTTACAAGAAAAAAACAAACAATCCCATCAAAAAGTGGGCAAAGGAGGTGGACAGACACTTCTCAAAAGAAGACATTTATGCAGCCAAAAGACACATGAAAAAATCCTCATCATCACTGGCCATCAGAGAAATGCAAATCAAAACCACAATGAGATACCATCTCACACCAGTTAGAATGGCCATCATTCAAAAGTCAGGAAACAACAGGTGCTGGAGAGGATGTGGAGAAATAGAACACTTTTACACTGTTGGTGGGACTGTAAACTAGTTCAACCATTGTGGAAGACACTGTGGCGATTCCTCAGGGATCTAGAACTAGAAATACCATTTGACCCAGCCATCCCATTACTGGGTACATACCCAAAGGTATATAAATCATGCTGCCATAAAGACACATGTGCAGGTATGTTTATTGTGGCACTATTCACAATAGCAAAGACTTGAAACCAACCCAAAAGTCCATCAGTGATAGACTGGATTAAGAAAATGTGGCACATATACACCATGGAATACTATGCAGCCCTAAAAAATGATGAGCTCATGTCCTTTGTTGGATGAAGCTGGAAACTGTCATTCTCAGCAAACTTTCGCAAGGACAAACACCAAACCCTGCATGTTCTCACTCATAGGTGGGAATTGAACAATGAGAACACTTGGACACAGGAAGGGGATCATCACACACCAGGGCCTGTTGTGGGGTGGGGGGAGGGTGGAGGGATAGCATTAGGAGATATAACTAATGTAAATGATTAGTTAATGGGTGCAGCACACCAACGTGGCACATGTATACATATGTAACAAACTTGCACGTTGTGCACATGTACCCTAGAACTTAATGTATAATAAAAGATATATATATATTAACAATTTTATAGCCTTGGGTTCTATCTGTAACTTATAGGACGAATATATTTTTAAAATATTTCCTTATGTATATTTCTTCTTTAAATAATCACTAATATTAGATACAGTGTTAGACACTGGAGACTCAAAGGCAGAGAGTACAAAATTCCTGCCCTTATGGAGATTATGACAACAAGAAATGAGAGGGAGGCTAAATAATTGTGTTCAAATAGTAAAGAGTAAAACTATATGCCTACCTGGGGCAGAGAGTATGAAACTGGGAGTGTGAAATGCCAGTGTGTAAAATTACAACTTTATGAGTCTGAGGTTTCATAACTGCTTGGCCTCAAATGTGATCACCCAGAAGCATACATATATATCCATCTATACAGCAGTGTGAAACTACTTAAAATTAGTAAGATCCCCCCAAGATAATGCAGATGATGAAAGAAAAGAATAGCATCTATCTCTGAATCCTGAGACAGCATCTGAGAATAAGGGAAGATTTAGTAAATAAGATGTGAAATTAGGAAGTAAAGATTAAGATGATCAAGATATGGGTGAAGTTTGGAAAATGCAGAAATTCACAGAGATATCTGTCCCACCCTATCAGGAGGAAAGGCTAGTGGAAACTATTGAATGCTAAAGAGATCCAGCAATCAAGCTCACAGACAGACATCATTATTGTCTTCTTTATTGTTAATGAAGATCTTCTTAAAGAAAAATTAATATCTTCTCTGTTTGCTCTTCCTTAAGCTGATGTATCATTTCAAGTAAGCCTATACAGGTTAATTATGTAATTGGGTATAAATACTTGATCATACAAAGAATTCTGTGATTTTTTAAAATGCCAAACTTAGTGGGCACCTAGTACCTGGCTTCTTTATATGCTTTCCTCACCAAACAGAGGATCCCTGGCAGGAATTTTGAATAACATAAAGCTGCTGATCCTAGGCTAGGCACTGATCTCCCTAAATTTACCTATCATCTATCCATCTATCTATCATCTATCTATCTATCTATCTATCTATCTATCTATCTATCTATCTATCATCTATCTATCTATCTATCTATCTATCTATCTATCTATCTATCTATCTATCTAATCTATCATCTATGTGTGTGTATGTACACACATACATACATACATACATAAGGTTTCATTGAACTCTGGAGTGGAAAGCATAAGAAATTTACTACTACTTGCAATATTATATTATGGGGAAAAATTCCAGTATCTGATTTCCAAAGCTTTGAGGCTCCCTACATCTAAATTGAACACTTCCTGCAGTAGCTTGTAGAGTTTCAAAGCCACCTACTGACCCTACCAGTCATGAGATACTCAGGCATCTGTCCAGGATTTTTAGACACATCATTCTTGCTGCTCCTACATTTACAGCATCTTGAATCTCTGGCAAGGTGCCTTCACTTTCCATGGCAGATTTAAAACACTGTGGTTTTTGCAATTTTCTGAAATAGTAAACATGAAATGCAACTGAGTATTATTTCCATTAAGCATGTATATTTCATTTGAAGCATGAGTTTAAAACTTCACAAAAATGCAAAGCCATAATCCACCCTTCAGGTAACAAACTGATTATATAGTAGTTTTTGTACTTAACACAGAATTAGAAACATTTCTGATAACCATGCTAAAATGTGGGATAAAAACGGGCACCTGTGAATTACAAAGCTTTGTTGCCATCAAGAGGCTCCTACTGACATGAAAATGCCTATGTGATTTATTTAGAAAAGGCTTTTTACTTTATAATTGCTAGTTAGGAAATATTTTAATGTATTTCAAATGTTTGTGAAAATAAAGAAATAGGAGTTGATCATCACATCTTGTGTGTGGTTTCTGTTTTCAATATATACATATTTTATTACTTAGAAGGCTGATCTCTCAATTGTGGCTCTCAAAGAGAAAAAATGGGACCTAATAAAACCTTGTGTTCATTTTGTAATTTTAGATCTTGAGGATGGTATTTTTTCCATGATATTTTTTTCTTTTCAGAATCAGCCCAAACAAAAGTTTTAAAGCAAAATTGGTTTCATATCCCCTCGCCTTCCTTCTTCTTCCATTTCACTTTCTGTAGTCTCTTGGTGACACTACAACTTGGCCTCTTTTTTTGTGGACAGTGCCTCAATTTTCTGTCTCAAAAAAAAGAAAAACAGCAACAACAACAACAAAACGCAAACACAAACCCATCACTTTATCATCTACACTTTAGTTGGTTATTGTGAATGGAAAAATCCCTACAAATAATTTCCGAGGAGCTCATGACTAATGCTATATATGCTAATTCTTCATTAGCAGTTTTAGAGATTAAAGACAATTATTTAAAACAAGTTTTGACATATTCAAATTACTTTGACAAGCATTAATAGAATTATATTTTGTGAAAAACATGATTTTAGATAATAGAGTGGTAAAAATGAATGATAAAAAAGGGTTGGGATCTAATATTTTATTGTTTACGTGTATTTTTTCATTTTCAAAGTAATGTAATATAATTCCTGTGTTTTTTCTTCAAATAAAGAAACTTAAGCTCAAAGTCCTAGGTTATTTGTTCATGATGAAAGAGTTTAAAAATGTAAAGCATACATTTGAATCCATGTCATCTGTTTCTGTGAAGCAGAATATGACAATAACATAAATAAGGCACAAATAAAGGCTATAGAAAACTGGAAAATGAGGCAAAGAAGGAAAAAGAGGTCTTAGCAGTCTGGGCAGATGAGAAAATACATGATAATGAAGATAATATTTGAGACTGGCTTAAAGTATATGTAAATAAAATTCACTTAAAATATAGGAGTATTACAGTTTTAAGACACAGCTTAATGATCAATGGCTTAATTAAAATGTAGACTATAATAGGTAAAAGAGATACATTCATTTAGAAGAATTAGGAAACATATATAGTGAAAAAGTGTGAGATGAGACCAGAAAAAAGTTAAATCATATCACTAAAATCCAGGTATGTGGCCGGGCGCGGTGACTCACGCTTGTAATCCCAGCACTTTGGGAGGCCGAGGCAGGCGCATCACAAGGTCAGGAGATCGAGACCACGGTGAAATCCCGTCTCTACTAAAAAATACAAAAAAATTAGCCGGGCGTGGTGGCGGGCGCCTGTAGTCCCAGCTACTCAGAGAGGCTGAGGCAGGAGAATGGCGTGAACCCGGGAGGCGGAGCTTGCAGTGAGCCGAGATTGTGCCACTGCACTCCACCTGGGCGACAGAGCGAGACTCCGTCTCAAAAAAAAAAAAAAAAAAATTCCAGGTGTGTGTGACAGAAAAATTAAAAGTTGTGTAGAAGACCAGGAGAGTCTTTGAAGACTTTTAAGGAAACAAACTAATTCAGCCTGCATTTTAGAGAGAATAATGTAGATACAGAATCTAATATGGATTAAAAATGAAATTTGGAAGATTAGTCTAGATAAGAAGTTATAATGGTCTGTTTTGGATTGGTATCTGCATAAGTAAAAAGATGGGTAAGAGACATACACTTCATTGAGATACAATTTATACTTGGCAACTAATTGTCAATAAATGAAGGTGATGTCAATATTTCTAGGATTTGGAATTTGGGTGAATTGAGTGATCATAATGATAATGTCAACATACTTTAATAGAGGAGGAAGAAATGCATACTGTAGGGTGATGAGTGATTATTTATTATTTAAGATTCCTGGAGAAAAGTTAAAGACAGATAAGTAGAAGTTATCACAGAGCTCTAAAATTACTTCGGGTCATGCAGCAATGTTACAAGAGGATCTGTGTTTAGGTTGTTCTTCCACTCTAACCAACAGCGCCTCCCCTACTGATTCACTGTTTCTGCATTCCTTTTCCTCCCTCACTCTCAGCAGTCTAGCTTACCCTTTTCTTCACTGAAAAGACAGTATTCCAAAACCGAAAAAAAATCTGCTTTCAATACTACAAATTTGGCCGGGCACAGTGGCTCACGCCTGTAATCCCAGCACTTTGGGAGGCGGAGGCGGGCGGATGATGAGGTCAGGAGATCGAGACTGTCCTGGCTAACACGGTGAAACTCTGTCTCTACTAAAAACACACACACAAAATTAGCCGGGGGTGGTGGCGGGCGCCTGTAGTCCCAGCTACTCGGGAGGCTGAGGCAGGAGAATGGTGTGAACCCGGGAGGCGGAGCTTGCAGTGAGCTGAGATCGCGCCACTGCACTCCAGCCTGGGCGACAGAGTGAGACTCTGTCTCAAAATAAATAAATAAACAAATAAATACATAAATAAAATAAAATAAAAATAAAATAAAATAAAATAAAGACTACAAATTTACAGTCATATTCACATAAACCCTAATTCTTTTTTAGTTTAATTCTACTATGGAGAAACTTTTCTTCTTTATTTTAAAGGTGAATAAAATGTATATCCCAACCATGTTACCTTCTCAAAAAACTGCAACCATTACTTACCTCTCATTGGCATCCTCAATCTATTTTTTCTTAGATTTGGGATTTCAATCAGCATTACATATTTACAATCTTTGATCTTAAGAAAGTGAGAACTACAACAAACTAAAATGAAAATGAAATAATTTCAGTTACCATCTTGTCTCTCTAGACTCTTTCAAAGTTTACCCTCCATATCCCTATTTCCCATTTATTCTTTAACTCACTCCAGTTTGGAATCCATTCCCTTTGCACCAACAAAGCTGCCTCTGTTGAAGTCTTTAATTATTTCAGTGTTACAAAACTTCATAGAAACTCTGTTACATAATTAGATTTATCGAGAACATTCAATATAAGTAACCATTTTTTCTTCTTAAGATAATATTTTTTCTTGGAATGCATGACACTATACCCTCTTAGATAATTCTTTCTTACATGAAGATCACCCTTTAGTCTCTTTTACAAAATTCAGCTCTTCAAAATATTTCTAAAACTGGACTGTTTTTCTTCATCTTTTCTTCTTCTTTCCTCTTCCTCTCTTCCTTCTGCATCCATTCCTATGGCTTCAAATACATTCTATACACGAATGGATTCACACTGAGTATCTTCATGCCAGACCTCTTTCTGGATGACAGATTTCTAAGCCCCAATGCTACTTCTAAGATTACTCTCTAGAATTTCAAGATCTAAATATTTATAACTGAACACTCTGTCTTCCCCAGCCCTCTTTTAATCTTTTCCATCTCAGAAACAGGCCACACCTTTCCTCCTATTGATGGAGCCAGAATCCTAGGAGCCATCTTTTACACATTTCTCTTCTTCACCTAACTCCACCAATTTAAGAAGTTTATCATCCTCCTAACTGGTTTCTTAGCCTCTGCTTTATTCTTCCCCACAGCCGACACACACCAATCCATTCTATGTTAGCATAGTGTATGCCATATTGACATAGACCATATTAGTTTAGAAACTTAGAAAGCAGAATAATACAATAAATACTGTGACCTGACACCAAAATTAAGCAGTAGAATGTTACCAAAACTGATGCATCTACAGGTGGGCTCCACCTCATCCCATATCTTGCCTTCCCTCCCTTCTCTAAGGGGTTATCATTGCCCTGAATATTGAGTGAAACTTTACTTTGATACTTGAAATAATTTTCTACATTTGTATATATCTAAAAATATATTATTGTGGTGTTTTTAAATTTTGGATTTTCTTTTTAGTATTCAACAATTTTTAGTAGGATATTATACTATTTGTTGATTTCTGGGATTTTTTTTTGAATCAAGATGTTATTTCCAACATGCATGGATTCCAACTGATGAATTACCTAACTCTTTTGCTAGTTATATAGAAAGTAGATTACATTATGTCATTCTTCTAATTTTTGCTCTTTGAATTATTCCCAAATCAACTAGCATAACCTAGAAGGTTCTGACATTGCTCACTTTTTCCATGTCACTAGCTCCTTTATCTTCTATATTATAACCATCCTGAATTTTTTTTTTTTTTTACTTCTTTTAATGTACCAAGTTCTTTTCCACTTCAGGTAATTGTGTCAATGCTTTGTTTCCTCTGCCAGGAATACACTTTCCACTCTGCCCCAAAGTCTTCATCTAGTAAATTCCTGCAAATTTTTAGAAAGTTTTCTGATTCTTGTCTCTTAATCTACTCTCTCCCTCTAAAATTTACTGCCTTATAAAACCCATTACAACTTAAAAACATCAGTTCCCTCTTTTGTTTAATTTTGTTTGTTTTTTCATCCTTAATGTGAGGTGGGAGTGCTTATTAACTGTTCAGACTATAATTTCCATGAGGGTAGTCACTGAGTGTCATTTAATACTACACACTTTTACATAGTACTAGGCTTATAATAGATACTAAATAAAAGAATAGAAGAATGAAAATATTTTTCTCACAACCTATAGGACACACTGCTGAAGATAACATGTAAACTTCCCACTATTTGTTTACAAGTTTTGAAATATATATTTATAGTGATATGATTAGTTTAATTAATTAAAAGAGTGAAAATGTAACACATTATATTTGTGGATTAAGTATTGAGGTAAAATTCTTCCAAAAAAATCCTCATTCTAAATTTATTAAAGTGCATCTTTTAGAAAACATAAGGATAATCAAGAGAAAACTAAGATAATGTGATAATTTTAAGTGCTGAATTATGATTCATTCATTGAGGGCAACTTCATCATAAATTCCTTGAGAAACTTCTTTCTGAGCTGGTATTCTCTTCCATATTCTATGATCTTCTCTTTTTCCATCATTCTTTTTTTTAATTGAAACTTAAAACCGCATGTACTTATCATGTACAGCATATTGTTTTAAAGCATATATACATTAAGGAATGACTAAATCTAGCAAATTTACATATACATTACCTCACAGTTATTTTCATAGTGAGAATACTTTGCATCCATTCTCTTAGCATTTTTTTCAGAAATACAATATACTATCAGATATAGTCAGCATGTGTACAATGGATCTCTTGAACATATTCCTCCTATTTAACTGAAATTTTGTATCCTTTGAAAGACACCTCCCCAACTACTCCAGACCCTGGTGAAAACCATTCTATTTCTAACTTTCCATGAAATCGACTTTCTTAGATTCTTCATATGAGTGAGAGCACGCAGCAGATGGCTTTCTGTCCCTGGCTTATTTCACGTAACATAATGGCTCCATATTGCAAATGACAATATTTTCTCTTTTATTATTGAATAGTTTATTGTGTATCGATACCACATTCTTAAAGTCATTCATCCATTGACGAACACTTAGATTGATTTCATGTCTTGACTCTTGTAAATATTGATGCAATAAACATGAAAGTGAAGATATCTGTTGACATATTGATTTCATTTTCTTCGAATATTCCTACTAATGGAATTGTTGGATCATGTGGTAGTTCTCTTTATGATTTTTTGAGGAACCTCTATAGTGTTTTTCATAATGTCTGTACTAATTTATATTTCCATCAACAGTATAAGGGTGTTTTTTATTTTTTCTCCACATCCTTACTAACACTTATCTTTTGTCTTTTCTGTAATAGCCATTCTTACAGGAGTGAAGTGGTATCTCATTATGGTTTTAATTTGCATTTCCCTAATGATTAGTGATAAGCATTTTTTCATGCCTCTTGATCATTTGTGTGTCTTCTTTTGAGAGACGTCTATTAATGTATTTTGTCTATTTTAAAATTCGGGTTTTTTTCTTGCAATTGAGTGTTTTGAGTTTCTTATATAATTTGTATATTAACACCTTATCAGATGTATAGCTTGTATATCTTTTCTCCTGTTCTGTATGTTGTCTCTTCATTCTGTTGACTTTCTCCTTTCTGTAAAGAAGCTTTTTAGTTTGATATAATCTTATTTGTCTATGTTTGCTTTTGTTGCTTGTGCTTTTGGGGTCATATTTAAAGAGTCATTGCCCAGACCAACGCCATGGAGTTTTTCTTCCATGTTTGCTTGTAGTATTTTCATGTTTTGGTCTTACATTTAAATCTTTCACCTTTTTCATCCATTTTTAAGGTGATATTTATATGGTGTGTGAGCATAAGGTATAATTTAATTCTTCTTCATGTATATATTCAATTTTCTAACCACCATTAATTGAAGAGATTATTATTTTAGAATCTTTGTTGAAAATCAGTCAGCTGTAAATGTGCGGACATATTCCTGGATTCTGTGTTCTCTTCCATTAGTTTATGTGTCTGTTTATGTTTATGTGTTTGTGGTTTACGTGTCTATGCCAGTACAATATTGTTTTGCTTCCTATAGCTTTGTAGCATATTTTGAAGTTAGGTAGTATGTGGCCGTCGGCTTTTTAAAATTATGATCGCTTTGACTATTTGGTTTTATTTTCTGATTTCATATGAATTTTAGAATTTTTTCTATTTTTATGAAGAATGTCATTGGTATTTTCATAGGAATTGCAATGACTCTGTAGATTGCTTTGAATAGCATGGGCATTTTAACAATGTTAATTCTTCCAGTCCGTAATCATGGATTATCTTTTCATTGATTTGTGTCTTCAAATTATGTCATCAGTGTTCTATGGTTTTCAGTGTACAGATATTTCACCTCCTTCATGAAACTTTTTTTAAGTATTTTATTTTTTGTAGCTTTATAAATGAAATTTAAAAATTTTCCTTTTCAGGTAGTTTGCTCTTATGTATAGACATACTACTGATTTTTGCATGCCAATTTTGTATTCTTCAACTTTATTGGAATTCTGTATTAGTTCTAGCAGTTTTTTGGTGAAGTCTTCAGGGTTTTCTATATTATAAAATAATGTCGTCTGCAAACAGAGACAATTTAACTTCATTTCTAATTTGGATACTTTTTTATTTCTCTCTTCATTCAAATGACTCTGAATAGGACCTCCGGTATGATATTGAATAGAAGTACTTAGAATGGGCATTCTTGTCTTATTGTGATTCTTAGAGAAAAAGTTGCCAGCTTTTTTCCGTTGAGTGTGATGTTAGCTGCGGGTTTGTCATATATTGTTTTTATTGTGTCATAGTACAATCCATCTTTACCTTATTTGCTGATAGTTTTTTATTATGAAAAAGTTAAAAATTGTCCAATACTCTTTCTACATATATTGAAATGACCATATGGATTTTGTCTTTAATTATGTTAATGTGATTTATTGATTTATGTATGTAGAAACATCTTTGCATTCTTTGGATGAATCTCGCTTGATCACGTTGAATGATATATTTAATGCACTACTGAACTCAATTTGCTAATATTTTGTTGAGAATTTCTGCATATATGTTATTTATGTTAATCAAGATTATTGACCTGACCCGTAGTTTTCTTTCATTTATTTATTTTTGTAGTGTCATCATCTGGCTTTGGTGTCAGGGTGATGGCTGGCCTTGTAAAATAAGTTTAGAAGTATTCCCTCCTCTTCAAATTTTTGGAAGACTTTGAAAAGAATTGACATTCGCTCTTCTTTAAACATGTGATGGAACTCAACATTGAAGACATCAGATCATGGGCTTTTCTTTGAAGACAGACTTTTCATTATTGATGCAATGTCCTTAATCATTTTTGGTTTGTTAAAATTTTACATTTCTTCATAATTCAGCCTTTGAAGGGGCTATCTAATTTATTTGTGTATAATTATTCATAACAGTTTCTTAGGATCCTTTGCATTCTTTTGTCATTCTTATTTCACTTATACTCATCTTTCTTGTGATTAATAACCTATCATCCCATAGCTTCAGACCTCTGCCTTAAAATCTTGACAAAATTTTACTTTTAGTTATTTAATTTCCCATTTTACTTTCTTTGGTTATGCTAGTAATTATGGAATTGGGCTTATGGCCAGGCCTGTATTAGCCTCTGATATGATTGAAGTTCAGCGTAATTAGTCTTCTCTGTGAGACTGGTGCCTGGCAGAAAACTCAAGTATGATTTGTAGACATGGCTAACCTAGTGGGTGACTGATTGATAAGCAAGAATTGTTTCCTTGATTTGTCCCAGAATCTGGCTGCTTGGAGATTAGGCTAAAAGTGGAGGTTAAATAATTTTAGCTATCCTGGTTCAAAGTCTGTGAGAGGAATAAGGCAGAAAACCTATTAAAATAACCTTATGAAATTTAGAACATTCAAAATGGAAATTGAGGAATTTTCTGCAAGAAAGACATAAATGTAGCCTGAAGCAGTACGCTCAGCTGACGAAAGACTGTTCTCATGTAGCCAAGGCCATAGATCTATACAAGGGCCAGTTAGCTTTGAATTAAAAAAAATTCTCCTTATCATAATGCTACTCACAATGTAGCCTTTTGCCAATATGTCCCTTAGACTCATATTAGAAGCAGGGAAGAGAATGAAGCAGCTCAGAGCATGCATACATGGATCTGGGAAAAGTAATTCAAAGTACATATTCTACAAATAATAGATCTAATAATAGATCTGCAGTAGCATCATGCATATGAAGTTAAGCTCATTTTCGTAACTGTGAAGAAGAGTTGCAATATGTATAATGATTTTAACCTTGCCGTGTATAATTCAAATTTATTAACCAGTATAAAAATAGATATTCACAGGATTTTAAGTAATGGTCCTAGAATGATCACCGTTATGGATAGAAAGATGTATTACATTCACTATTTTTTGAAACTTATCTTTAAAAAGCGAAACTCTCAGATTGCGTATCAGCTAAAGTCCAAGAAGCTATTGACCATAAAACTCATACCGGATAAAGTACTCTCTCTTCCTTTAAATCCAAATATTTCTATAGCATTTTTTCAAGGTGGATCTATCTCAACTGTCAAAGGAAATAGTTCAAAAGCCATCACAAGGATAAGCCAGTATGTGACTCTAATTTGAATTTATCCTATTTTAGTTCTAAATTCCAAAGATTAACTGCCGATTAAAATGATCTAAAATGGATCTTAGAACATTTAAAAATATATTATGATTTGATCTGAGTGAAATTATATCTTCTGCATTCATACATCACCCCAAGATACATGAAATACCCTAGGGCAAAGGCTTTTTTATTCCAAAGCCGTGATAATCATTGCTGCTTCACCAATGATAAAATATATGATCAGCAGAATATATGCTAAGAGTATATTAGGGATGCTAAAGGTTCAAGATGACATGTAAAAATTGTATAGTTTGTAGTAATAGCTAGTCCGTCAGGACAGCACAGCAATTTGTTTTTGCTTGTCCTGGATCATTTGGTTTTGGTTTCTTTTCATGTATTCTTTCATAGTTCTATTCAGATTATTTACCCATCTATACCTACTTCAGTTTAACAAACATCTTGTTCTCCGTATCACAGAGAAAACAAAGGCTCTCCATTGTGAATTCCCTCCAACCCCCAAACAACCCATCCTTCCCTTCCTACGTAGACATATGAACACCTGTCTTTTCTAAGTACAAATCCCTCTTCTTGCTTTCTTTATCCCACAGCCTCTCACCTCATCTTGTTGCTGTTTTCTGTATTTCTTTGGCACTGTAATGTAGGATTAGAACTTTGTGCTTGACCGTTTTCCCTTCCTGTGCCATCCACAGTCTACACACAGAGTCTGGAATGCTATGTGTTGCCACCAACACCTCAGTCACAGTAACTTAACTTTCATCCACATTACACATTCTGTTTTAAATATTATTTAAGTAAAAATTGCAGATTAAAAAGACAAAACAAAACCACATACACCATCACTTAGATGATTTAGTTCATTTTCATCATTTCAAATATACCAATTAAAAAACCCATACCTTCTCTCTCAGTTTTACTCAGTAGATAAGTCACTGGATAAAGACACATCTTTTATTCAAATCCAAGTTTATCATATTCTTTCATATTACTATTTGACTGGTAGATATTTCATGACAGTTTATTTATCTCTTCCCATTTTTCCTGCAGCCCAGCCCCAAGGCTGAACAAACATGATTAGAGATTGTAAACACAATGGTGCATGGTTCAGACAGGGGCAAAAAACAATAAAAGTGGTAGAAATTGTGATGAACTAAGCAGACCAAACAGGCACATCTGTAGATAAGATTTTGTCCACTGACTGCCCATGTGAAGCCTCTCTCAGCTTTTCCAGTGATGGTCTTCTGTCCCTTCATCCCATTATTCGGTGTTGATCTCTGATTCTGTCCAATGACAGGTATCTAACCATGTTTGAAAAATTAGTGAATAAATTAAGTGACCAACAGTAAAAAAAAGTCCACTCGGACTTTTTTTCTAAATGGTTTATTCTGTTCTGTTGTGGAATAATGTCCATGTAAAGAAACACACACAATAATTATCAAATTCCCTGTTTCTTCATATTCTCTTGAGGGCTTTTAAAAATACTCTTTAACTTATTAAAAACATATATTGTCACTATCTATTAAACAAACACTCAGGATTTTCCCAAAGAGAATGTCATTGATACTGCTCTTTCACTAGCTAATATCAGGCTAAGTTACAGTCATAAAAGTAGAGTTCTATTTTCAAAGCAAATTTTTGTTCACTTGAACTAAATTACTCCTTCAAGGATACAAAAAGGCTGACTATAATTTGGCACTATTAAGGTTCCAAGAATAGGTAATTTACAAAGATGAGAGGTTGATAGCTAAGAAAGCATATTTTTCTAACATTCTCCTATCATAGGATTAGACTCCACATTATTTTTTATCATGTTGTGTGTAGTCTACTAAGTGAGGTATACAGCAAATTCAATATATGACCCTGTCTCTTGAAAAAGTGAAGTGAAAATTAAAATCGTATACCTGATGCTAGTAATTCTTATATTTTATAATATGCCATTAAGAGTTAAGAATAAATACTTTAAAACATGGAAGTGGCTGTGGAACTGGGTAATGAAAAAAAGCTGAAAGAGTTTTGTGCTACGTGCTAGAAATATAGACATTAAGGTTGATTCTAGTGAGGACTCAAAAGAAAAGAGATGATCTAGAAATAAAGTCACTATTTTCCTAGACAATACACAAATAATTATGAACAGAATGTTGGTAGAAACAGGAATGTTAAAGACCTTTCTAGTGAGGTTTCAGATGGAAATGAAAAGCAGCTTGTTGAAAACTGGAAGAAAGGCAATACTGTTATAAAATGTCAGAGAGCCAGGCTAAATTGTGTTTAATGTTTTGTGGAAAGTAAAATTTGTGAGTGATGAAACTGGATGTTTAACTGAGGACACTTCTAAAGCAATGTATTGAAGGAGTAGCTTGATTCCTCTTGGCTGCTTATAGCAAAATGTAAGAGGAAAAGATGGATTGTGATGAGAAAAGACATGAAGTGAAGAAGGACTTGTTAAGCAAAAAGGAACCAGAACTTGAAGACTTGGGAAACTGTCAAACATCTATGTTGCAAAATATTAATAAGCTTTGTTCTGAAGAGAAACTAAGGGTATGGGCTGAACAACCATTTGGTAAAGGAAATTACTTTGGGTATAATTTGCAAAAATAATAAGCCACCTCAGCAGAAGCCAGGAATAGAGAAGAGATTATACCATCAGAAACACTGCCTGCTGGGACTAAATGAAATAGAATAAAAGAAAGGGAATGAAAGAAGACTGTTGGACTCCAAGAATTTTACAAATGAGAAATTATGACTAGAGCTAACCATATGCAAACATGCTTTGCCCTTCATAAAAATGGAAGAATAATTTCAAAGGTGATTCAGAGACCATGAAGGCTGTCACTCCCTCCACCGGTCCAGGGGACAAGACTACTTTCTCCTTAGTTTCACATGGTAGGGCCCCAGAGAAGGCCTTGAAGCAGCATCTTGCAGTATCGTGGGTGTGATACTATCACCATGGTGGGACTGGGGGGCAGAGCATCAAATGAGAGGGAACTATTTTTGAGCTTTAAGATTTACTGAATTTTTTCTTTCTAGATTTTGGACTTTCTTGAGACCGATCACTGTTTTCTTCTTTTCATTTCTCTTTTATGAAATGGAATGTCTCTTTTATGCCTGTCTCACCATCATATTTTAAGGTATATAACTTGTTTAGTTTCACAGGTTCACAGCTGGAGAGGAAATACGATGATTTAGATGAGACTGAACTTTTGACTTTAGAGTAGATGCTGGAATGAATTAAGGCTTTTGGAGTTGTTAGGATTGAATGAATGTATTTGGCATGGACTAAAAGCATGAATTTTGGGGAGCCAGGGGAGAGCGATATGAACTGAATTTTGTTCCCCAGAACTCATATGTTGTCACTTTAACCTCAAATGTGGAAGAGACTATGTGGACATAGAGACTGCAAGGAGGTGATAAGGGTTAAATGAGGTCATAATTGTGGAACCCTAAACCGATAAAACTTGTGTCCTTATAAAAAGAAAAAGACACGAGAGCATGCTCCTGCACACATACACAGCAAAAGGGTCATGTGATAACACAAATAGAAGGTGGCTGTCTACAAGCCCAGATGACAGCCCTTACCAGAAACTGACCCTACTGGACCTTGATCTTTGACTTCAAGCCTCCAGAACTGTGAGAAAATTAATTTCTGTTGTTTAAGGCTTCCAGTCTGTGGTATTTTTGTCACGGCAGCCCAAGCAAGCTAATATAATTATCTTCTTCATATTGTAGTAGATGCCAGCCACAGCATCTGTACCTAAAGTTTTAAATTATTCATATACATAACCTCAATCTGACCATCTGGCTATGCTGTATATAGCTCACTAATACTGTCTTATCATATAAATTTGTCTCATTTCGCAACTAGATGGAAACTAGGACGTCTTGATTTTGAGGTATATATATTTTGGTCATTTTATTATTTTTTCTATGATTACATGAAGAAAGAAGGAGGAGGAGGAAAAGTTAAGGAGAAAAAAAACCAGCTCTTTCAAGTGTCAACAACAATCAAAAGAGATTATTTGTCACACAGTCTGTCAATAGGTACATTTGAACGCAAACTGTATGCAGAATATACTGTGATTGAGAACCTGTTTATTTTTCTTCAGAGTAGCAGACAGTGATTTAAATAATCTGTTTTGTGCAAGATACTATGCACAATAATCTTCAAAAGACATAGTTGTTTTCCCCCAAAATTCTCATAGCACTGATGAGCCCTGGCTGAAGTAGATGAGAAGAGGCTGCCCTTTGATAAGCATCAATATTTTGGGACATTGCAGTATCCTCTCAGCAGCTCTTTCTGCTTCCTTTCTTTCTCTGTAATCCATTTATCACAGGAGTCAGAGTGGTTCCTTTAAAACATATATCCCAAAAAATCACTCCTTTTCTTGAAACATTTAAAAGCTTTAGCATCCCTCATAAAAGTTGCCACCCTTACACCAGCTCCTGAAGTCCTACTTGCTCTAGATGCCTAGAATCTTTCTTCTAATTTATCCACTTTGCTCCTCCTAATCTGTTCTAGCCACACTGATTTTTGTCTTTTAGTACTTAAATTTACCAAGTTTATTCTCCATCTACTTTGAATGGTGCATATTACTCTTTGCACAATTGGTTTATTCTTTTTTTGTAAATTCTTAGTACTCATCTTTCAGAGAGGAATCCTTTAACAACCTAAAGTTGTCACATTATTCCATCATTATATAGAATTTTCTACCAAGCTACCTTTATTGGGTAAAGGTCTTATAAGTTTACTATGTTTCCTTCCACACAAAAAACCCCATGACAATAGAAACCTTCTTTCTCTTGCTCACAGCTGCATTCTTAAAAAGGACAACAAAAATGATTTTTTTTGTTGTCCTTTTTAAGAAGTGGATGATCAATAAAGATTTGTAGAGTGAATGAATGCCTGTGTATAATTTACTTACACTTAGACAATGGAGCAATGCAGCAAATTAATAAAAGCATACAAGCGCTTAGAAAGTAGTAAGCACTGCGTTGAATGCATTACCTGTAATAACTAATTTAATCTACACTTATACACCGTCATTCCCAACTTAGAGGTGAGAAAACTGAGCCTTACAAAATTTAACTTACTTACAGTCCCACAGCTATTAAATACTAGAGCTGGGATGCACAACCAGGTCTTTCTGACTTCACATTTGGAAATCTAATACCACTAACTATACAATGTTATGCTAGATCACCACAGGGAAAGATTGATATTAGATTGGGTTGAAAATCAATGCTACAATAGAAAGTGGGAAAATGCTATGGACTGAACTGTGTTCTCCCAAAATTAATGGGTCAAAGCCCTAACCCCAAGTAAGACAGTTAGTAGGTAATTACAGTTAAGTTAGTTTATAAGAGTAGAGTTTTTTAATCAAATAGAATTCATGGTTTTGTAAAAAGAGAAAAAAGATGCACCCAGAAAAGTCTGTGTGAGGACACAGTGAGAAAGCAGCCACCTGGAAGCCAGGGAGAGAGCCCCCACTAGATCTCCACTGTGATCTTAGACCTCCCAGCTCCAGACTGTGAGATAATATGTTTCTGTTGTTTAAGCCACCCAGTCCATGATATTTTGTTATGGCAGCTCAAGCAGATTAAGACACAAACAAATATTGCAAGTTGTTTTATTATCTCTGAATAAAAAATTTTAAAAAATTGGTGAAAGCACTCTAGTCAAAACTTTTTCTGTATTGTTTGTATACGACACTTATGAAAGTTCCAGCTCCATGCTATCTCCCCTCATTTACTCACCTCTAAATCACTTGAGTTCATTTCTAAGAAATGCAGATTTATAAATTTAAGTAAGATAACCTTTATATGTTCAGAAATTCGTGTTGTCAAAGAACAGAAATAGTAGAAAGGTGGAGCTTTAAATAATCATCAATTGGTAAAAACCTGTTTTTTGCAGGCTTAATTAGGCAAATTTAATTTTGAAAACATGTTTTAGTTATAGTGTAAAAGATTTTCATGTTGATGACACTCTCTCAGCACTCCTTCTTCTACTGCCTAGTTTACCCACTAAGCAGAGCTCTCATTAATTCAAAAACATGAAATGGAAATAAAGAATTAAGTGGATGGGTAGGGAATTTTGGAAATGAACATCTCTGAATCTGAACAGAACCCAGCTGCTATGTAAATGCACAATTAAATAATTGAAATAATTATTAATATGTATTAGTATGGAGAAATACATTTTTAAGTGGAGGATGTATAAAGGTGTCTCCACTGATAGGAGACAATAAGACTTTATTTAAATATATGCAGATTTTACAGTTAGTATCTATAAGTGCTCAGGAAGCCTAGGCATGGTGTTTTATAAGTTCAGGAAATATTATTTTTCCTAGTTAAGTTTGGACAGAATAGAAATAGAGATTGATTATTGGTTGACACTAGCTTCTAATTAATAAAATAATTTTAAATCTTAATAATCAATTTTTCTAATCAAATGTGGTATTTTAAACCTGTATCCAAATTAAAAGCATCCTAAAAAGAATTAAAGTCAAAATGTTATGTCACAAAATTTCCAGAGGAAATTTGATAATAATAAGGGTTTTTGGTTTGGAAGTTTTCTCTAATAATCCTTAATGGAAATTTAAAGGCTGTATATCATATCTTAAAATTATTTCTATCATTATTCCCCTGTGGCCTAATTTTGCCACCAAATGCGTTAAATAATAATTCAATCTGTTAATATCAGCTTAATGCTTAAGATTTCCTGAAAAACTAAGTTAAATTATATTCAATCAACAATATGATAGTGTTGCTATTTTATAAACACGAGTGACTAGTTCTTTTCCAAAAGCACATTTCATTTTTTTATTTCTGATGCCAAATGTGCATAAGCAGTTATATGATTATTTGGAGAAGAAAAGGTGGAAGTCTACTTTTACATAATTTTTCTATTGCTTAAGTAATTATGAAAACTTTATTCAAGACCCTGTAACAGCCTGCATCTTTGTCTAATAAGATATGCTTTGACACCATTCTATGTCAAAACAGAGCTATCTTGCTTTGAAGTAGAAAATTACTCTGAACTTTTATTTTAATTTCAGGGGTAGATGTGCAGGTTTGTTACACAGGTAAACGTGTGTCAGAGGCTTTATTGTGATTTATTGTACAGATTATTTCATTACCCAGGTATTAAGTCTAGTATCCAGTAGTTAGTTTTCCTGATCCTTTCCTTCCTCCCTCCTTTCACCCTCGGATAGGCTCCAGTGTGTGTTGGTGGGCGTGAACATTTTATAGCGAAAAATGAACATTGCTTTTTCAATTTTCAGTAAAATCTACTGGTATATGTGCACTGCCCACTCAATTCAAGAGTACATTTTACTAAAAACACTAAATAAATTTATTTTATTATGTTATTTTTAAAATATTGGATCAGAGTCATTTGCTTTTAAAAGGGAAGTTAAAATTATTTTGTACCAATAACTGGGTATTGTTTAAAATTCTACACATAAAAATTGCACGTAAATAAATTCCAGGTGTTAAACTACTTGACTTTTTATGTCAGTCTCTACAGAGCTCAAGAATGAGTCAGTACGGGCAGTATTTCCAAGAATTTCCTTATCTTAAGAATCATATGGGGGTATATTAAAAATACTCTTGGGCCCCACAAACCAACTTACTAAATCAAAGCCTCATCAGGAGAATTTTTCCACATTAATAAAAACTTTTTAAGATAGAACATTTCAAATATATATTAAAAAAACAGTTACTATAATAAACTCATTTGCACCCATCACTCAGCTTCAACAATTATCAACTCATGATGAAACAAGGTAACGTAGAACATACCATGCTATCCCCTTCTGGACAAAACTTTTTAGCAAATCCCAGAAAACACTGTCAATTCATCCATACATGTTTCAGAATGTAGCTCATAAAGGAGACTTATCTTTTAATATGACCACAATAAAATTATCACTCAGAAAAATCCACCAATAGTTGCTAAATATCATTTGTCAATCACCATTGACATTTTTCATCGTTTTATAAATACATTGTTTTTCTAGTTTGTCTGAATCATCCACAAGACCACATAATTTACTTGATGTTTATATATTTTAAGTCTTTTAACACATGGGCTCCCTCCCATTATTGCTTCATGTTCTTGTAATGTGTTTACCAAAGATGCATGTGCATTTTAATAAAAGCCTCTCAAGATTCTTATCAAAAAAGTTTGGGAAGTTCAGAGCACAGAAATTTAGTTCAGGTATATGTGCATCCATAGATGTGCTTGGTTTCATAATTGTCTTACTATAAACCTGAACAAGGGAGTTGACCTTTGTATTATGTGTTGCTCCATGTGCAGTGCAGTGCAGTGATAATACCTGTTGTCTTCTTCAAAAGGATGCTGTGAAGATTAATGAGCTAATATCGATAAAGCACTCCAAACTTATGAGAAGAAAGGGTCTTTTGAAAAGCTCGTAAGAAGCTTATAGCCCTTATAATACTCTTCTGTGGGAGACTGATCAGTCACCTCTAGCAAACACATTTTGTCTTTCGTGAATAGTGTGTTAATGATGAATTAATGATGAGTACAAATCAATTTCTCTCAAACTAAACAACCACAAATTACAAGGATATACATATAAAATACTATATTTGCATATAGTATTTTAAACAGCAAAATCTATAAATGAGTTATTTTCTTCTATATAAAATCTATATTATATATAAAATCTATAATGTATTATATATAATCTATTATAAAATATGTTAATGAGTTTTTCCTTCTATATAAAATACTATATGTTCTATATATATAGTATAATATATATAACTCATTTATAGATTTTACTGTTTGTCCACATGTCAGATTGACAGCCTAAATTTTTGTTTGAAACTTAGATATGCAAGTATTGAAATTAGTGTAATAATCCATTATAAATAACAAATGAACCTTAATTCCATCAAATCCAAGAAACAGTATCTTGTTTATATAATGTTATTGTGAGCAAAATTTAAATTGGTATGAACACTCTCTATAGAATCACTGATTTTTAAAAATTATATAAATAATGAGGAATTTGTATTATCATCCTATATAAATTATTTTTGGAGTGTAAGAGTCTTCTGGTAAATATTGGAAAGACCTTGGGATTAAAAGTTTAAAAAAAAAACCCTCTGGTTTTAATCTTCAAAGGCAATTAAAAGATTACAATTTTGAGCATGTTGCTTTACCATTCTGAGCTATAATTCATTCCATAGTACAAGAAGTAAATTGTCCCTTTTCAGTTTTAAAATTTCATGAATTAGGTAAAACATATTTCTATTTAAAGGAATTCTTTATTGTATTTTTAAACTGTCCTTGCATTTCTGTTACACAAACTAAAATTGAGACTCAAAAATAATGAGAAATGTAAAGAGCAATTTAAATTTAAAATCTCTCTTTTATCCCACTATACTTTGGTTGCCTTCTGCTGTTGAATTAGCCATTAAATAGTAGTTATTTATAAAATCATAGTCTTAGAAAGTTTGCTTGATTAATATATCCTTATTTCATAAACTTCAATAGTAACTAGAAGGATCTATGCTAAGTTAACTATAAAAACACAACAAAACATCTTATTTCAAGTCATATAAAAGCATTAGTTTTTAAGCTGTGACTTTCCAACTAGAAACCATATATAAAAATAAACAAACCAAACAAAGCCATTAACTTAGGAATGAATGCCTAGTGCCTAGTCTCCTAAACATTTTAATAGATAATCTAAATTTGTATGTATTTTAATCTTACAATTTTGAAGTTTTTGCCCTTTTACTTAAACAATTCCATCATTGCATATTCTAATCTTATAAATTTTTCATGGATATTACATATCTTGTTCCCTATGATAGGGATGACACTCAGAAACTTTATCCTCAAAGTAATAGCAAGTTCAAACAGAATCAATAATTACCTGAGAGGGGGAAAATTTTATTGTGTGTTTATCAAAACAGCATTTATGATTCTTGTTCTATTTCAAAGTTCTTATCTAGGAGAAAATGGGCATTTAATTGTGAAGCAAAGATGATAGGATGGTAAGAAAGAGAAGACAGAGTGGGCTGCATTAGTTAGTAGAGTAAGTGGAAAGATATCTAGTTAATTAAGAATGTTTTCAAATAACCAATAATTGACTGGGTATAGAAATTTATTTTTTTCAGTTTCTCACTGTATAACATCAATACCTTCAAAATGGAGGACATAGCTACCATTTCTTGCACTGTGTGCTCTTAATCTTATATGCACATATTTACATCAAAGTATGTACTTGCTTAGTAAAGCGTTTCCTATTTGCCAAAACTGAGAATTTTTAAAAGAAATCATAAAGATCAGAGTAGATATAAGTAAAATTGAAACAAAAAAACATACAAAAGCCTGGCAAAAGGAAAAGCTAAATTTTTTTAAAAGATAAAAATCAGCAAACTTTTACTCAGACTAAGACATAGCAAAGACTTGAAACCAACCCAAATACCCCTCAAAGATAGACTGGATAACAGAAATGTGGCACATATGTTCCATGGAATACTATGCATCCATATGAAAGGATGAGTTCATGTCCTTTGCAGGGACATGGATGAACCTGGAAACCATCATTCTCACCAAATTAGCACAAGAACAGAAAACCAAACACCACAATGTTCTCACTCATAAGTGGGAGATGAACAATGAGAACACATGGACACACAGAGGGGAATATCACACATTGGGGCCTGTCGGGAGGTGGGAGGCTAGGATAGGGATAGCATCAGGAGAAATACCTAATGCAGATGACGGGTTGATCACCATGGCATGTGTATACCTATGTAAAAAACCTGCATGTTCTGCACACATACCTCAGAACTTAAAGTATAATAATAAAAAAAAGAAATGGAAAAACCTAGAAGAGATTGATAAATTCTTAGACACATACAAGCTACCAAGATTGAACTATGAAAAAATTTAAAATTTCACTAGACCAATAGCAAGTAACAAAATTGATATTGTAATAAAAAGTCTCTTAGTAAAGAGAAGCCAAGGACCCAATGGCTTCACTGCTGAATTTTACCAAACATTTAAAGAACTAATACCAAGCTTACTTGAAAACTATTCCAGAAAATAGAAGAGAAAGAAATACTGTTAAACTCATTCTACAGGACCAGTATTATCCTGATACCAAAAACACACACCTCAAAAACCAACCAAACAAGCAAATTAAAGGCCAATATTTCCAATGAATATTGTTGCAAGAATCCTCCAAAAACTACTAGCAAACTGAATTCCAGGAGACATTCATCATGACTAAGTGGAATTTATCACAGAATGCAAGAATAGTTCAACATATGTAAATCAATCTGTGATACATTATAATAACAAAATGAAGGACAAAAAACATATGATTGTTTCAATTGACACTGGAAAAGCATGGAATAAAATTCAACATCCTTTCATGATAAAAGCCCTCAATAAACTGGGAATAGAAGCAACATGCCTTAACACAATAAAACCCATATATGACAGACCCACAACTACTATCATACTGAATAAAGAAAAGCTGTATGTCTAGCCTCTAAGATCTGAAACATGACAAGGATACCACTTTTACCACCATTATTCATATAGATTGGAAGTTCTAGCTAGAACAATCCAAGTGAAAGAAACAAAGGGCATCCAAATTGGAAAGGATGATGGCAAATTATTTTTTGTTCACAGATAATATAATCTTATATTTGTAAAAACCTAAGGACTCCACCAAAACACTGTTAGACCTCATAAACAAATTCAGCAAATTTGCAGGATACAAAATCAACATACAAAAATTGATAACATTTCTAGATGCCCACAGCAAACAACCTGGAAACAAAATCAAGAAATTAATTACAATTAAAAGCTACAAATAATACAAAATACCTAGAAATCAATGAAGTAAAGGATTACAAAGAAAACTACAAAACACTGATGTAATAAACTGGAGAAGACACACACACAAAGGAAAAATAATCCATGCACATGGAATAGAAGAATCAATATTGTTAAAATGCCCTTCCTACCCAAAGCAATCTACAGATCCAGTACATTCCCTATCAAAATAGCAAAGACATTCTTCACAGAAAAGAAATTCCAAGATTTATATGGAACCACAAAAGAGACAGAATAGTCAAAGCCATCTTGAGCGGAAAAAAAAAAAAATACAACTGGAAGCATCACATTGCCTGACTTCAAATTGTACTACAGAGCTATAGTTACCAAAACAGCATAGTAAGGGCATAAAAACAGACACCTAGACCAATGGAACAAAAGAGAGAGCCCATGAATAAATCCACACATCTGCAGTGAACTCATTTCTGACAGAGATGCCAAGAATATACATTGGGGAAAGGACAGTTTCAATAAATTTTTCTGGGGAACTGGATGTTTATATGCAAAAGCATGAAACTAGAACCCTATCTCTCACTCTATTAAAAATCAAATAAAAATGGATTAAGGACTTAAATCTAAAACCTCAAATTTTGAAACTATTAAAAGAGGACATTGAGGAAACTCTGCAGGACATTGGTCTGGGTGAAGATTTCTTGATTATACCCTAGAAGCAAAGGCAACAAAAGCAAAAATGGACAATCACATCACATCAGGCTAAAAATCTTCTGCACAGAGAGGAAACAATCCAAAAAGTGAAGAGACAACCTAGATAATAGGAGAAAATATTTGCAAACTACCCATCTGACAAGGGATAAATAACCTGAATATATAAAGAGCTTAAACAACTCAATAAGAAAAAAATCTAATAATCTGATTTAAAATGGGCAAAAGATTTAAACACACATTCCTCAAAAGCAAAGAAGACATACAAATGGCAAACAGGCATATGAAAAGGTGCTCAGTATCAGTGATCATCAGAGAAACGGAAAACAAAACTACAATGGGGTATTGTCTCACCCCAAAGTGACCTTTATCCAAAAGACAGGCAACAATGAATGCTAGTGAGGATGCAGAGAAAGGGGAACCCTCGTACACCACTGGTGGGAATGTACATTACTACAGCCACTATGGAGAGTAGTATGGAGGTTCCCCAATAAACTAAAAATAGATCTACCATATAAGTCAGAAATTCCACTCCTTAGTATATATCCAGGAGAAAAGAAATCAGCATATCCAAGAGATAACTGCACTTACCTGTTTATTGCAGCATTGTTTACAATAGCTAAGATTTGGAAGCAATCTAAGTGTCCATTAACAGATGAATGGATTAAAAAAATGTGGTACATATACACAGTGGAGTACTTTTCAGGCATTAAAAGAATGAAATTCAGTCATTCGCAACAACATGGATGGAACTGGAGATCATTATGTTAAGTACAGTAAGCAAGGCACAGAAGAACGTATTTTGCACGTTCTCATTCATTTGTGGGAACTAAAACTGTAAACAGCTTAACTCACGGAGATAGAGAGTAGAATGATGGTTACCAGAAGCTGAGAACGGTAGTGAGGCGTAGGGGATGTTGCAATGGTTAATAAGTACAAAAAATAGTTAGAATAAATAGGATCTGCTGTTTGATAGCATAACAGGGAGGTTATAGTCAACCATCATTTATTATACATTTAAAAATAATGTAAAAAGCGTAATGAATGTTCTTAACACAAAGAAATGATAATGTTTGAGGCAATCCATACCCCATCAACCCTGCTGTGATTATTATGCATTATATGCTTGTATCAAAATATCTCATGTACCTCATAAATATACGCACCTACTATGTACCCATAAAAATTAAAAATTTTTAAAATACTAGGAATTTTGCCAGGTTATCTCTAGTCTTCAGATTAACATAACAAAGTAAACAATTTTACTAACATTCTGAAATGAGGAAACAAGTTTTTGAAGTCATATGTCTAGGGACATTTGGCCATTCTGCCTGTCTTTTTATCTACACTTTCAGAAGAGTGAATTGGTTGAATTCATTGCACTTTCGTTTTATCTTCAGAATTCAAGTCATTTGCTTTTCTTCTTATCATGTTACTGAAAATTAGCAAGGTGCCCAGGTCTGCAAAATTCCTAGGATGCTATAAGAACATCAGAAGGCATCAAGGAACAAATCAAATTTGATCATATCTCCTTGGGTTCCTAATTTTTTAATAGATTATAAATTCCTTGGGAGTAGAGAATATGTTTCTCACTTTGTTGCATAACTATAGCAACTTGTCCAGAGTAACTGTTTAGGAAAAAGATACAAATTAAAAAAAAACTGTTGATGATTGATTGTTTGTAGCCATAGTTTTTTACCAAAGGCTTATATAACTTCTTTAGCTTCTTCTGTTCTTTAAAGCAGAGAATTTCGCCCTTTTTTTCTGCTTCCTGTTGACATCTCACAAAGGATTCACCTGTGTGTCACTTTCCATGGCCATTTCTGGTAGCGGTAACCAATTCTATTTCTCCTACCTCTGAAAGCATATTAGACTATCAGTAAGATAGACTGACATTTTTATACCAATTAACTCAGAACTATTTCCATTGATATTTTCTGTATTATTTTTATTTTTATAACTGTAACAAATTACTTCTGACTCACCTCATAGTGATTGAAGGTCCTGCGGTCCAGGCCAATGGTTGAGCACCATGTGTATGAAAGTTTGGGTTTAATGCCAGTGGGAATCCATTAACTTCAATGATGGTGTGGCTTAATCCCCATATTCCTACAATCCAAAGGTGGGGGTTTCTTTCCAATCTTCCCACAAAATTGAAGACCTCTCTTGAAAATTGAGCTTCTATATCTAAACCATGAATGAGTCCCTGCTATTTATTTCCACAAATGTTAATGCTGTTCCTTATAGCTTCCTTTCTGTGTTTTCCCTGTTTGGCTCTTAGACTCTACATAGGTATACCTTTCTAACCTTCCAAGATACCCTTTTTATATTGGACTTAATTAATGTTGTCTGTTCACATTTCAAAAATGCAAACTCATTTCATTCTTGAGAAACCATAACTACTTAGGTTTCTTAACCTACAGGTTTGTGTCTCTTCCACATCTAACTCCCCAGCCCCCACACACATTCCTGCCTCTCTCTCTCTCTCTCTCTCTCTCTCTCTCCCTCTTCTATTCCCATTTGTGGTGTGGTACATAAGCTATGACTGTATTTTCTACTCTTATCTTGACCTCTTACTTCTCAAATTTTGGGGAAAAAGCAACCTAAAGTACACCTTCAGTAATGAGATTATTATGGTGATCATGGTGTATACAACAGAATTTTTTTTGCCACAATATAACTGAATATTTTCTAAATGTATGTTTTTTACAGTACATAAGGAAATTATTTTTTAAAGAGATAAAGAGAGATATCTTTAGTGTATTTTCTTTTGGTGGTAAGAAGGAACAAACACTGTTTTGCAAAATTATATTTCAGAGCACAAATTAAAGATTTATTCCATGGACAAATAAACCACCTGCCCCTGCATACTTTATGGGAATGTTTTACATTTTCCAATTCCTTCTTTTACACACTCATTAATAACACAGAACAAGTACAGTTTGCATTAGGCATTTTCATAAGCATGAAATATTCAGCTTCTGCAGTGTTGAGTCAACATACCCAATATAATTATGAACACCAGCCTCTGCAAGAAGTTCAGATATCATGAGTATGTGTGTATGTGTGCTTATGTAAATATACTTATTTATATAAATACATATACATACATATATATACATATTACGCACATTATGAATAGCCATATACTTTTTCATTGTTTCTTTTGTTGTTATAGCAATGTCTATTGTTTAAAAGGTGAAAAGTTAGGAAATGGTGCTAAATTTTGAAAATCATTGCCTTCTTTTTTATATAACACTATGCTGAATATTAATGACGGTTATTCACAAATCTCATTTTTATTAATAATTCTAAAATTTATTATAAAATATCTTTTTGATAATTTCAAAGCATGGCATGTTCTCTATAGTTTAACTTGGTTTTCAACCTCCAAAATGCACCTGTATCATTTGGTTGGTCAAGTGTTCTTTGAAATTACACTTTTGGTTTTTAATTTAGACGGCTATTTGTAAATAACAAATAGAGAAGAATTATGCATACAAATATATTACCAAATAAAATAAATATGCTAAACATAATTGAGGCAATTCTGTCTCTATTCCAGTCTCTGCTGTTTGAACACAATAACTCAGTGACACTTCACCCCCAAGTACTCTTCAACTGTTTTCTGTGAATGAGATGTTTTTTGAAAGTGTTTATAAAGAAACAAGCACATAATGAGCCGCAACTCCCTATAAAAACCTGGCCAGAATGCTACAAAAAAAATTTTTGTCAAACTACTGATACTTTAACAAGGGTATGTTATGACTTTCATTTTCAAGGATTTTTAGTAAATAAATATAAGGACTTCAATTAAGGATAATTTTTACTTTTGTTTATAACGGCTAGTTAATACTCTTAAGTTTGATGTGAGAGGCTTCATTAGTACTGTCCTTGTAATGCACCTATTTCCTGGTCCTACCACAAAACTTCCATGAATGTGATGTCTGTTTGGTTGTGTCCCTTAGAGTGGTTGACAGTCAACCTCTAAGATATCTGTAAAAAATATTAGACATTAGTCTGGAAAGTTTCTGCTGTCAAAAGCAGTGGGAGCATATTGGATGTGCCATACTGTCCCGTGATATGTCTTTTAAAGGTATTTTAACATATCACAAATAAGTTTCACTGCAACTTTTTTTTTTTTTTTGAGACGGAGTCTTGCTCTGTTGCCCAGGCTGGAGTGCAGTGGCGCAATCACGGCTCACTGCAAGCTCCACCTCCTGGGTTGACGCCATTCTCCTGCCTCAGCCTCCCAAGTAGCTGGGACCACAGGCATGTGCCACCACACCCAGCTAAATTGTTTTTGTATTTTTAGTAGAGACGGGGTTTTCACCATGTTAGCCAGGATGGTCTCGATTGCCTGACCTTGTGATCTGCCCGCCTCAGCCTCCCAAAGTGCTGGGATTACAGGCGTGAGCCACAGCGCCCGGACCTTTATATATATATATATTTTATTATTATACTTTAAGTTCTAGGGTACACGTGCACAACATGCAGGCTTGTTCATATGTATACATGTGCCATGTTGGTGTGCTGCACCCATTAACTAGTCATTTACATTAGGTATATCTCCTAATGCTATCCCTCCCCCCTCCCCCCACCCCAAAACAGTCCCCGGAGTGTGATGTTCCCCTTCCTGTGTCCAAGTGTTCTCATCGTTCAATTCCCACCTATGAGTGAGAACATGCGGTGTTTGGTTTTTTGTCCTTGCAATAGTTTGCTGAGAATGATGGTTTCCAGCTTCATCTGATGAGTTCACTGCAACTTTTGACAGTGGTTTAATTTTTAGTAAAAGTACCACTAAAGGTGTTTGTTTTTCAAACTCAGATTTATCTAATCTATTTCTCTTTTTCAATTCGTTTCAATAATCTGTTTCATTTTAATGTCCAATTTTCATTAATATTTAACTGAAATATGTGTGTCCTTATGTGTGCATATGTATGTGTGAATATATATTTATAATATTGAGCTCAAAAACTAAGTATCTCCTAGTTCATCAGAATCGAAAACTAAATGTCAAAAGATTAATCCCTACAGAATATGCAACATAAAAGATTTATATGCTGTGTGAGTATATGAAAATACAAAGTTCTTTAGAAGTCAAAGTTTTCCTTAACAAAATATCTCTAAGAGATACATACCAAAAAATTAACATTTGAACAAAGTGAACATAGCATCCAATTGCAGCCAAATCAGTAGGAGAACCATTTCTTGGAAAAACAGTAATACTTCCTTCCATCAGTGAGTACAGGGCTAAGCAGACGGGGAACTGAATACTTGGTTAATAGATAAGGAGGATGGTGGCAGAGGTGACTGATGTTTCAGTGGAAGACGGTGGAATATGATGAAATGTTTCAAATGAAAATTAGGATAGTACAGATTTTAAAATAGGGACTGCCGTCTCTGGTCATAATGGAGCAGCTTGTCTTAGACTAGCTCTATGCCTGAAAATAACTTTAAAACTGAACAAAATGCGTAAAATAACTTTTAGAGTTGCACATCAGGAAGGACTGTGGCTCTGCAGAGGCAGAAGTAGAGAGTTAAGCACGTCTTAGATGCATTTTCTTAACTGCAGCAAAGGAAGGGGATTGCAGTGAATGGAGGTCTCACTGAGCTGACAAGATGGAAATTAGAGTTCAGAGTCACTCTAACTCTGTGGATGGAAATGGAGGGCAGAAAACCTCATAGATAAGAATTATGCAGAGAAGGAGCTCCAGAAATCTTCATGATACTGTAAAATTTTTTGCTAAAAACTGAAGGGTGCATTCAAAGCTCAAGGCATTGTGCTGGCAAAGTGCAACTACTAGGAAAAAAAATAACTGCTAGGTTTCTGTGATCTGAACAGTTACTGAACCTCATCCAGCACTAGAAAAAGTATGATTTCTGATCTGTCCTACTGAATAAACCTCATTGAAATCACCATGCATTCAGGAAAGAACCTAGAAAGAAACATTTTGGTAGGCCTGATCTGATCCCCAAATGGCAACTCTGGATCCGCTGTAACACAGCTAAAATAACTCAAAAAAAAAAAAAAAATTGCTTCTTTACCAAAGTAACTGGTGTCCAGAACAAAACAAAATACTGTATTAATTAAATAAAACACAATTCCATCTCAACAATATTGAGTCCATAATTTGCAGCATACAGTAAAGAATAAAATTTTACTAAGCATGCTGATAAGCAGGAAAATGTGCCTCATTACCAGGTGTAAGAACAAGCCAATAAAAGCAGACCAGGAAACAACAAAAATAATACATTTAGCAAAAGCATTGAGTTTAAAAGAACAATTAGACAGATCTTCAAAAATTTAAAAGAAAACTTTAATATAATGAATGAGCAAATAGGAAAGTTTAGATCTGTTATTAGAACCAACAACAAGAAAGAGCTAAATGGCAATTCCAGAAATGTATAAAGCAATGACAAACAAAATCTCCCTGAATATTTTAACAGCATATTAGGCTTTTCAAAATTCCCACTACCAAAGTGAGTTTTTTAAATTTTGCAATAAAAGTTACCCAAACTGTAACCTACACACACACACACACACACACACACACACACACACACAGCTGAAAAAGAAAATTAGTTTAGGTTTACTACTCAGATATTAAATATAAAAAGATATAAATCACAACCTCACAAAACCATGAACGAGTCAGTTGACAAAATAATTATCAGCACCTACACTACTGATTTCAGGAAATCTTTGTATGAAGGCAAACAAATCAAGGTCCTACCAAACATACCATTACACTGAAGAAAATAAGGCAGAGTAGAGTCTGATTCCCTTGGTTCAAATCCCAGCACAGACAGTTACCAATGTTGTAACTTTGGGCTAGTTATTTATTTATACCTCTCTTAGCCCCAATTTATCATCTGTAGATTGGCAATACTAATGGTATCTATTTAGCCAGTTTCCTGAGTCAGGAGTATGAGAGTGGGTTCACTTGGTTATCTGCTCGGGGTCTTATAAGGCTGAAATAAGCATGATAGCCATACTGCATTTTCATCTGGAGTTTGGGGTTCTCTTCCAAAATCTTTCGGGTAATTGACAGATTTTTTTGAAGTTATAGTTACAGAGATCTCTGTTTTGCCAGTTGGCTGCTCAGCTACAGGTCAGTGTCAGCTTCTAGGGGCCTCTGGCTCATAGGCCTACTCAAAACATGATGGTTTACTTCTCCTTTCATTCCAGGAGAATAATTTCTCTGATGCTTTCTCTTCCTTTAAGAGCTCATCTGATTAGGTCATGCCTACCAAGGTAATTTTTCTTTTGATTCACTTAAAGCTAACTGATTAGTAAGCTAATCATGGGAGTGACATCAAATCTTATTCAATGGTCATACTGCAGTCAAGGGGAGGGTTTACTAAGGGTCATCTTAGAATTGTGGCTACCACATTTAGACATGTTGGGAAGAGAGAACAGCTGAATAGTTGATCATCTTAGCTTTCCAAATTACCTTTCTCTTCTCTACATTTTTATCATATACGCAAATAACATGGCAAGTTACAGGTGCAGCAATCTATTTTTATGTGACTTGGTATTTTCTCTAAGAAAACAAACTCACAAACAAAACCCTCCACAAAATCAATAGGCAATAAACAAAGCAAACTGGGGGCCATTATTCTAAGTAAAATAATGCAGGAA
This sequence comes from Hylobates moloch, assembly GCF_009828535.3. NCBI lineage: Eukaryota > Metazoa > Chordata > Mammalia > Primates > Hylobatidae > Hylobates > Hylobates moloch. Next base: position 71,242,787 of record NW_026652279.1, on the reverse strand, counting down.
TAAAAAATCAAATACCACATGTTCTCACTTATAAGAGGGAGCTAAACATTGGATACTCCTGGACATAAAGATGGCCACAATAGACACTGGGTACTACTAGAGGGGGAAAAAGAAAGAGAAGGAAGGTTTGAAAAACTATTGGGTGCTATGCTCACTACCTGGGTGATGAAATCATCCATACCCCAAACCTCAGCATCACACAGCACACCCATGTAACAAACCTGCATGCGTACCCCCTGAATCTAAAATAAAGTTTAATTTATTAAAAAAATACACACACACAAAGCAAACCAAATAAATTCTTGTGATATATTCAGCCTCTAAATACAACGAATACATTCTAAGTAGAAATCTGCATCTCCATTCACAATGCTCTAATTTGAGTTCATCTTAGAAAGCCTATCACACACAAACCGCCTCTTTCACATCTCTCTTGACTTCTCCATCCACAAATAAATTAGAGACATACAAAGGCAAGTTCTTCAAAACCTGGTGCAATTATCTTACTTTCATAACAGATTTGCATAACCTTCTGATTATGCTAACATCTCCATTCCCTATCAAACTCACAATTGAGCTTTTGAACTGTTAATTTGTAAGTATATTGTGAACACAGATATTTTTGTCTATTACTATATCTACTCTTGAAAATATTATAATTTATCACATTAGGCTATATTTTGTGGTTGGCCTAATTCATTTTGTTTGGTCAGTTTTTAACATTTTTCTTGTGTTGTTACTCCTATACCTTGATGTGGAAAAAAGAAAAATCCAATACATTTATATGTTTATGTTCATAGTTATTGCACACATTTTTAACAGGTCTTGGAGCACCACAGTTGGGAAATACCATAACACTACTGGGCTATTTTATGAGGCAATAATCTTATTGCTTACAAGTGAACTCGATTACAGTCTTACAAAACTACAGAAGAAATGCTATTACCTTACAAACATTTTTTGGTTGATCTTTTATTTATTTTTAAATTATGTCCAGTAAATATATAGTTATAAATCAAAGCTCTTCAGGTGCAGTCTAACTGAAAATGAAATTAAAAAGTCATAAAATGAAAATACCCACTGATCTATGTGTCTTGAAATTTCCCCAAATTACTACTATTGAACTTTATTTGACTGACCTAGAATATATGTGTGCCTCCTTGTTATTAAATGATATTTTATGAAAAGTCTGTAACATAAATACTAAGTTTAAAACATCAAATCAGCAATGATTTATTTAGCTAATGTTTCTAAAGTGATAATTTTATTTCTTGAATCATTGTTTTATACCTTCAACCTTTTGTATGGCAATGGACGCTTAAATTTTAGGGTACATAAGTCAATGTCATTGTATCTCAAGCTTCTCTATCTTTAATTTAAATCTCATCTGATTAAGAAACAAAAACAAACAAAAACCAAACTGACAGGAATTGAATACTTGTTACTTGCAATGAACTAACTATAGCATGCAATCTTTCTAATTAGGTATAGTATAGATGCGGAACACGTAAGTGGGCAATAGCTGTTTTGTTTTGCTTTTGGAAACATTCTTCTCCAAAGAGTATTTATATGATTAAACATATCAAACATTATTAATTTAATTAGTATCATTAGGGATCAAATAGATCAGAATTCTAGATTTCTTTCTAATTCAGGAAATTTATAATGCAAAAAAAATAATAATTTTGAGATCCTTCTAGCATAATACTTTAGATGTTCTTTGATTTAAAAACTGCAACATAGTTTTTATTTTTCTTTTAAATAACCTCCTTTACTGAAATCAACTTTTACTATTTTATTTTCTATTTACCACTTACAGACATTTTCATAAAAGCCCGTGGCTTCCTGCATCTTTCTACCTAACCGCATTCTCTAGCTGCGTCATCATCTTCAGCTGTGCTGAGCAGAGAACGTGGTGGTCTCGAATAGGAGTTGGCAAACTGGGGCTCTCAGGCCAACTTGAGCTTACCACTTGTTTTTGTAAATAAGGTTTCATTGAAACACAGCCACAGTTATTTGCTAACATATCATCTATAGATGCCTTCATGTTACAAGGGTTGTGCTGTTGTAACAGACATCCTATGTTGTGCAAAGTCTAAAATATTTACTATCTGGTCCTTCACAGAAAAATTCTGCTGACCACTAATCTAGAAGCTAAACTTATCCATACAGAAATAGTACATAAATTCTTTCTTTCACACCACAGGGGGGAACCTTTTCTGCACAGACTCCCATAGCAACCCCAATAGTATTTATTCCCTTTTGTCCATAAAGTTTACTAGCTCAGTAACACATCATTATTGGCTTTCTTTTTTCCTTCGCATTATGCTTTTATTATTTATTTTATTTTATTTTATTTATTTTTTGAGACAAAGTTTCGCTCTTGTTGCCCGGGCTAGAGTGCAATGGCACAATCTTGCCTCATTGCAACCTCTGCCTCCTGGGTTCAAGCAATTCTCCTGCCTCAGCCTCCCGAGTAGCTGGGATTACAGGCATGCACCACCATGCCCGGCTAATTTTGTAGTTTTAGTAGAGACAGGGTTTCTCCATATTGGTCAGGCTGATCTCAAACTCCCAATCTCAGGTGATCTGCCTGCCTCGGACTCCCAAAGTGCTGGGATTACAGGCATGAGCCACCATGCCCGGCCAGCATCATGCTTTTAAAACCTCACCCAGCTTCCAGGATCATCTCCCAAATAAACTTGCTTTTGAATGCATATTTTGGCCTCCGAATGTGATTGTGGGGAACCCAAACTTACATATCTTCTATTCAATATTTTTTGTCTGTTCAACTATTGCTTAGATTAGCTGAGTTTTTAAATGATAAGGTTTTATGCAATATTCATTCATCTTTCACTGCAGACATCCTTTACCAGACCATAAGGTGTGGGTAAAACTGTGAGATATCTAAGGATTGTAATTCTTTTTTTTTTTTGGTATATTTTGTGCTCATATTAGGAATTATTTTAATTTATGTTGGAATTTTACTGTGTATCTTATGAGAACAAAATATTCATCAGTTCTTTTCTACTCTGAAGATACACAACGTATCCGTAGTCAACCAGTATAAATTAAATCATTATACAGTGCTGTGGGGAATACTGAATAGTCCTACCTCTTAGGACAAAAGACTAAAGATGGAGAAGCTGTGACTCCTTGCTCTTGTTTTAAATAATATATCTTGTTTTAAATAATATATCATTTTGAAAGAATAAGTAAGCATATATTGCTTGAGAAAGTCTGAAAGACCAGAAACATCATTACTAGTTTAAATGTACATCCTTTTGCTACAAAGCATGCCAAGATTTTAGGACGATCATGATCCAACTTGCTGTCAACTGGGTTATATAACCACAATGAGAGCTGTAAAAGATGGCCTTTTGGGGAAAAGGTAAGCACATAACATGGGCACAATCTATATCAGCTAATATGTACAGAAAGGGCTTGGAATCTGCAAACTCAGAATATTAGGAGACAGTCTAATCAATAAAACTAGACTACCAGCATTAGAGAGCTCAGCTCTTCTCTACGTCTAAACATAAAATGGAAGAGCGAGGATAAGCTAGTTATGTAGAATCAATTTCACTGGGATTATGGGGTTAAAATAAGGTGCCATGTCTTTATAAAGCCAAGTTTGGAGACAAAGTGAGATTTCAGTGATCATCAACGTGCAGTGGTTATGGTTGAGTGTTCAAAGCAGAAATAGCAGTTATATCATAAGTGGTAGTGTCCTTTCACAAAGAATGAATCTGGAAAACAATTCTGCCATAGTTCCGTTTTATTTATTTACTTTTTCTTTATTCTAGTACTCTAGAATACTTTTAAGGCCTGGGAAATTTGGGGAGCTTATAGTACATGTTTCCCATTTTGTTCCGTGTGACTTGATTGTAGTTACTGCCTTGGAATCTAACATCTGATCACAGTGACATATCTAAGAAGTTTTGAAATGTACAGTTAGTACTAAACAGTCAAGGGATCTTGAAGAGAAAGGGATGTTCTAAAATTCAGCTTGATTTTTATCCTTAGCACACCCCCACATGTAATAGTATCTGTAAGACTCCCTTCTCTGTGTCATATCTGTCATTCTGAATTCTCAAATCATGTAGCCTTTGATTAAAAAAAAAGAAAAAAGCCATTTTTTTCTTTTTTTTCTTTCTTTTTTTTAGAGATACTACTATAGATATGCAGTCTCCCACTCTGATAGCTTTCAAAGTTGAGACCATCAGGAAATTTCCTTACTGCCTTCCTGCCAGAAATACCTTTCTATGTTAAAATCACCTTCAATCTTTCATTTAAAAAAAAAATAGCATCTAGATCGTGTCATAATATATTACAACTTGCTGGCACTCCACTTCTGTTGATCTTGTCCGTCTCTTTTGCTGATTTCCTGGCAGATACCTCATTTTTGCTCTAAGCTACTTGAAATAGGGTAGTTCATTTTCAAGATGTTTTAGATTTCACATCATCTTATCAGAAGATATTTCTTATAAATGGTGTGCATATCAAAAAATCGGTTTTGTCGCTTTCATCTTACATTATTTAATACTTTCTGTAGCAAATAGCCCAAGTAATAGAAAGTTTTGAACAATAAATTCCCTATTTGACATTCTGCAGAGTAAGATTTTATTTCCGTTGGAATCATTATTTTCCTCCTGCCTATATTTTGAGTTAGTTATTCATACAACTGTGAACACAATAATCTTGCCCATAAATCCCTCTTTGAAAGTAATTAACAAATGCTTATTATGTTAAAATCTATTAACATATTCATCTTATCTTTCCCCAAACTCTAAATTATTTAACTGAGATAAAAACCTTCCATAGGTATTTTACATAGTGTTCAAGTGATAAATTTAGGTTAAAATTTTATACTTTGTTACAATTTGCTATATATTTGTCGTTATTTATAATTTATTAATTTGTTTAAATATCCCAATTAGTATGAGCTATGTTGCTAAATTTTTACTTGATTTTCAGTAATACTATATTAGTACATCCTGCAAAAAATATGCAAATAAATAAGATACATTGGAGCTGAGTCCTGCAAATAAATAAAAGAAACAGGAATTTGTATAAAAATCTATTGTCCAGTTGTACAAATATTTTCTTGTGCCTTTTAAACTTGTCCTCTATTCTTTTTTCCTGGCACATAACTTAAATATTTTCACTGCAAAAGAATGATAAGCAAGTGAGATGTTAGACTAGTCAATTAGCATGATTTAATTATTCCACATTGTAAACATAAAAAATATATAATATATTAAAATATATAAACCCAATAAATATATATAATTACTATTTCTCCATTAAAAATACAATTTGAAATTTTTAAAAAAAATTGTAAGGACTGTGGTTTAAGAATATATAACTGAAGTCAGAAGGCTTTAAGTTACGGCACATATGTTTTTGGACAAATTTTTATGCTAGTCAGTCTTCCCTACCCTTCATTAGAATATAGCACTTCTTTATGAGTCTGAGAAATTCTCTACATTCCCCTCTCCAACCACCACCAGTTTTAGTTCTATTTGAGTCTGTCATTTTCTTCTGGCTATTACTGATTCATCTGGAGTGGGCACCTAAACTAACGTGAACCAATCACAGTATTTTTTCATTATTATATAAACTAGAAATCAGAAATAGGATCCTTACAATCCTTTTTAGTTGAGGCAGTTTTGATACTCAGGAAATGTTGTTGGCCATATTTGTTCTATCAAGTGGATAAAATAAGGGACCATAAGAACAAATTTGATTTTTATGTAGAAAGAAGCAAAGATGCATTAAGCAGAAAGAGAGAGAGACAGAGACAGAGACAGAAACAAAGAGACAAGAGAGTGTGAAGTGTGTGTTGGAAATAGGATTCACCTAATTCTGGACCCTGATATGAAAGGTACACAAACCTATGGGGTTACTGGCTATCCTTTTATGGGTTATAGTTTACCAGATGATTAAATTCTACGCTTGGCTGAATTATAGGCTATTTCCCAATTCAAATGAATCTCTGGCTTAAGCTCTTCTCACTCTGTTTTTTAACATACAGGATGCAAAAGTGTAGCAAAAGGTAGTTTGAGTGGCAGAAATCAAGCTTCAGTTGCTTTCCTTTTCTTAATGAGCTGCAGTTATGGCTGTAGTTTGAGGCTCCTTTGCTGCATACATGGTAAACAAACAAATGAACAAATAAACAAACACACTTTGCCACATAATGACTCCTAGGACCTAGCCTCTCTTTCTTGTTCAGTGAATGGTGCCTTTGATAATGATCTATCTTACAAACAAAATTCAAAATTATTAGTCCAGGAACACTGAAAGAGGCTGCTGCTTAAAACAAGCTTCTCAAAGGTCTGCACTATCATTTGAACATACTATTTTTCTCTCTTCTGTTGACTTGTTAGTGGTACCATTAGTGTGGCAGGTTTTTGTTGTTGTTGTTTTCTTGGGAGAAGGGAGGTGTATTGTTAGCAACCCCCATGGAAAATATAAACAAAGAAAAGAAGATAGCTAATGGCTGGGGTTGACACTTGGTAAGGATCAACAGCAGAAAGAAGCAGCACAGGCAGATAGGGTAATGTTTTAAGTTCAGCCTTTTGGGAGTTATATACTCCCAGTGCAAGCAGCAGTTTGAGAAACCTGTGTACCCCAGCTGTGAACCAACTTACCCCCAGAGGGCACCCAGAAATAGACAGATTTACCCAGCTGGATGTGTCGTGTTTTATCTTCGTAATAAAAGTAGTACAGATGTATTCTTTGGGCCATAAAGAGGCTTTCATACACAGCAGAACTGAACTTTTGGCACACATTTTCACTGAAAATCAATGCATCTGCCATTGGAAAAAAAAAAAAAAATTTAAAAAGAACGTAACATCTTTGGCAGTAAAAGATAGAAGATGAGAATTACCTAAAAGATAATTTAATGGGTATGCATCATTCTAAATATGTTTAAAAAGTTTCATTTTATTTCTTTTGAAAAACAATTTAATTTTTTGGTACACAGTAGATGTATATATTTATGGGATACAGGTACGCAATGCATAGTAATCACATCAAAGAAAACTGGGAATCGATTTCTTCAAGCATTTATCTTTTGTGTCACAAAGGATCCAATTATAATCTTTTAGTTATTTCAAAATGTATAATTAAATAATTATGGACTATAGTCCCCCTGTTGTGTTACCAAATTCATTCTGTTTTTTTGTATCTATTAACCATCCCCACCTTCTGCCACCCCACCCCACTACCCTTCCCAGCCTCTGGTAACAATCCTATTCTCTAGCTCCATGAGTTCAATTGTTTTGATTTTTAAATCCCACAAATAACTGAGAACATATGATTTTTGATTTTTCTATCACTGGCTTATTTCACTTAATATAATGACCTCCATTTCCATCCATATTGTTGCAAATGACAGAATCTCATTTTTTAAATAGCTGAATAGTTCTCCACTGTGTATATATATATACACCACATTTTATTTATCCATTCATCTGTTGATGGACACCTAGGTTTCTTCCAGATCTTAGCTATTGTAAACAGTGCTGCAACAAACATGGGAGTGCAGATATCTCTTCAATATACTGACTTCCTTTCTTTTGGGTATAGACCAAGCAGTGGGATTGCTGGCTCCTATGGTAGCTCTACTTTTAGTTAATTGAGAAACCTCCAAACTGTTCTCCGTACTGGTTCTACTAATTTGCATTCCTATCAACAGTACACCAGGGCTTCCTTTTCTCCACATCCTTACCAGCACTTGTTAGAGCTTGACATTTTGATAAAAGCCATTTTAACTGGGCTGAGATGATATCTCATTGTAGTTTTCATTTACATTTCTCTGATGACCAGTGATATTGAGCACCTGTTCATATGCTTGTTTGTCATTTGTATGTCTTCTTTTGAGAAATGTCTATTCAAATGCTTTGCCCATTTTAAAATTCGGTTATTAAATTTATTCCTATTGAGTTGTTTGAGCTTCTTATATGTTCTGGTTATGAATTCCTTATCAGATGGGTAGTTTGCAAATATTTCTCCCATTCTGTGGGTTGTGTCTTCACTTTGCCAATTGCATCCTTTGCTGTACAAAAGCTTTTTAACTTGATGTGATCCCATTTGTCCATTTTTGCTTTGGTTGCTTGAGCTTGTGGGTATTGCTCAATAAATGTTTGCCTAGATTAACGTTATGGAAAGTTTCCCAAATGTTTTCTTAAAGTAATTTCATAGTTTGAGCTCTTATATTTAAGTCTAATCCATTTTTATTTGATTTTTGTGTATGGCAAGAGATAAGGATATAGTGTCATGCTTCTGCATGTAGATATCCAGTTTTCTGGTACTATTTTTGAAGAGACTGTCTTTTCCCTAATGTATGTTCTTGTCACCTTTGTCAAAAATAAGTTCATTGTAGGCATGTGGATTTGTTTCTAGGTTCTCTATTCTGCATCATTTGTCCATGTGTTTGTTTTTATGCCAGTACATGCTATTTTGGGTACTGTAGCTCTGTAATATAATTTGAAGACAGATATAATTATTTCAGTTTTGTTCTTTTCAGTCAGGATAGCTTTGTCCTTCCTGGGTCTTATGTGGTTCCATAAAAATTTTAGACTTGTTTTTTTCTATTTCTGAGAAGAATGTTATTGGTATTTTGATAGGAATTGCATTGTGCTTTGGGTAGTATGGACATTTTAACAATATTGATTCTTCCAATCCATGAACATAAAATATCTTTTCATCTTTTAATGACTTCTTCAATTTCTTGCGTTGATATTTTATTGTTTTCATTGTAGATATATTTCACTTCTTTGGTTAATTTCTAGGTATTTAGTTTTGTGTCTGTTGTGAATGGGATTACTGTTTTGTAAAAAGAAGCTTTTCTTCTATTTTGATGTGGGCATTTATAGCTATAAATTTCCCTCAGTACTGTTTTTTCTGTATCCCATAGGTTTTGGTATATTGTGTTTCCATTATCATTTGTGTCATAGAATTTTTCAATTTCCTGCTTAATTTCTTCATTGACCCATTGGTCTTTCAGGAGCATATTGTTTAATTTTCATATGTTTGTACAGTTTTCAAAATTTCTCTTGTTGTTGATTACTACTTTTATTCCATTGTGGTCAGATAAAATGGTTGGTAGGTTGTCATTTTTTTTGAAATTGTTAAAAGATTTGTTTTGTGACTAACGTATATAATATCCTTCAGAATGATTTACGTACTGAAGAGAAAATGTGTACTCTGCTGCTGTTGGGTAAAATGTTGTGTAGATATCTATTAGATCCATTTGTTCTATGGTTCAGATTAAGTCTGATTTTTTTGTTGAGTTTCTGTCTAAGAGAGCTGTCCAATGCTGAAAGTAGAGTGTTGAAGTCTCCAGTTATTATTGTATTGAGGTTTATCTCTGTCTTTAGTTCTAATAATATTTGCTTTATATACCTGAGTGTTACAGTGTTGGGTGGATATATATTTATAAGCATTATATCCTCTTGCTAAACTGATCCCTTTATCAGTATGTAATGACCTTCTTTGGCTCTTCTTACAATTTTTGCCTTGAAAACCATTTTGTCTGATATAAGTATAGCTACTCCTGCTCTTTTTTGGTTTCCATTGGTATGGAATACCTTTTTCCACCTCTTTATTTTCAGTCTGTGTCTGTCCTTATAGGTGAACTGTGTTTCTTGGAAGCCAAAGATCATTGCATCTTGTTTTTTCATCCACTCAGCCACTCTATGTTTTCTGATTGGAGAGTTTAGTCCATTCACATTCAAAGACACTATTGATAAGTAGAGACTTACTCCTCTCCTGTTATTTGTTTTCTGATTGTTTTTGCACTCTTCTTTTCTTTCTTTCCTTTTAGTGAAGGTAATACCTTTTTTTTTTTTTTTTTTTGGTGGTGTGCTTTAATTTCTTGCTTCTTATTTTTTTCTATATCTATTGTAAGATTTTTGGTTTGAGATTACCATGAGGCTTGCAGATACTGTCTTGTAACCCATTGTATTAAACTGATGACAATTTAACACTGATTCCATATAGAAACACACAGAAAGAAAACTAACAATAACTCTACGCTGTATCTTTGTCACTTCACTTTTTAACTTTTTGTTGTTTATCTTTACGTGTTATCGTACTATCTAGTCCTTGAAATGTTTTTGTAGTTATTGCTTTTAGTAATAACTAGTATAACTAGTAATAACTAGACAATGATTAGTATTGTCTTAAGTCTTTCTACTTAAAATAATGTTATTTTATATACCACCATTACAGTGTTATAATATCCTGTTTTTCTGTGTGCTTATTATTACAAGTGAGTTTTGTACCTTCAGATTATCTCTTATTACTCATTGACGTCTTTTTCTTTCAGATTAAAAAATTGGCCTTGAAAAACAGGCATGGTGGCTCATGCCATTACAATCCCAGCATTTTGGGAGGCTGAGGAGAGCAGATCACCTGAGGTCAGGAATTCGAGACCAGCCTGATCAACATGGAGAAACTCCGTCTCTACTAAAAATACAAAAAAAAATTAGCTGGGTGTGGTGGTGCATGCCTGTAATCCCAGCTACTTGGGAGGCTGAGGCAGGAGAATCGCTTGAACCTGGGAGGTGGAGGTTGTGGTGTGCTCAGATCGCACCATTGCACTCTAGCCTGGTCAACAAGAAGGAAACTCTCAAAAAAAAAAAAAAAAAAAAGAGAAAGAAAAAAGAAAAGAAAAGAAAAACTCCTTTCAGCATTTCTTGTAGGATAGGTTTGGTGTCTTACAAGATGTGGAAAAAAAGATCTTTTTGTTGGTCTGGGAAGGTCTTTATTTCTTCTTCATGCTTGAAGGATATTTTCACCAGATATACTATTCTGGGACAAAAGCAATTTTTCTTTCAGCACTTTAAATATGACATGCCACTCTCTCCTGTCCTGTAAGATGTACTGATAACCAGATGTGTTGAAACCCCATTGTATAGTATCTGTTTCTTTTCTCTTGCTGCTTTTAGGGTTCATTTTTATTTTTTTATTTTATTTTTGAGACAGAGTCTTACTCTGTCTCCCAGGCTGGAGTGCAGCAGAGTGATCTTGGCTCACTGCAACCTCCATCTCCCTCGTTTAAGTGATTCTCATGCCTCAGCCTCTGGAGTACCTGGGATTACAGGTGTGTGTGACCATGCCCTGCTAATTTTTTTGTATTTTTAGTAGAAATGGGGTTTCACCACGATGGCCAGGCTGGTCTTGAACTTCTGGCCTCAAGTGATCCACCCACCTCGGCCTCCCAAAGTGCTGGGATTACAGGGGTGAGCCACTGCGCCTGGCCTGGGATCCTTTCTTTTTCCTTGACCTTTGGTAGTTTATTAAATACCTAGAGGCAGTATTCGTTGGATAAACTGCTTGATGTTCTATAACATTCTTGTACTTGAATGTTCCTATCTTCTCTAGGTTTGGGAAGAGCTCTGATAATATCCTTTTGAATAAACTTTCTACCCCAATCTCTTTCTCTACCTCGTCCTAAGGCCAACAGCTCTTAGATTTGCCCTTTTAAGGCTATTTTCTAGCACCTATAGGGATGCTTCATTGTTTTTCATTCTTTTTTCTTTTGTCTCCACTGACTGTATTTTCAAATAGCCTGTCTTTAAGCTCACTAACTCTTCCTTCTGCTTGATCAGTTCTGCTATTAAGAGACTAATGCTTTCTTCAGCTTGTCATTTACATTTTTCAATTCCAGAATTCCTTCTCTGTGTTGTCTTGAATTTCTGTGTTTCTTCCAAACAGCGACCTTGAATTACCTGTCTAAAAGGTCATACATCTATTTCTCCAGGATTGGTTTCTGGTGCCTTATTTAGTTCATTTGATTAGGTCATATTTTCCTGGATGGTGTTGATGCTTGTAGATGTTTGTCTGTGCCTGAACATTGAATAATAATACTATAAAAAAATCTAAGTATTTATTATAGTCTTCACCATCTGGGCTTGTCCTCCTTGGTAATGTTTTTCATGTATTATTAGAGATTTGGGCCCCAAACCCAATAACACTGTGATTTTTGCAGACTTGTAAAAATTTCCTCTTGGTTGACTTGGATAAGCTCCAGACATCTCTGGATTACCAGGTAGAATTTCGTTCTTCTCCCTAACTTTCTACCAAGCAAATGAAGTCTCTCTCTCCATGCTGAACCACCTGGAGCTGGGGCTGTAGTGATGTGATTACCCCTGTGGCCGCCACAACTGGGATTGCACTGGGTCACATCTGAAGTGAGCACAGCACTGGGCCTTGCCCAAGGCCCTTGCCTTCATGGCAGTGAGTTCTCCCAAGCTCCTACAGGTGTCCAGAGATGCTGCCTGGAAACCAGGGCTTTGATTAGAAAACCTTAGCAGTTTACCTGATGTTCTATTCTATCGTGGCTAAAAGTGGCACTCATACCACAATACGAAGTCCTCCCTGCCCTTCCCTTCTCTTTTCATAGGCAGAGGAGCCTCTCTCTGTGGCCACCATCACCACCAGTCAACGGGGGTTCTGCGAGGCCACCAGTTATGTTCACTTAAAGCCCAAGGGCTCTTCCATCAGCCTGTGGTGAATGCTGCCAGACTGACCTGAGACTCACCTTTCAGAGCAGAGCAGTAAGCTCCCAACTGCCCCAGATCAGGTCCAGAAATTGTTTACATGAGGAAAATTAATCTAAAATGATGTGATAAAATATGCCTTTACTCCTGTAAGTGTTATCTTCCACAAGTGTTTAATATTTAATGAGAACATTTTAAAAATATTTTAAATGTTTAAATGTTTATTTAAACATTTTCTTTGTTTTTTTATTCATGGGAAAACTGTATCCAAAAGGACTTGATCTGCTTTTAGGTACTAATGGTAGAATGAAGAGCAGTAGATTTGGTGAGACCAATTCCTGTAAGCTCATGCCGACATTTCCTCTACCATATGGCTGGTATTTCATATAGCCATAGAAACTGTTAGAGCTAAGCCGAATAATGATCTCATTTGGACACATCTAACTCTGCCATTTTTGTGTGGACATGGCCTTGGCCAATAGTGATTTGATTTTAGATGGAGTCTGACAAAAGGCAGAATGTGAAGGAGGTGAAATACAAGTAGACTCACAACGAATTAGATGTACCGTATTTCTTTCCTGTCAGGCCTAAAAGTTGTGAGCTGCTTGAAAAGGCAGAAAACTAAAATGGAAGAAAGGTCTGAGAACTCAGAAGCCTCAGTGAGAAAATGCCACTGCTAAAAGAGAAATGACCTTTATGGATTTTGCTCTTCATATTTTGTTAACTGCCTTAGGAGCTAAATTTTGAAAAGAATAGCATGAATGTTCTTATTTCTAGCCTTGTTAAAGAGCTTTTTTGTTAAACAATTTTAATGCTAAGGTTAATTAGGAAAGAAGGCACAGGGAATCCATTTTTGTTTCTAAGAATGAACAGTTAAGTGGTAAAAGATAAGCCAAAGAGAAGACAGACTCTTTTGCAATATTTTTTGTTTTTTGCTTTCCTGATTTTAGTTTTCTATAAAAACCTCTGCCTCTCAAGGTCTATAAAATCATTTCATTATATCTTGTATCATATTTTTTAGGTCAACAAGAAAATAGTGTTCTCTCAGTATTCATTTGATGAACAAAAAAAGTTACGTAAAAAAAGTAGCCTGTCTCTTTTTTCCCTAATCTGGTAGCTTCTATTTCTACATGCAATTTCTTATATTTGCCCTGTTTCAGCTGCTAGATTTTCAAGAGTAAAATCTGAGAATGGACCAAAAGTTAATGCTAATTAGAAAATGAAACCATTAATGTTGAGATCTTTAAAAGTTTAAATTTTTGAAGATCCTTGTAACTTTCTCTGATAAAGAACACATACATTCTTGATGAAAAGGCACAGAAGAGGAAGAATTTGAATCCCCTTTTTCTTGGGTCTTGAGTGCTTTCTAACTGATTAAAAGGAATAATGAGACTATCTTACTGTTAAGTGACAATATGTGTTTTTATTTTAAGTACATAATTATGTTTTCTTAAATTATCCCCAACTTCAAACTCATCCCTACTTCACCTTGCTTCCCTAATTCCTGTCTAATCTTAGATTTAGGGTTAATTTTTCTTTTTCTGAAGATTTCTTTGAATTCCTTGGTATGAATACATTTTAATACTAGCACATATTTTTGATTTAATTATTTTTATCTTAATTATTTCAAGTCTAAATCTTTCTCTTCAGTGACACTCCTTAAAATCAGAATCCATATCATAAATAGGGGGTAATTACACAATTTCAAAAATATCCCCCAAAGATGCCTTGAACTCTCAAACTATATTTAATATCTTTAATCTCCTAAGTAAGTGAGACTCCTTCTGCTGAAAATAGTCAATTTGATCAAAATATGTGAGATTATTTTCATTAAGTGATTTGTAGTATAGAAACTTTTAAGATATTTTTAAATGTAATTTGAAATAGAAATGGAGGCTTACTGAAGGCCCTGAGTGTTTTAGGACAATGGACAAACTATGATAATTGTAAGTGAACAAAACATTAGTGACAGTTTTCCAATTTTATTTATGCTTTGATCACCTACAACTGCTAGTGTAGGCATCAATACATTCTTGAATGAAAATCATTCAAGCATTGCATCATGGCTAGTTTATATTTCTTTTTAAAAATATAAAAAAAACTCTCTAATTGAAAAGAGAAACATAGGTCAACCTTTCTATGCTGTTGTAATTTCTCATATAAGCAGATTTTTTTCTTTTCTTTTTTTTTTTTATTTTTTTGAGACAGGATCTCATTCTATCACCCAGGCTGGAGTGCAGTGGTGTGATCATGGCTCACTTCAACCTTGGCCTCCTGGGTTCAAGCAATCCTCCCACCTCAGCCTCCTGAGTTGTTGGGACCATGCCTGGATAATTTTTGTAATTTTTTTGGAGACAAGATTTCGCTGTGTTGCCCAGGCTGGTCTTGAACTTCTAAGCTCAAATAGGCCACCTGCCTCAGCCTCACAAAGTGCTGGGATTACAGGCAGTAAGTATTTTTTCAGTGTTAAACACTTAAAAGTAAAAGTTTTTTTCTTTTTCTCCAAATTTATTTTTTAATTGACATATAAATTTTTATGTATTTATTGTGTACAACGTGATGTTTTAAAGTATATATACATTGTAGACTGGTTAAGTATAGCTAATTAACTAATTACCTTGCATAGTTATCATTTTTGTGTTAAGAATAATTCAAATCCACACTTTCAGCATTTTTTAAGAATATAATATATTGTCATTAACTATAGTCACCATGCTATACAGTAAGTCCCTTAAACTTCTTTCCCCTATCAAACTGTGAATGTGTATTCTTTGACAAACATCTCTCCAACCCCTTCCACCCTCTAACTACCCACAGATTCTGGTAACCATCATTCTGCTTTCTACTATTTTGAGATCCATTGTTTTAGATTCCACATATGAATGAGATCATGTGGTATTTGTGTTTCTGTGCCTTGCATTTTTCCCGTAACATAATGTTCTCTAGGTTTACCCATTTGTGCCTAATGACAGGATTTCCTTCTCGTTTCATGGATGAATAATATTTCATTGTGTATATAAATCACATTTTCTTTATCCATCCTTTCATCGATAGTCACAATATGATTCCATATTGTGCCTATCATGAGTAAAGTTGTAATAAGCATGCAAGTGCAGATATCTCTTCAACATGTTGATTTGCATACGTCCTGATGATTAAGTGTGATGTTCAGCACTATTTTATACACTTGTCAGTCATTTGCTTGTCTTCTTCTCAGAAAGGTCTATTCAGGTAATTTGTCAACTTTAAAATCAGGTTATTTGTTTTCTTGCTATAGTTGTTTGAGTTCCCTGTATAGATTGGATATTAACCCCTTATCAGATGTATAATTTCAATTATTTTCTCTCGTTTTGTGTTGGCTCTCTTCACTCTGGATTTTTTCCTTAGCTGTGCAGAAGCTTTTTAATTTTATGTAATCTCATTTGTCTATGAAGAGACTGTCATTTTCTGATTGTCTGTTTTTGGCATCTTTGTCAAGATGCAGTTGGCTGTGAATGTATGAATTTATTTCTGAGCACTTTATTCTCTTCCATTTGTCTATGTGTTTGTTTTTATGTCAGTTCCATGTTGTTTTGGTTACTCAAGCTTTGTAGTATATTTTGAAGTTAGGTAGCGTGATGTCTCCAGCTTTGTTCTTTTTGCACAAGACTGCTTTGGCTGTTAAGGGTCTTTTGTGTTTTCATATGAATTTTAGAACTGATTTTTTTTCTATTTCTGTAAAGAATGTCATTGGCATTTTGAACCTGTAGATTGCTTTGTTTAGTATAGACATTTTACCAATATTAATGTTTCCAATCCTAACCATGAGAAATCTTTCTATTTATTTGTGTATTCTTCAGATTATTTCATCAATGGTCTATAATTTTCAGTGTATGCATCTTTCACCTCATTGGTTAAATTTATTCCAAGGCATTTTATCTTTTTTGTAGCTATTGTAAACTGGACTTTTGAAAATTTATTCTTCAGATAGTTCACTGTTAATGTATAAAAGTGCTATTGATTGGCCAGGCATGGTGGCTCACGCCTGTAATCCCTGCGCTTTGGAAGGCCGAGGCAGGCAGATCACGAGGTCAAGAGATTGAGACCATCCTGGCCAACATGGTGAAACCCCGTCTCTACTGAAAATACAAAAGTTAGCTGGGCGTGGTGGCACGCGCCTGCAGTCCCAGCTACTCGGAAGCCTGAGGCAAGAGAATCGCTTGAACCTGGGAGGCGGAGATTGCAGTGAGCCAAGATCGCACCACTGCACTCCAGCCTGGAAATAGAGTGAAACTCCGTCTCAAAAAAAAAAAAAAAGTGCTACTGATTTTTTTTGAATGTTGATTTTGTTCACCATTGTACAAGTTTACTTTGTTTATTGATTCTAACAATTTTTTAATGGCGCCTTGAGGGTTTTCTATGAATATATGATCATGTTATTTGCAAACAGGCACATTTTAACCTCTTTTCCAATTTGGATGCCTTTTATTTCTCTCTTGCTTAATTGCTCTAGCTAGGACTCACTTCCAGTACTATGTTGAATGACAGTAGTTAGAGTGGGCATCTTTGTATTTTTCCAGATCTTAGAATAAAAGTTTCAACTGTCTTCATTCAGTATGATGTTAGCTGTCAGTTTGTCATATATGGTTTTTATTTATATTCCTTCTACATCAAATTTGTTGATGGTTTTTATGAAGAAGCAATGTTTTGCCTTTTCTATTTTTTTCTGCACCTATTGAAGCGATCCAATGGGTTTTTTCTTCATTATGTTAATATTATGTATCACATATATTAATTTGTGTATGTCATACCATCTTTGCACCACTAAGATGAATCCCCCTTATTCTTTAAAAGTAAATGAACTTTTTAATGTGCTGTTGAATTTGGTTTGCTAGTATTTTGTTGAGAATTTTGCATGTATATTCAGAGATATCAGCCTGTAGTTTTCTCTTTGTGTTGTACCTTTGACTGGTTTTGGTATTAGAGTAATGCTGGGAAATATTCTCTCCTCTTCAACATTTTGGAAGAGTTTGAGAAGAATTGGTTTTAGTTCGTCATTAAAGGTTTAGTAGTTAAATGTTCAGTACTTACGCCGTTAGAACTTTTTTTTTTTTTTTCCTTTGGTGGGAGACTTTTTGTTACTGATTGCATGTCCTTATTTGTTATTGGTCTTCTCAGATTTTCTATTTCTTCATAATGTAATCTTGATAGATTTTATGTGTCCAGAGATTTTATCCGTTTTTTTCTAAGTTATCCAACTTTTTTGGCATATAGTTGTTTACAATAGTCTTTTTTTTTTTTTTTTTAGACGCAGTCTTGCTCTGTCTCCCAGGCTGCAGTACAGTGGTGTGATCTTGCTCACTGCAACCTCCACCTCCCAAGTTCAGGTGATTTTCCCACCTCAGCCTCCACAGTAGCTGGGACTACAGGCACGCACCACCACTCCCAGCTAATTGTTTTGTGTTTTTAGTAGAGACGAGGTTTCACCATGTTGGCCACTCCTGACCTCAAGTCATCTGCCTGCCTCACCCTCTCAAAGTGCTGGGATTACAGGTGTAAGCCACCACACTTGGCCTCATAATGGTCTCTTATGATTCTTCATATTCCTGTGGTATCAGTTGTTTGTCTCCTTTGTCATCACTTATTTACTAGTTTTGACTTTTTTTTTTTTTTTTTTTGCCCAGGCTGGAGTGCAGTGGTGCGATGCTGGCTCACTGCAAGCTCCGCCTCCTGGGGTCACGCCATTCTCCTGCCTCAGCCTCCCGAGTAGCTGGGACTACAGGTGCCGGCCGCCATGCCAGGCTAATTTTTTTGCATTTTTGGTAGAGACGGGGTTTCACCCTGTTAGCCAGGATGGTCTCGATCTCTTGACCTTGTGATCCCCCCACCTCGGCCTCCCAAAGTGCTGGGATTACAGGCGTGAGCCACTGCACCCAGCCTTTTTTTTTTTTTAATTATACTTTAAGTTCTGGGGTACATGTGTACAATGTGCAGATTTGTTACATAGATATACATGTGCCATGTTGGTTTGTTGCACCCATTAACTCGTCATTTACATTAGGTATCTCTCCTAATGCTATCCCTCCACCATCACCCCACCAAACAACAGGCCCGGATATGTGATGTTCCCCACCCTGTGTCCAAGTGTTCTCATTGTTCAATTCCTACCTATGAGTGAGAACTTGCAGTGTTTGGTTTTCTGTCCTTGCGATAGTTTGCTCAGAATGATGGTTTCCAGCTTTATCCATGATTCTTTCAAGAAAAGTTACTCTTCGTTTTGTTTATCTTTTTATTTATTTTTTACTCCTTTATTTATAGTATAATCTGACTATTTCCTTCCTTCTATTAATTTTGGGCTTAGTTTGTTTATTTCTGTAGATCCTTTAGTTGCAATATTAGGCTTTTTTTTTGAAATCTTTCTCTTTTTTTTTGCTATAAGTGTCTATTGCTCTAAACTTCCCTCTTAGAACTGCATTTACTGCATCCCATTGATTTTGTATGAATTTTTTTTTCCATTTTTGTTTGTCCCCCCAAAATTTTTTAAATTTCTTTTTAATGTCTTAATTGACCCATTAGTTATTCAGGAACATGTTGTTTAATTTTCACATATTTGTAAATTTTAATAATTTGAGCATTTTTAAAATTTATCGTTCTGTTATTGATGTCTAGTTTTATACTGTTGTGGTCAGAAAAAATATTCGATATAATTTCAATATTTTAAAATGTGTTAGGACTTATTTTGTGGCCTAACATATGATCTATGCTGTACAATTCTCAATGTGCAGTTTAGAATAATATATAGCCTGCAATTGTTGGATGGAATAGTCTATATATTTCTGTTAGGTCTACTAGGCCTAGAAGGTAGTTTAAGTCTGAAGTTTCCCTACTGATTTTCTGACTGGATGATCTGTCCACTGCTGAAAATGGAGTGTTAACGTCCCCTAACGTGATTGTGTGACTATGTCTTCCTTAAGATTTATTATTTTTTTGCTTTATGTATTTAAGTGCTTGAATCTTGAGCACATATGTGTACATATATATGTAAATGAATATATAAATTCATACACATGTATATATACATATTTGCAACTGAAAAGCAAAAGAGAAGAGGAGTAGCTATACTTATCCCAGATAAAATAGACTTTACATCAAAAAATATAAAAAGGAACAAGGTCATTATATGATAAAGGGTTCAGTTCAGCAAGAAGATATAATTGTATATATATGTGTGTATATATACATGTATACAATCTTGAATATATATTTACATACTCTTTGGTGGGATATATTGTATTACTGATTCCATCTCCTTACTTGTTATTGGTCTTTTCAGGATTTCTGTTTCTTCATAATACAATCTTGGTAGGTTATATGTGTCCAGAAATTTATCAAATTTTTCATGTACTCAAGATTGTATTTTGTATATAAATATATACAATTGTATTTTCTTGCTGAATTGACCCCTTTATCATTATATAATGGCATTCTTTGTTTCTTCTTACAGTTTTTGATAAAAAACCTATTTTATCTGCTATAAGTATAGCTATTCCTCTTCTCTTTTGCTTTTCATTTGCATGGACTATGTTTTTCTATCTCTTCATGGTTAGTCTATATGTGTTCCCAAAGGTGAAGTTAGTCTCTTGTAGGTAAGAAATTTTTAATATCATTTCATTAATTTTTTTTAGGTTTTCTTATAAATTCTTTTGTTCTTTCCTATTTTTTTACTTTCTTTGTGGGTAAGTAATTTTCTTAGTAGTATGTGTGATTCCTTGTTTTTTATTTTTTGTGTATCTATTATAGGTTTTTGTTTTGTAGTTACCATAAGGCTTACAAAAAATCTTACAGCTGTAACCATTATTTTAAACAGAAACAACTTAGCTTTTTTTACAAAAGAAAGTACATTTTCACTCCATTCCCCTTTCGTTTCGAATTTTAGATGTCACTATTTACATCTACTTATATTTTATATCCCTTAACAAACTATTGTACTTAACTATTTTTAGTAGTTTTTTTCCTTTTAACCTTCATGCTAAAGCTATGTGATGTAGACATAATCATTACAGTATTATTCTAAATTTAACTGTGTACTTATTTTTGCAAATAAATTATATGCTTTCAAAAGTGTTTGTGTTACTCAGTAGCCTTATTTTCATTGAGCTTAAAGAACTCCCTTTAGCTTTTCTTATAAGAAAAATCAGGTGGTTGTGAACCCCACCAACCAAGAGTTTCACCAGCTCTTAATAATCAACTTTTGATTGGGAAGTTTATCTCTGTTTTGTACCTGAAGGGTAGCTTTGCTGGGCACAGTATTCTTGATTGGCATTATTTTTTCCTTCAGCACTTTAAATATATATCATCCCACTCCCTCTTGGCCTTAAGGTTCTTGCTTAAAATTCTGCTGCTAGGTATATTGAACCTCCCTTGTATGTTATTTGCCTCTTCTCACTTGCTGTTTTCAGAATCTTCTTTTCGTCTCATTCTTTGAAAGTTTGATTCTGGCCAGGAGTGGAGGCTCAGGTCTGTAATCCCAGCACTTTGGGGGCTGAGGTGGGTGGATCACTTGAGGCCAGGAGTTTGAGACTAACCTGGCCAACATCGCAAAACCCCATCTCTACCAAAAATACAAAAATTAGCTGGGCGTGGGGGCATGTCCCTGTAATCCAAGCTACTCAGGAGGCTGAGGTAAGAGAATCACTTGAACCTGGGAGGCAGAGGTTACAGTGGGCTGAGATTGTGCCACTGCGCTACAGGCTGGGCAACAGAGCCAGACTGTCTCAAAACAAAAACCAAAACAAACACAAACAAACAAACAAAAAAACACAACAAAAACTTTGATTAAAATACATCTTGAGGTAGTCTTATTTGGATTTCATCTGATTGCTGACCTTTGACCTTCATGTGCCTGGATATTTACATCTTTCTACAGATTTAAAACATTTTCCGATTTATTTCTTTAAACATTATATGCCTTTGTTTTTCTCTATTCCCTCTTGAACTCCAATAACTACAATTGTTGCTCTTCTGTTGCCATAAATCCTACAAACTCTCTTCATTCCTTTTTGATCTTTTTTTCTCCTCTGACTATATATTTTCTAATAGCCTAATGGTAAGTCTACAGATTCTTTCTTCTGCTTGACTCATTCTGCTACTGATGCTCTTTGTTGCCTTTCTCATTTAGTTCATTGTATTTTATTTCAGCTCCAAGATTTCTGTTTGATTTTATTATATTAATCTCTGTTAAATGTCTCATTCTTTTCACTCATTGTTTTCCTCATCCTATTGATTTTTTTCTGTGCAGGGGTGTGTGTGTGTGTGTGTGTGTGTGTGTGTTTTAAAGTTTGATGGTCTTTCTTAAAACCATTATTTTGAATGGCTTGTTGGGCAGTTTATACATCTTTTTCTCTTTGAGTTAATCATTGGTACTTTATTTTGTGCAGTTGTTGACATATTTCCTTGATTACTCTTAATCTTTGTGGTTATGCATCATTGTCTGCACATTGAAGATTCAAAGTAGGTATTTAGTAGAGTCTTCACAATCTGGCATTGTCTGAAAACCCCATTCAATGGTAAGCCTGTACAAAGATTCTGGGAAGGACTATGTCATAGTCCCTAAGCCTGCGACCACTGAAAACAGTGCCATTGCAGTGCTAGGGGTTTCACTAAGTGTAAGACCATCGCTGTTGGTTTAGCACCAAGATGGAATTCTGTATCTATCAAATCTAGCACTGCACCACTGCACCCAAAGCATCTTTCACTGTGCCGAAAGCCCATAGTCACTGAGGCCAGTGCAGCACTCTGCTGAAGTCCGCAGCTGCTGAGACCTGCCTATCGCTGTGGATTATTTGAAGCCCAAGGCCACTGTAGTCAGCTGACAGTGATATCGGCAGGAACCTATCTATTTCACTGGGGCTATGGCTCCCTACCTAATGTGAAAGCAGGCCTTGTGGCTCAGTCCATGCTACTGGCCTGCATTCGGGGTCATGCAGTTCTCCCTAGTGTTGGGTTCTACTATGGTGGGCCCAGTGTTGTGGACCAACATGAAGCCTTAGGCTCACTTTCCTCTTTTTCTCCCAAGTGAACAGTATATGTCTCCTGGTGCTGCAGTGAGAAAGAGGTGATGCAACTAATGTAAAATTATCCCTCCTGCCATCTTCAATGTGTCTTTTCTCATTTTCATGCTATAACAAAGTACTCTGATTTATCATCTGGCTTCTTTAGCTCTTAATGATATTTTGGGACACAGATAGTTGTTCAAATTGATATTTCTGTGAGGGAATAATCGATGGGGAGTTATATTCCACCATGTTATCTTCAACAACAACAAAAAAGTCTAGAAGATTTTTCTTTATTTCAGGAAATGGAAGTTGTATATCAAAAAAATTTTGGCATCAAATTCTTAAGAAATTCTTGAGGTTTTTTGTAAAGTTGATACTCTGATTATGTATGCATTTAGAGTGGGGCTACAGTAAAGTAATATAACATATTATGAAAATAAAATTAAAAATTTTCAAAATATTTAAGGACATGAGATTATTTAGGATCTGTTCATGAAAATTTCATTTGAAATTTGGAGACAAAGTTTAACTACTAGTTTTAAGGATTAAGGAAGGTAAAAGCAACTAATTTGTTGTAAGAGTTAAGTAACTTCATCATTAAGAGTTTTTACCTTTTGACTTGTCTTTAGCAAAACCTGACTTCCTTTAGACAAGAGTGTTGTTACCACAATTCAAACTCTCTTTGTCTTGGTGACTGCTGCTATTCTGAGAAATGAGAATGGCACTAGTAAGACCAAAAGGTCATGATCAAACCTTAAATGAACTTAAGAATTATGATCCAAATTGGGTTTGCTAATTAATTAGAGAACTAATACATTATAACATTGATATTTGTCATCTTTCTATCATTAACCTTTATGCTCCAGCTAGATGTCAGTAAGAGAAGACATTAATGTCAGATTCACCAACATTTAGAGACAGATTCATATTCTTTATTGTGCTAATTTCCTTTTTAAATAGAAAGTAAGGAGCAGTAAGAAACCTTGGTTCACAGCTCTTCTTCTTCCTTGAGCAAGAGCACATAACCAAGTGACTGTAAAAGAGTGGAAGCCGTGGACAACTGGGAAAATATCTCTTCTATTTCCACAGTTGCTTCCATGGACATATTTGGCAGAGTTTCTATGCCATTTTTCCCTGCCCACACAAATGTTGGGAGTGGACATTAAAGAGCCCTACAAGCGTTACATGGTAACAATGATGACAATATCCGACACTCAAATTGCTGACAACGTAGCAGCGCATTAATGTTGAAGTGTTTGGTGATTGGAAAGAAATCCATTTGCACCTATTCTCACAGATATTAAGAATTTTAAATTTTCTTCAGAGTTCTTCTCTTCTATAAAAAATTATACTAGCACATAAAGGAAATATTTACTGAAATATGTTGTTTTGTCATTTACAAAGTGAGTTACATTAAAAATAATTAAAGTGAATAATCTTTTACTTATTCCTCGCTGCATACAACTCTCAGGTAATCTGTTTTAGTTACAGTACCTCCTTTTATTGATATTATTTATTTGATCACATTCCATTTACCATTTCTGCAAAAATCTAATGTCAATGTGAATTAAATTCCCTTTATATTTCAAAGAGATTTGCCTTCAATGATCTTCAATGATGTATGTTAAAACTAGCAATTGATGAGTTAGAAATAGAAGAATATTATAAATTATATATTACTCACATATATTATTATAGTAATAAATATACTGAAATATTAATATATTATATATTAAATATGTATATTTATATATTTAAATAATATACTCTCCAATTTATATGCACTACCACTCATTTTATATATAATAAAATTTTATATAATATAAAAATATGTAAAATGTATTATATTATATATATTATTTATGATATATATAAAATATAAAATATATAAAAATATATAAAAGAAAATCACTCATTTTATATATAATAAAATTTTATATAATATGTAAAATATATTCATATTTACATATTTTATATAACATAAATTTATAAAATATATTTTATATAAATATATAAATATAATATTGATATTTATTCATATATTTATGTGTAATAATTATATAGTATAATATATAACATATAATACATTATATATAGCATACAATGTCATATTACACATAATATATAATATTATATTAAGTTAATAATATTAATAGTGATATATTAATTATAATATCAATATGATGTATTATTAATATTAAACACATCAATTAATATTTATTAACACTAATTTTAATGTAATATATAATATCAATGTTAGTATGATATTACATATTATATAAAATAATATTTAAATTATATGTAATATAATTCCATATTTTAGTATATGTTAGTATATATACTGATATATACATATACACAAATATATATTTAAGTGAGTGATACTCTTTTTCTGTATATAAATATTTTCCATTGTTTTGGGTATTACTATTGATACATATTATCCCTTACTAATTCAGTCGTGCATTGTGATATAGTCACATTTTTATCTAGCAATAAAGATAATTATATTTGGTAATGTTTATCTTTTATTATAAAGACTATGGCTATTGTTTCTTTAACTAGGTTTTTAAAATATGGAATGTGTAACGCAAATGCAATGCTTAAATTAGTCTTTTGTCAGGTGCTTATTAGAAATAGGTTGAGATGGTGAGTTGACACAGTAAATACTCTGTATTACCTCTCTTTGATATACCACTTCAGGTTTATCTGTTTGGGAATCATTTACAGAGTGATTGTCCATTTGATGTTGTAACAGTCAATTTCCCCTTATAATAAATACTTATCTGATGTTTAGCTATTGTTATTCACCATAAGGTTACTTAGCACCTGAAATAAGTCATGTGGCCTTGCCAGATTTAACTAAACTCTTTATTAATTTAGATGCAATTAAAGATTAGAATCACTTTTGCAGGAAAGTAATTTAATTCCATGCTACCTAGGAAACTAAAGAAGCTCTTTGATTTTGTAATCCAAGAAAATTCTTTAAACAATTTGACTAACTGCAAACCAGCAAGTATGTGACTAATCAGATTCTTATCTTTTATCTTCTAATATGACTAGAACTGAACCAGCAGCTTCTTCTTTTGTTCTAATAAAGAAAATAAAAATAAAACTATTCATGATATTTTGTAAAGCTTCCCTTTTTTCCTGATTATTTATAAATTTGATATTTATATTCACCAGAATGTGTTAATGCAATTATATGTAAATAGAAAGACACAGATGAGCTGCTGAATACTAATGCTTCACACGCGTTCGGGTATTCAGGTAGGTAGGGTATGGAAATATACATTATTCTGGTTTGAATAATCGAAGTAGTATTTCTACTTATTTATTTCTCCCAAGTATTCTTAAGTGTGTGTGTGCGTGTATATATGTGTGTGTGTGTGTGTGTGTGTGTGTGTGTGTAACTACATATATATTCATTTTGAATGAATATGTATAGAGAGAGAAATAGAAATTTCTATAGGTGGTATAAAAATTGATGCTCTGTGTTAAAATGTTTTCTTATTTTTCCACATCCTTGTCATGCAGTCTTAAGGTTTTGGAGGGTAGTTCTATGAAGTTATCAAAATGATGGCAATCTTCTTTACCCATATTTTGTCCTACAATTATCTAATAATATAAGATATGTTGCTTTGACACATAATTTTCCTGTTAAGATTAAATATTATGCTCAATTCAGTATGTTCTGAGGTAATAAAGGGGGATTTTTAGTCTTCTATCATCCCATTTTCGGAAACATGGAATGCTAGGGCATCTGAAAATCCCCCTTTTCCCCCTTAATATTAAAAGTGAGCCTCAGATGATGAACGTATCACTGAAACATTTTCAGATATCATGTTAACTTTTATCCTTCCTACTTATTTCAGGCTGGAAATTTTCCCAGAAATAAACTGACTTTTTTTTTTTACAGTAGGGAAAAGCTCCACCCTTTAAAGTCTTCAGTAAGTCTCGATTCTGTAATAATCATTAAAGGTATGTGATGATGCTTAGTTGAACTTGGTAAGTTTCTTGTATCTTTTCCATAAGTCTTCTAAGTTCCTCTCAAGCTATTTTAAGAGGCTTAATGAGTCTATAACAGATTATTTTTCCTTCTATTTCTCATATAAACATGCAAACAGGCCTCTCCATATAGAGGGAGTATATGCATACGAATCAGTTGATTCTAACGTACAATACTTTCAGGTATGTAGGAAAGGCCTATATAGAAGGGTATTGAGGATGGACTACAGCCAATAGCCAGTAAGATATTGAGGCCCTCAGTCCAAAATTCCACAAAAAATTAAGTGCTGCCCATAACCACATGAGCTTGAAAGCAGATCATTTCCAAGTGGAGACTCAGTGGTACCAAAGCCTAGTGCAGAACCCTGACTGCAGCCTTATAAGAACTTGTATGCAGAGGACCCAGTTATGCTATACTCTGGCACTTGCCTCACATAAATCATGTCATCCTCAATTGTTTTCTCTCAGAACCACTTGGCTTTCTAACCTTGCCTCCCCACTCTCACCCCTAGGATCATCACACCCATCAATTCCTGTAGCAAGAAATATCTGGGGGAAATTGTTTCCTTTTTTTCTATTTTTACACAAACTATGAAATAATAAATATATGTAATTAGTCACTAATTTTGTGGTAATATTGTTATGTAGCAATAGAAATGAATATCCGCTGTCCTCCTATGGACATTTTCCCTCTCATAGTCTATTCTCCATAGAGCAGGTAAGTGATTTTTTTTAACTAAGTTATTACCAAACAATCTTAGTTGTTTATATTTATTTATTTATTAACTGAAAAATGTTTAACTCCTCTTTTTTTGTACTAAACTGTACTTTAAGACTGAAGGTATAAATATAAGCAGCTATGTACTTACCTGTACTTGTATTTCCATTTACTTATCCCCATTCAGTTTTCAATGCAATGAAATTTATTACTCTACTCAATTGTCTCTTGTCACATTTGAGTTTCTAAAATCTATTAAAACTAGCTTTTTCATTTAAGTCATTAGTGTTCTTCCAATTTGTCTTTTCACTTCAAACATCATCCTACCTGTTTTTAAGAATTAAAGTTTTTGCCTATATTCTCCTTGAACTAATCTCTTTCTTTGATTACTACAACATGCTATCTTATTTTTTCTTTCATTCTCTGGCTTTTTGTTCTTAGCCTTTTATTAAAAGGAACGAGTTTCACTTTCAAATCAACTTATTGATCTATTAATGCAGGAATCCATGAATAAATTAATCTATTTATGAGGGCAGGCCCCTCATGATCAAATCACTTTTTAAAGACCATGTTGGGGATTACATTACCAATGGATGTGAGGGTGCTCTGGCTATGACATCGTCACCTGATCGATCATCATGATTGAATTGGCCAATGTGGCTGGCTAGGCAGGTGTCCCTTTCCTCACTCACTGCTCCATGTTCATTTCTCCAGAATCTGTGCGCTCAGTTAAAGAGGATGACCTTCCCTGTAG
Source organism: Hylobates moloch (assembly GCF_009828535.3). Classification (NCBI taxonomy): domain Eukaryota; kingdom Metazoa; phylum Chordata; class Mammalia; order Primates; family Hylobatidae; genus Hylobates; species Hylobates moloch. Next base: position 71,214,761 of record NW_026652279.1, on the reverse strand, counting down.
AGGATGACCTTCCTTGATAGAGGAGGACCTTCCCTGTAGAGAATGACCTTCCCTGTAGAGGATGACCTTCCCTGTAGAGGATGACCTTCCTTGATAGAGGAGGACCTTCCCTGTAGAGAATGACCTTCCCTGTAGAGGATGACCTTCCCTGTAGAGGATGACCTTCCCTGATAGAGGATGACCTTCCCTGTAGAGGATGACCTTCCCTGTAGAGGATGACCTTCCTTGATAGAGGAGGACCTTCTTTGGTCAAGGGTATATAAACAGCTGTCCTCCCCTGCTACAACCTCCAAACAAACTCTCAAGGTCCATAAGTTTCCAACACATGAAACCTGGGGATATTAAAACCACAGCATCCACCAACTACCCAAGCCGTCCAAGTCAGATCCTTCTGTGTCATCCCCAATTATTTTCTCTCAGAACTACTTAGCTCTCTGACCTTGCCTCTCCACCATCACCCCCAGGATCATTACACCTGTCAATTCTTATAGTAAGAAACATCTGGGAAATTTGTTTCCTTCTTTATATTCTTATTTCCATTGGTGAGTTTTGGCCTAAGTCATTCCAGTGGATGTTAAAATATTTTCTCTCTCTGTAGTTTGCTTCCTTCCTCCTTGCTTCCTACTCATTTTCTACACTATTGTCAGATTGATGCTGCAGACATGTAAACCAGTCTAATCATCTCTCGTTACTCATATGCAAATTATTATAGTGTTCAAATGTCTTAATGTTGCTATGTAAGATGATTTATAAACATAATTACTCCTGGCTTTTTCTCTTGTTATTCTTCCATTTATATGTCCTAAGTTACCCAGTATCCTCTTCCTCACCTCAGTGCTTTGCATATACCCCTTTTTCTTACTCACAGACATTCTACCTTGTCTCTTGACTTATTCTTACTGTCTCGGAGGAGGAGAAAAACAGTTTCCTTCCTTAGAGACTACTGAGATATTTCCTTCTATGCCTTCTTTCCTTGTTGAGTCAAATTTTCTCATTATGCTTTCAAAACATACTGTTTACATATTAATTATAACACTGAATGTACTTTATTTCAGATGTTTGCTTAGTTTTTACCCCTTTTGATTAAGATAACTAAGATAATTTTTTTTTTTTTTTTTGAGACAGAGTCTTGATCTATCACTAAGGCTGGAGTGTGGTGGCACAATCCCAGCTCACTGCAACCTCCACCTCCTGTGTTCAAGAAATTCTCCTGTCTCAGCCTCCTGAGTAGCTGGGATTACAGGTGTGCACCATCATGCCCAGCTCATTTTTTTTTTCTTTTAGTAGACATGAGGTTTTGCCATCTTGGCCAGGCTGGTCTCGAACTCCTGACCTCAGGTGATCTGCCTGCCTCGGTCTCCCAAAGTGCTAGAATTATAGGTGTGAGTCACTACGCCTGTCCACATAGGTATAAATTTCTAAATCATTCATTAACACCTAGTTTCTGGCACATAGTAGGGACCAAATAAACATTTTCTAGCTTTAAGTCATAACACATGAATTTTTTTTTTTTTTTTTGAGACAGAGTCTCACTCTGTCGCCCTGGCTGGAGTGCAGTGGCACGACCTTGGCTTGCTGCAACCTCCGCCTCCCAGGTTCAAGCGATTCTCCTTCCTCAGCCTCCCCAGTAGCTGGGATTACAGGCACCACCAGCAAGCCCAGCTAATTTTTTTTTTTTTTTAGTACAAATACACCATGTATTTCACCATGGTGTATTTGTATACACCATGTTAGCCAAGCTGATCTGAAACTCCTGACCTCAAGTGATCTGTCCACCTCGGCCTCCCAAAATGCTAGGATTACACCTGGCCTAAATTCTTTATTAGTCATTGATAGCCTAGCCCAAAAGAATTATTTCTGTAAATTACCAGCTACTTAGCAAGGATAAAATGATGTGGGAAACAGGGCAAAAGAGTTTGAATGAAGGAGAAAGAGTCTTGAATGTGGAAAGGTAGGCCAGAATGGTAGAACAGTACAGCATTGAAGGGTACTGGTACAACAGACTGGACAAGGGAGAAAGGATATGGAAGAATAGGAAGAGAATCACACAGAGAAGGATGGAGTGCTGCTAATGAAACACTCAATGGGCTTTTTCTACTTCACAAACCTTCAGGTCCAACTGAGTGGTCATCTTCACTTGAATGGTAAAAGTCACAGTCAGTATCAGTGATTTACTACTCACTTACTTTTCTACTTCATTGCCAACCACTGAGTTATGATTTATCAAAAGTAAATTGTAGATAAAGGCAAAGGTATTGCTTTTAAAACCGTATGACTTTAAGAATGGAAGGACTGATACATCAATTGATGGATCTTTGGCTATAACACAGTTCTCAAGCTACAGATGCCAATGTGAAGCGACAGATGGCATGCTGAAACTCTGTTAGCTGTGCATCCTGGGTCACAGGAAGAGCAGACGGGTCAAGGCTCAGCAGGTGATGAAGTACTGCACTGAAGTGCTCTTCTCTGCTTGCTGTTCATGAGCAGTGCATGCCTTATTGATTATTACAGTGTCTATATTAGGTATTTGTCATACACCTTTTTATTTACCCATTGGATATCAGAGTCGGAAGGAACTCTTACAGATTTTTCTTCAGATAGTTTGTTTTAAGATGCAGAAACTCAGAAAGTTACATTTACTATCCAATAGCAATGCCAAATGAGGACTAGGACAAGGAGAACAGTTGGAACATGGTCCTCAATGTCATGGTCACTATATTGTTTTCACTTTCATTTTAATTCGTAACACTTCACCACTTAGTTTTATGTCCCACCAACCATCAGACCATTTATGTCACATTGCTCATAATAACTATTCTGATCCCTTGATTTTTTTTTTTTTTTGGCAACACTTCTGAAAACAGGACCTTGATAATAAGAACTCTGTAAAGTTTTTCAGAAGAAATATTTTATTTAATATGAAAGAAAAATTCAAATATCCCCACTATCAATAATAATGCAATGGACTGCTTCATAGACTTAAGGGATCTCAATCACTACAAGTGTTCAAAAGCTGGCCACCTTTCAGAGAATATCATAAGGAAAATTTCTGTATTGGCTAGTAGTATAGCTTGGATATTTGTCCCCACCCAAATCTCATGTTGAAATGTAATCCCCACAGTTATTGGTGGGGCTTCGTGAGAAGTGTTTGGACCATTGGACTAGATCCCTCATGAATGGCTTAGTGCTATCCCTGTGGTGATAAGTGAGTTCTTGCTCTGAGTTCACATAAGATCTGGTCATTTAAAAGTGTGTGGCACCTTCCACCCCACCCCCACTACCTCATGCTGTCTCTCTCTGGCCATGTGATGTGCCTGCTGCCTGTCCCCTGCCCCTGCTTTGCCTTTCTCCATAAGTAAAAGCTCCCCGAGGCCTCCTCAGCAGTCTAGTAGACACTAGTGCCCTGCTTCCTGTACAGCTTGTCAAACTATGAGCCAGTTAAACCTCTTTTCCTCATAAATTGCTGAGCCTCTGGTATTTATTTATAGCAATGCAAGAATAGCCTAACACAGTAGGAAAATTTAACTTGATATGTATTTTATTACCGTTTATTCCATGGAGACAAATTATTCTCATCCAAGTCTTAAAATGAGTTACTAGCTTAAGGCTAATAATTCAAACATGAAGGAGAAGGGGTAAGCAAGAGGTCCCTACTTAGATGCTGCAAGGAATGGCTATTTTTTTAATCTTCAAAGAATAATCCTAACCATAAGTTGTCCATCATGTTACATATCCATTATTTCAAAGATTGAGGCAAGTTACATGTTTAAATTAAGAATTTTGGTTGGATATAGAAGAAACTAACTTGAAATATCTTAAGCAGAAAGCACAAATGTATTATGAAACAGAGGTGCATCATGGAAGCCTAGGACAGAAAATCACCTGGGTCTTTCAATAGCAATGTAACTGAAAAGTTAAAAATTGCTGCTGTCTTTCGTCTTTAGTTGCCCTTATGTACCTGTTTCACTCTTCTCTACACACTGACTTTCTGTGCTTCTTTAGTCCACATAAGATACATTTCCAATGTTTTTTATTTATATATATATATATATATATATATTATATATATATATATATATATATGGGGAAAAAACTTTGACTGCATCTCTTAGGTCCAGTCCAATAAACTAAGGTCATAAGGTCAGGTGCAACAGTATTTGAGGACTTAGAGCTATAACTGAAGTCAGCGGATGGGCTGATAAGTGGTTTATTAGGATGTTGGTGGACACGACAAACAAGTACCAATTACACCCAAGCATAGTTCTTTACCCAAGTATCTGTGCCCACACCTTACTCCAGACATTAAGCCTGAATCTCTAAGAGATTTTGAAGAAATAACTTTCGTAGGTGATTATGATTGACACCTTTACCCTTATTGAAAATCATTGATAAAATATATTTATAAGTTAGTAAAATAGAATAGAACTACTTCTACTTCTTATCTCAAGCACTTTGGATATCTCGTGAAATGAGCCATGTCTGTCAGGTGCACACTGGTACAAAATCTTTGAATCTGGAACGATCATTTATCTGTTATTTACTTTATGAAGCTCATGAATCTCAGACTTGTGTTTATGTTTGGACACTGATAAGATACAATGGATTGAGGGGTTACAATACTGTACTTGTATCCACAAAAGAGTATGTTATGAGTTAATAAAAGATAAAAATGGTCTTCTGTTTACCACTGAGATGTAGAAGGTAAAATATCCTGTTCCCCAATATGGGTTTCCTGGACACTTTGCTTATCTTCTTTGCTATTCTAGTTTTATTGTATTCCCTGATACAACTGGGCAGATGTTCCATGGTACAGAAACGGTCTGTCTGGTTTCAGGAGACGTTTCTGAACAGCAAATGAACAGTTTCACTTCACTTTATTCAAAATGTTCTTGTTTTTTCTTGAATCTCACAGCTTTTGGTTGCAAAAGTTTTCAAGCCACTCAGAGACAACTAACTGCATTCTACGTACATGTCTTGATATCCCCCATTATACCTGCATTCTCTGAACATGATGCCATCTGAATAAAACCAAAGCATTAACATGATCTAAAATATATTAATTGTTCCTCATAATTATGACAGAATATTTTGCTCTGTATGTAGAAAAAATGTTTTTTGTCAGAAAAGGCATTTTCACTCTTTTTCCTAGAGGGGATTTAAAAGTTTTTCCACATTAAAAAAGCATATTTTAACAATTATTTTTAAAAACCCTGAGAATATTCTTTGAAGGTTAGAAAAGACATTAAGCTTTCAAGAGTTGGTATAGATCTATGCAAGGTCACTACTAATTTGCTCAGAGTGGCAAACATTTAAAACATCTATACATGAATATAAACCAAGACATTTATATAATATATTTAGCAAAAGGATGGGAAGAGTTATTTCACAATCTATCCCAAAATATAACACAGGGATCAAGTCTTACTCATTTTTGTGTTTACAGTCTTAGGATGATGCTTTGTATATAATGTTTCTTTTGCATTTGAATAGATTATTTAGCATGCCATTTCATTTTTTAAATGGATAGGCATACAAATTTATCTTAATGATTCAGAATTGACCTTGATGCCTTCTAATGCCGTGGTGCTGTTAGCAAAGGTAGGGATTCATGCTGCCATTTGCTTTATAAACGAGAAATTAAAACCCAGAAAGCAGTGTGGAAAAATTTCTCAGGTTTATAATCATTATACCTTTTTTAAAGCTTAATTGCAGAAATAAAAATGAGCATTTCTTATGAGTCAATAAGGTCACTATAATTTGGGGTTAAACGCTATGACTGCTACCTAAAATTTAGGATGGTAGTAATTTGGAGGGCATGTGTTGGTGGTAGGGAGGAGAACAGGGAAGGCAACGGCACCTGTGAGAAATGTCCAAGGCCTCCATTGGATATGTAACACTTTATCGATTAAGCTTAGTTGCTCAGTAAAGAGCATTTATTTTATGACTACTGTTCTTTTATATGCCTAAAATATTTCACAATTTTAAAAATCATTTTGAATTGATCCTGTACTAAGTCAAATATAAGACTTTTGTGCTTTGGAGTTGAGGTCATTTAAAGAGACTGAAGCAATATTAACAATGATAACTGAAGACAGGCCACAAACCTTACTTGTATTTCTATTTCCCATAACAAACCATTCAAAAAGAATATGTAACCTATTTAGCTATATTTTTAAAGGAAATTCCACAAGTAATTTTTAAGGAATTTCTAAATGCTCTTCTTTTAAATGACGGTTGTATGCATTCTAAATAAATTAGGATGGAAAAACATAATCCTCACTAATTTTTCTTGGTTTATATTTATGTCTTAGTAAAAGAGAATGAAAATGATAATAGCTGCCATTTATTAAGGTCCTATTATGAACCAGGCCCAGTTCTTATTAATCATTTATCCTTACAATAACCCTGTGAGTTAGATGTTATTAACCTAGCTTTGCAGAAGAAAAACACACAGAGAATGATTAATTTTTTTCAGATTTATACAGGTAATAGTTGGCATAAGTGCAGACCTACTGTTCAAATAAAAGTCTGGCAGTTTACGAAGTTTGTTCTTGCTTCATAATAAATGTCCTTGACTCATAACACAAGTCTGCCACCAGTAGTAGAAGACCAATAAAACCAGGAATTAAGTGATTCAAAGCTTTTCTCTTGAGGTCACCATTGGGCATTGTTGTCCATTGATTTTGCTCTGTGGTAACACTTAAGCATGAGCATTTTGGAGTGGGAAACAGAAATAAATATACACTAATGAAGAGCTCTATTTGGATTTTCTAGAGGAGGTGAGCCCATTACAAAAGAAAGAGCATCTTTATATCCTCACTCAATTAGTAAGAATCGAAATTATTCTCTTACAGATAAAAGTGATGATTTGTTTCATGCTTGCTGAGAAGTTTCAAATAGTGCGAGTCTGACTTTTAATGATATATATGATTGTTATTATTGCAGCTAATGTTTAAGTATTCACTATGTATTAGCCACTATGTCTATTGTTTACATAAATTATTTTATTTAATTTTGAGAACAATCCCTTACAGGACATGCTAGTATTACCCTCTAGTCATTGAATGAACAAACTGAGTCTTAAATAAATCTTGGAAACTCTTCAAAGCCACAAATCTATTAAGCACAGTAAGGCATCTAACTAGGCAGTCTAAGTCTAAATCCCTTTCTTTGAACCACTATGATGTACTGCTGCCCATATGCAGCTGTGTGTATAGATGCAAAGAGGAAGACTGCACAAAAAAATGGAAATAGAGATAAGAATAACAACATTTATTCAAGAGGTTTGTATTTACCTATCCAGTTAAGGGCTATTTTACAGCATTAAAATGTTGTATTCTGACAATTCTGATTATATATAAATCTATAATAGTTTCAGTTTGCCAGGTAACCAAAGATTACAAGTGCATGTTTTCTATGTTATTTTAGACAAGTGGATATTATTAGAAAGTGCCAAGTGCCAAGTCTTAAACTTACATGTTAACTACTTATCTTTTTTTTTCTGTGCTGTCTTTCTCTCTTACTCTCTCTCTTTCCTCTCTTTTTCTTTTTTCTTTTCTTTTTTTTTTTTTTCTACTTTACAGCCTCAATCCTGTGGATAATCTTTTTGGGATGTGATATACTGCAAAAAGAGGAGGAAGTTAAGTTTAAGGTTTGCATTTATTGGTTATTTGTAGCCAAATGAGAAGGTAGCTACAATAGAATGCTAGAAAGAGGTTGCAACTTTATGAGTTTAGCATTGATACATTAAAAACTGTAGGTACATTTTCATGATTATAATGAAAATATATATTAAAAATTAAGAAGGTTCAGCTGCAATTAACTGTGGCTCAGAGCATCAGGCAGTAAAGGATTTCTCAATTCTTATTGTGTAAATGTTGAATAAATGTTGAATTCTTTGGGGAAATAACTTGAATATCCATTGATTTTACTAGTACAGTAATTAAATATATTCCCTAAGGAAATATACTTTAGTGTGTTGGGAAGCTGCCTATTGTCTGTTCATCTTGGGCCAGGTAAGCTGTTTTTAGCCTGTCGGCCTATGGTTTGCTAACTCTCTCACAATTATTACCTACACATGAGGATCTGTGTCTTCCCTTCATTTGAAGTCCATCTATATTTTTCCTAAACATCTCTTCTTCTACTTGAATATTTTATAATATTTATAAAAAGTTGGGGGAAACACAAAGTTTATTTAGGATTTATGTTAGGATTTAGCAAAGGGCTCTCTACTGATAGCAGTGACAATAATTTTATAACCCACTTAAAATTTCCTAGTAATGTTAATTACTTTCCCTAAACAAGAGTGTATATCTAGATTACCCTTCCTTCTCTTTCCACTGTTGTTTCCCATCTCTGAAAATTTTCAAACACATTTTTTTTTCTTTTGAGATAGAGTTTTGCTCTTGTTGCCCAGGCTGGATTGCAATGGCGCAATCTCAGCTTGCCGCAACCTCTGCTTCTGGGGTTCAAGCGATTCTCCTGCCTCAGCCGCCCCAGTAGCTGGGATTACAAGCATGTGCCACGCCTAGCTAATTTTGTATTTTTAGTAGAGATGGGGGTTTCTCCATGTTGATCAGGCTGGTCTTGAACTCCTGACCTCAGGTGATCTGCCCGCCTCGGCCTCCCAAGGTACTGGGACTACAGGCTTGAGCCACCACACCCGGCCTTCAATTATATTTTATAATAAATGCTACTGTGAAGGAAGGGTATACTGGGAAAATTATACGTTCCAGCTCCCATTGATTTGGGTATTGTCTAATACCCATGAATTTTTTCTTTTTCTGGAGCATGAATCTCCTCTTTGGCAGCAAGCTGCATATACCTTAACATTTGTGATTTCTTGGGTTCTAGGTTGAAGTTGTGACTTTTATTGTTTAAACTGTTTGTGAAATCAACAATAGAAAGCCTTGACAAAAATGATTATCAAATGCTTCTGGACGACCTTGGTCAGCCCAGATCTTTTCCTCTGTCAGTTGTAGTACTTACGATAACTATAGAATGTGCTAAGACTACAGCCTCCTAAGATAGGGAGGAACTGTCCGAGACAGTTCAGGCTTCCTTCTTGTCCTTTCTAGAGAATGAAGTCCTTCAGTATTTTAGCTAAGCAAGAAGCCTCCCAGGTATAAAAGCCCAGATTGGACTGTGTTCGGGGTCCCTCAGCTGTGGTGTGAAGAAAACACACAAAAAATATGTATTCACCACGGAGAGCTTTTCTGAGCCTTAGGGAGTGGGCTCAACGTGGATGCTAGGATTCACCAGACTCACACTCTGGCAGCTGTCTTTGTGCACACCCTCCTGCCAGATCTAGAAGGTGAAGCAGAAACTGGAAAGATGTTTAGCATTTTTCATGGGAGTGAATTCTGCTGACAGTCACTGACAACAGGTTCCTGCCTTCATGAATTTTACAAACTAGATAGAAATAGGGACTAGAGAACTGGAAGTAACAATAGGGTGAAATAAGTATAATAATGAGAGAAATACATGAGGAATCACATAGAAGGGATGCCTGTCTATATTTGGAGTAGAAAGAATAGTCTTTTCAAGGAATGACACTGAAACATTTGTAAACTTTTAGCAAATATGCTAAAACATATTCACATATGCAAAACAAAACAAAAAAAAAACCATAACCAGTATATCAAAATTTATATTAAAAAGCTCAAAATGAAACAGAGACTTACATATAAGATGAAAAACTATAAATATTCTAAAATGAAAAAAAGAAATTATTTAGGATAGAAAAAAGTGTTATTTCATTTTTCTTTCTTAATATTTGATACCAAATACAATCCATACGATAAAAAATTAAATTTCATCAAAATTCAGATATGTTTTCTTAAGAAAGATACTTTTAAGAGAATAAAAAGACAAGCCAAATACTGGGAGAAAATACTTGCAAATCACATTTCTGAAAAAGTTTATATTTCCAGGATTTACAAGTAATTCTGAAAACTCAGCAATACAAAAAAAAAAAAAAATCCATTGAAAAATGGGCAAAATATTTAAATAGGAACTTCACCAAAGAAAACATATGGATAACAAATAAACAGGAAAAGAAGCTTAGCAGCATTAATCATTAGAGAATGCAAATCAAATCACATTGAAGTATGACTATTCACATAATCAATGGTTAAAATGAAACCATATTGACACTACCAAGTTCTGGAGGGGATGTGGAGCAACTATTGTTCTCATACCTCACTATTGCAAATGCAAAATGTATGGCCTTTATGAATAAAAGGCTATTTCTTAGGAAGTTAAATAGATACCATAGTAACCTGCAGTGCCACTTCTAGCTATTTATTTAAGAAAAATGACGATGTATATTAACATAAATACCTGTGCATTAATAGTTATAACCAATTTATTCATAATCACCCAAACTGTAAACAACCCAGATGTCATCAATAGGTGAATGGATAAACCGTGGTACACTCACCAAATAAATACTACTCTGCAATAAAATAGAAAATGCTATTAATTCATGTAACAGCATGGATGAATCTTAAGTGTATTTTGAAAGCTTTGACCAGAACCAGAGGATTATATATTGTATGATTCTATTTATATGATATTCTGGAAAATATAAAGTTATAAAGATGAAAGATAGGCCAGTGCTTTGTAAACATTAGGGATGGTTGGGGATAAATTGACTGAAAAGGAGTAATTCAGGACAATTTTGGGAGTGATGAAGACGTTTTTATTCACAGCAATGTTGGTAGATATATAACTCTATGTATTTATCAAAATCAATAGAACTTTGCACCACAAAACATATGTTCTACTGTATGTAAATAAAAATGAAAACAAGATGTGAGAATATCCCAAATTGAATACAAACTTTAACAGATGAGCCTAATTGTGTTACCTGAATAACAGTGAAGGAAATGGGAAAGAAAATTACTAGCCTATCTTTAGAAAATAGTAATTTGACAGGATATTATAAAGCTAAAGACAAAAACTGTACATAAACATTATACTCTACTTAGTAAATTTTTTACTCACAGTGTATGGGTTACCAATTTTGAAACTACTTTATATGGATAGTAGGTTTCAATACATATATTTTGTATGTCTATCTAATGAGAGAGGCTGGAAGCAATATTATTGTGACAAAGATCATACCTAGCACTCAGATCTCAGTTTCCAACTGCCATCCTCAATGAAATAAACAAGGTCAGATTGGAGAAATTATTGATTCTGGGGCAGAAGAAGTATACACAAACCTACAACATTTTATGAGTGTCAGAAAGAAAAGGAGAATTAAAAATAGGAGGGGTTATGTAGAAAAGACAAAGGAACCAATTTGTAAGTTGCCGACGGCCAAAGCTCAATAACTGCTCAAGAATTTGAACCATACATAATAAAACTATGCTGATTATAACCCATAGAATAAAATAAACATCTATGAATTCATAGTAATGTAAAAAATAAAGAATAGTGTTGCCCCGTGTTAATTTCACAGTTTTAGTGATTGTGTAATGAATATGCAAGTTGTTAGCATTATGGGAAGCTGAGTGAACTATGTAAAGGAATTCTGTACTACTTTGACAACTATTCTGTAACTGTAAAATTATTTCAATATAAATAAATAAACGCCCATAGGCAAGAGAGTACAAGGTACATTGAACAACCTGTGCAGTCTGACACAGTTGGATTATGAAGCGTGAACTAGAAAGTGGGAAAAGATGAATCTGGACAGCTAAGCAGAGACTTATACAAAAATATACTATTCATTCACCAATGAAAATGTTATCAAGTGTGTTATCAAAAGCTAGGCATGATCTGGTGTGCATTTCGGAAAGCATACACTTATGGACATTTAGGAAATGATTTAGAAAGAGACAAGCACAAAAATACAGAACCAACTAGGAAGAAGTGTAATGTGGAAGAAAAATGGGATAGTGTGAGGACGGGGAGAACAGAATAGATTTTAGAACAATTTAGGAGGTACGATAAAAAGGGTTAGGTTATTTATTAAGAGTGAGGAAGGAGGAGGGCATGGAATCTGAGATTATACTCATCATTTCTGGTTTAGAAAATGAGGCATTTTGACATGAGCTGAAAATAATTCTTTAATGATCAACTCTATAAAAATTGCCAAGTAATCTAAACCACCTATCCCCTGTCTATCTCAAGAAGAGATATTTATTCCCTATTGGATATTCCTCTTTCTCAGTGCTAAGCACTATTTCTAAGGTAAGAATCTGAGGTATGACTAACAGTGGCATGAGAGATTTGAGTGAGTACCATCTGCAAGAAAAAAATTACACTTAGGGAAGAATCCAGTTTATTGTTTCATAATCTTGGCCCTGTAGCTAAACTAAGCTCCAATTTTGCTTTCTCCACCTACTTCATTTTTAACCACTTTCATTAGTTTCTCTTCCCCATATTTATTTCCTTTTTCATATTTATAAAATGGGAATAATAAGTGCATTTAGCAACTAAGTTATTTGAGAGTTAAATATATATAATGGGCTTACATCAGTGCTTCCTACATAGTAAATCTGCAGTAAATGTGATTCATTAATTTATTAGTAAGTTGTTTTATTGTTAGCTTTGTTCTGCATACCACTTTTCCTTTTACAAGAAGAGACCAATAGCTTGCAATATTTGTTTATTTGCTGGTACTTTACATATATCTTGAATTAGATTCACTGAGGAAAAATATAAGGGGCAATATTTGAGTACCCATGTGATTATTTCATCTTAATTCCAGACTGCACAGCAAATGATGAAGTAGATTAATAACAGTTACGTTAGGGATATCAGAGCTATACATGGTACATTTTTCTAACAGGCTTTTTAAATGACATATATAATAATACATCCTAGTGAAAATTCAAGCAACATAGAAAGCGGAAATTAAAGTATCTAAAAATCTAGTTATGGTTTTAAGGATGGAATGCAAGATGAATAATATTTGTTACACACATTATTTGGGAATAAAAACATAGACATTAAAAAAATTCCCTGTATCAACATATATCAGATATATCAGAGGTTGTTTCCTCGAGTAAAGGAAGGTTACAGATGTAGAGGCAGATTTGGGAAAAAATATTATTTGAGTTTTGAATATTCATTTTGGGATGCCTGAGCAATAACGAAATGCACACGTATGGGCAGAAGTCAAGTAGGTAAGTCTAAAGTGCAAGATAATCACTTAGGTCAGAGGTACAGATTTATAATGTATGATATATAGAATAAACACCATAGATAACACTGAGGTGAAGGCAAAGCCGAAATGAGTGGTATTACTCCACAGGGGTGTGTACAATAAATGAGGAAAGGGCCTACAATAAAAACCTGAATGCATTGCTAATAGAACTTGAAAATAATGATATGAAACCAATGCAGTATCAGGGAGATATTATAAAAATATTCCAATTTTTTAGAAAGTTTCAATTATTTCATAATTATTCAAACAGGAATAATAAGCTCATGAAATCCAATGATCATTTTTATTATTTATTGATAATATTTTTGTTTCAAAAATTGGAAAATCATGTATGTGGCTATTCAACATTAATTTAAATTAAATGGCTCAAAATCTGAAGAACATAGGAAATACTTGTATTTTCCCAATACAGATTATTTTATTATATCATTTTGCATTAATGATATTATCAGCACACTTTTTATGACTGCCTAATGAATATATATGTATTGTGTAAATATTATTTACTATATAGATAAATAAGTAGACATTGTTTTACTCAAACCAAAAAAACTCCTCTGTTCTCACAGTTTTTTTGATCAAGTTTAATTTCTCTAGCTCAATAATATTTTGACCAAATGATGTTTGGTAGGGTTCTGCTTTTGGGAAGCCTTCATTATTTGATTTATATTTTAGATTTATAGAGGAAACATTTCCTCGTATCTCTTGTTTGTCCAGGCTTCATCTTCTTGCTTGGTATTATCTGGACAGACCGAGGCTGAAAAGATTTCTTATTAAAAGCAACCAATCAGGAGAGTGAGATTCAAGGAGACTGGAGATCTGAAAACTGAATGTTTGGGATAAGGCTATTACTACATGATCTCCACGAGATAAGTCTGAATTGTGTCCTGCGACATTCAGCAGTAGGTAAGACATTTCTGATTATTCCTGATACCAGAAGTTATAAGATTTCCTCCTGCCTAGGGTTAAATGACCACTTTTTCAGGATTAACAACACTTTTTCTCCGGTATATACAAGATTCTAAGATTTTTACTAAAGGTCCGGAAGGCAGTTCTAGACAAATATATATAGTTTCCAACGAAAATGGCATTTTCTAGAACATTTTTTAAAAACTTATTGTATTGTACTAACAATATTACCCAAGGTTTTCTGTTTTTGAAATTGTTGAACAAAAACATTTGAAAATACTGATGGAAATGAGGATAAGATTCATTGCTCAGTCATTTATAGCCTATTCCCTGAGCAGAACCGCTTGTTGAAAATCTAGTCAAAGAATAGTTGCATGATCTAAGTGGCCAAATGTAATTAGGTCACAAGTTATAACATCAGCTTATTTTAGAAGCTATGGTGACTGCCCCCCATAATTTTCATGGTGTTCTATGTGTTTTATTAGTTAGAGGGCTTTTTTATGTTCTTTATGTATTTGCATCCTATAAATAAAAAGTGTCAGAACTGTATTATTAAATCTCCACAGGGCCGTGTGAGATCAAGTTTTAGGCAGCCCTGATGTTATCAAGTTTGCCAGCAACGGGAGCTGCCACAGATTGTACTTTCTGGGCCAAGTTCTATAAGAGTTTCACACTGATATTTCTAAAAGGCAAATCTGATCATATCACTTCTTACTTAAAATCTGTCAATTTTCCCTATAGCCTTCAGAATAAAGTCTAAACTCTTAACACTACCTACCTACAAGATATTTCACAATGTGGCTCCTGCTTACCCCTTCTTTCATCTTCTCCCCGTTCCAATTCCATCCTCCAAGACATGCTTGAATACTTTGAGGTCACTGAGCATAACATGTTATCCTCTTTTTGTGCTATTTCCACCTCTACCCTTGCCTAGAGATGTTCTATTTCTGTTACTACACTTGTCACCCAATATTAAAAGCCCCTCTTTACAAGTCTGTACCCCAGCTGGGAAGACCAGGAACAGCATCTTTTCTTCCCAGTTGTGCTGGCAGCATGTCTAGCACAGTGCCAAACATCTAGAAAGTTCTTGACAAAGACTTATTAAATTTTTAATCAATATGTAAATAAATTAATGAAGTTATTGCCTCCTTTCCATAGGCCTGGACCCTCTCAGTATTCCCAGAATGCCAAATTGATTGTATTATTATATGTATAACCCCATGCTTGTGCCAGCTGCATCTTAAATCAGGTCCATTATTTATTTCATTCCTAGGATAAGTCATCATACCTGGATCACATCATACAGTAGAGGTGGACCAAAAATTCTTCCCCAATTCATCACAGCAAGTCAGCTTTCTTTATGTCACTATAAAAAGCTCTATATCTTGAAAGCTAATGCTGAGACCAGCTCCACTTTTGACCCTCTGGTAATCTCAGTACATATTATAGTAAAAAATCTACTCTTTGCTCATCAGTTAAGTTGCTTGTTTCAATAAGGGGAAAAAAGTTATTTTCCTTCCTTAGAAAGTCATCGGTTTAGATGAGTTCTGTGGGAAACAAACTCCAAGATGGAGAGTTGCGTGCAAGAAATTTATTGGGGAGTGCTCTAGATGGACAACACCTGGAGGACAGAAAGAGTAGCAATATCGGGCAGAGGAGGAGGTTTACATATGATGTGGTTTCAGCGGACATCTCAGCTGGTCTCTACAGAGAGCTCTGGAGCAGAGATGATCCTTCATAATGACCCAGGTTGAGGTTAAGGGTCTGGATGTCTATCCCCTCACCAACCAGTCACGATTTTGGGCTTCCCCTAGGTAGGATGGCAACTTTGGTAAATGCAGTACTCTTCTGCTAAGGTTAATTCCTGGACTAGAAATTAACAGTGAGAGATCAGCAGCTAACACTCCCAAGAATAATCCCGGAGATTTTTTCCAGATGGGGGAAACACTACATGAAGTAAATATATCTGAGAGGCACATGAGGTGGACTCTCTTAGGTACTGGGGCGTGCTGCCCATTCTCCTTTATCAAGACTGAGGCACTCATTTTTCCAGGTTCTAAACACAACAATTCTGACACAAACTTTTTACTTAATGTGGGTCGTTATTTTATTCATGCTTCTAGTACCATGTTATCACCATCTCTTGGGATCCTTGTCAAGATATCAAATACTATATCATGGAGAAATGCTGCATTCAGTTTCTGTTGCTTCTATAACAAATCCACCCAGAATAAGCAACTTCATAAATATTATCTTATAGTTATAGAGGGTGCAAATCTGAAATGGGTTTCATTGGGCTAAAATCAAAGTGTCAGTAGGACTGAATTACTTCTGGAGGCTCTAGGGTAGGACTCAATTTTTGTTGTTGTGGCTTTTTCCAGCTTCTAGAGGTTATCCAAATTCCTTTGCTTCTATCCTCGACTTCTCTGTTTAAAATGAGCAATGGAAAGCTAAAATTTTCTCAACATGGCATTACTCTGACCGATCCCACAGTCACATGTCCTTCCCTGACCCAGTCCTTTCTACCCACTCCCCTTCCAATACTAGCACTTATGATTATTTGCACTGGCTTCTGTGTTTCTTAGATCCAGAAGCTTTGTATATCTGAGCCATTGCTAGACATAGCCTTCTTACCAATTTTTAACGTGAATTTTTCTCTCATACTTTCAGGCACAGTTTCCTTCCTTTATTAACTCCTTCCTTTGTTTATGTGAATATTACTAAATGTGGCAAAGTGAGGCTTTTAGCTTTAAACAAAGGAAAACAAGTTGCCTATGACCATTTTGTTTTTGAATTTGTGAATTTTAGTGGAGAAATCATTCAGTTGACTTTTCTGGAACTGTGGGCTTACATGGAAATTTAATCAAGAGACTTTATTAGGAGTATGCTTTTAAAAAATCAAAAATTTGTTTGGGACTAAATACTGGAGTCTTATTTTTGTATCAAATACAATTTGAGTGTAGAAATGGAATTCTCCACCATAATAGAATATATTTTTAAATATAATGTGGAGGAAGAAAAGTTTGTGAAACAGCCAAGGAGAATTATACAACAGGTTTAAATTAATTATTAAATAAAAATTTCTACGAAGCTTTTCTCCGTATTGAACAATGCAAACCTTCTTTCTTTTACTATGAAACTTCCCATAATTATATGTATATCTTAGTAGTGCATGCAATAGCGAAAAATACATATTTGGTTTCAAATAAGTATTTTATATTATTTTTTCTCACAAAACAAAAAGTTCTACTGACTTCAGTCAGTTACTCAAAGTCCCAGATTACCCTGTGTTCCCTTCACCATTTTGAGGATTTGATTACAATGACTGCTGCTGCTACTGGTATCTCTATATTTAAAGCAAGAAGTGCTTGATCGGGGCAGAGAACAGAGGGGAGTAAGTAGAACAGACACTTTCCCACCACTTTCCTCCCTTTTTACGTATCGTGCTTTTACTTGTGCCTCATTGGCCAGAACTAAGATTACCAGACCATTCCTGATTAAAAACGAGGCTGGGCAAACAGGCAACAAATTCTCAGAAAAGGATTTGAACACAAGTAGTTTATTTCTGAGCTGATTTCTGGAAATGGTGGTAGGGGACTGAGAAGGAGACAAAGAAGAGGAAGATATCAATAAAGGGGAATTATCAAAAAAATTATCACCATGAGCAACTAAAACTCAATCCCACTAGGGATCTGTGGGAGACAGAGGAGAAAGAACATCTATCAAAGCTATCCTAACAAAATGGCAAAGAAACTGGTGTCTTTATTCACCACTGATTAACAACTGAATCTGGGGAGTATTTCCCTGTGGAACCTTCAGCTTGTTCTGCACTGTGGAAACTAACATGCTCCAGGGGTAGGGAAAATCCCACAGGCAGACAGTTTCAGGCAGTTATAGTGAGCAAGCTGCATAGGTAGTGTTGTATGGGATTGTTCCCTAATCAAAACTGTACCTTTCCTAAGCTTAGAAAGAAGGGAGTGGAG
The DNA here is from genome assembly GCF_009828535.3 of Hylobates moloch. NCBI lineage: Eukaryota > Metazoa > Chordata > Mammalia > Primates > Hylobatidae > Hylobates > Hylobates moloch. The sequence continues at coordinate 71,196,689 of NW_026652279.1, read as the reverse complement.
GTGGATATTGAATAGGAAGCTGACAAATTCAGCCACACTATGAAAATACTATTAATGAATTGCGGCTGCAATCAATTGAGGGTAATGAAAGGTTCTCAGTCTGTCTTCAGAATGTACATGGGTGAAACCAGAGGCTGTGGGAGGGCTCCCACTACATTTGAGTTACATGAACTCCAGATGTATTGGTTTGAAAAAACATTAAAACTTTGCCTCCATTTTAATATGCAGATTATTTGGTACCATTTTTTGGAGGAATTCAGTCATGTCAGAAGTATTTATCTATTTCAAATGGTTTAGCTATAACAATTATACCCAGAGAAAAATGTTGTATTAAATGACATGTCAAGGACGCTTATAGTTCAATGATTGTTTGACCACCCAAATTTCTTTTCAAGTACTGACTGTAATTTAGCAAATGCATTTCCAGAAATGATACTAAATGCTCATCAGGAAAAAGCAAACAAGTAACCATTTTATACAAACTCTAAACTTCCAGTCATTTGCTTGTTTTCAATATTTCTTTTCTTACCACACTAGGAAAGTCTTTTGTTATGCCACCCCTAATTATAGACATATACAACATGTTTGGATAAATTCGTCTCTCTTAAATATTTGAAAGTAAATTAGCAGGTTCATAGAACTTAACATGTGATGTTAAATTTGCCTTTCTAAATGAAACTAGCTCGTTGAAATGGGAATAATTTTGTGGAGTTCATATATATATTTTTTTTCTTTTTTTTTTGAGATGAAGTCCCACTATGTTGCCCAGGCTGGAGTCCAGTGGCACAATCTCAGTTCACTGCAACCTCTGCCTCCCAGGTTCAAGTGATTCTCTTGCCTCACTCTCCGGAGTAGCTGGGATTACAGGCATGCACCACCATGTCCAGCTAATTTTTTTGTATTTTTTAGGGCAGACGGGGTTTCACCATGTTGGTCAGGCTGGCCTCAAACTCCTGACCTCAGGTGATCCACCCACCTTGGCCTCCCAAAGTGCTGGGATTACAGGCATGAGCCACCATGCCTGGCCTGATGTGTATATATTTTAGTGTGCTTCAGTACACTTCACTGAGACAATTAATTGATGTATTTAATGAGTTATAGTAAATAAATTGCATATATATATATATATAATTTTCACTTTGCCAGTGGAATTATAGATCACACATATTGTTTCCTATAGTATATATTTTTAGAAGAGCTACTAAAAAACAAGAAGTTATACCAAACATTCTGATTTTTGCCACAGTCTAGGAATACCAAAAAATGTATTTCTAACTTTATTAAAAATACACACTTCAGCATTGAGCAAAGGGAAAATGTAAAGATAAGTCCATTGAATCTGCAATTGTAAGTATTGAACTATTCCTTGTAAATTTTATGCATTAAGTACTTTCAAAGCAACAGTTACTCCAGAGAAAGTTAAATAGACAAGAAAGACTTTATTCAAGGATACTTCAATAGAATAGAGAGGACAGACTTAGTCTAAGCTCGACTTCATTGAATCAAGGGCAGGAGAGTTTTAAGATCCTGGTTGTGGGTAGCAGGGATTGGAGGTCATCTGTGTTTGCTAATTGGCCTTGGCGAAAGGAAAAGTAACTTTTTCCTATATTCTTGATAAGAAGTAGTTTTACAACCAGGAGCAAAGCACCCAACAAACTTAGGCTCCGACCTTCTCACAGAGAGTGATGTGGGCACTATCTTTTCTTATGATTACATTTTAAAGAGGTGGCTCCCAGGTCTTTGAGAAAGACAATCCTGGGTTGTGAAACTGGCCAGAAGCTCTTAACAAGATTTACATCTCTAAGAAGCAGAGAAAGAATTTGCAATTACAAGTTTTCTAAATGCTCAAAAGAAAGGGAGGTCTGGGGCCTAGAGGCAGGAAAAAAGCTATCTTAATTTTGGTCAAGGTGAGGGAAATTCTAAGGCATCTTGGTCAGTCTTTAATAGGATTTGAAAGCGTTGATATTCTCTTTTTTGAATTATTCATCTGGTGTACTTAAAAAATGGATAGGAAATGAAAATTTATTCTCAAAAAATTAGATCATTCCTAAGTCAGTTAAAGTGATATCTGCCTTACTTATGAAACGCAGAATTTTTTGAAAAAGAGGACAAATATATAAATTCAAAAGATTCTGCATCTCAAAAACTTTTACACAAAAAAAGAGAATTTTTATATTCCTAACAGAAGCATCTGTATCCAGAGTGGAGATAAACAACAAATTATCTGGCCACATAAAAGATGAGCCACCTAGGTGTAAGTGAAATGTGTAGGACGGAATAAGAAAAAAAGGTGAAACTGATGATGTTTGCCTATTGCCAGCCATCTCCTTGCTCCAGGTGTTTGCTCCCTTAGCCTTTGAGATCCCTTTCTCCTGGTTTTCTTCTGAGCAATCTGGCTACTCCTTCTCAGACCTCTTCTTCTTTTCCTCTACATTTAAACAATGTATTCGGTCCTTAATACACTTCTAACATAATTCTAAATGCAATTTCCTGGAGCTCAAATCTACTTTTATAATTTTAACGATCTCCTATATCCTAGTGACTACAATGTTTACATAAATAACACCAAAAGTTTTTGGCTGTCTGGTTTCACATTTCATCTACTGGCCGGATATCTCCACGAGTGTATCTGGAATCACCAAACTGAGTTCTTACCCACTGCTCAGAAGAGCCAGACACTGAAAACAGCAAGAGTTGTAGCAGAGAAAGAGTTTAATAGTTGTAGGACCAGCCAAGCAACAGTATGGGAGATGTCTCTCAGATCCACCTCCCCAAGAATGCAGAGGCTAAAGGTATTCAAGGATAGTTTGGTGGGCATGGGGCTCAGAAATGGGGAATGCTGATTGGTTGGTTTGGGTTGGGGATGAAATCACAGGAAGTCAAACCTGTCTTCTTTAGCTGAGTTCCTGAGTGAGGGTCATGGGACCAATGGAGTCAGTATCTTGGTATGGGTGACTAGCCCAGGTGGCACCAGCTGCTCCATCATAATGCAAGGTCTGAAAAATATCTCAAGCACCAGTCTTAGGTTTTGTGATAGTGATGTTATCTTTAGGAGCAATTGGCTAGGTTGTGAATCTTGTGACCTCCGATGACGTGACTCTTGAACCATAATTCTAGTTTTGTGGCTAATTTGTTAGTTTTGCGGCTAATTTGTTAGTTTTGCAAAGGCAGTTTTGGTACCTGAGCAAGGAGGGGGTTAGTTTTGGGAAGAAACACTGATTATCTTTGTTGGAAAGTTAACTATAAACTAAATTCCTCCCAAAGTTGGTTTGTCCTATGCCCAGGAATGAGCAAAGACAGCTTGTGAGGCTGGAAGCAAGACAGAGTTTGCTAGGTCAGATTTCTCTCACTGTCATAACTTTTGCAAAGGTGTTTCATATCAACAAAGTGACCCAATGTCAACATATACAAATACACCCTCAACATCTATTTTTCAAGTTTTCACTTTTTTAAATGTTCACTTGTTTTTAGCCATATAAAGAGTTATGTTTGCCAGAAGCTTTGAAGTCGTTTTCACATCACTTAAATTGATTAGTACACTACAAAAAAAAACCTTCCTCTCTAAAAACACCATATTGCTCATGTATTATTTCTACTGAGGGCTATTACACTAGCCCCCTTGTAAGTTCTTGACTCCTCCTCTTTCTACCAATGTCTTCTGTACTGTAGGCAAAGTTATCATTTAAACACAAGTAATCCTTTCACTTTCTTGCATAAAATCTTTTGTGGCTTTATGTTGTCTACAGGAATTCAGATTATTTAGCACATTTTGAAAAGTCTTTTATAATCCATACCCAAGGGTTTCTACACCTATAATCCCAGCACTTTAGGGGGCTGAGGCAGGAGAACTATTTGAGCCTAGGAATTCAAGACCAGCCTGGGCAAAAAAGCAAGATTCCATCTCTCCAAAGAATGTTTAAAAACTAGCTAGGCATGATGGCTCATGCCTATGGTCCAAGCTTCTCAGAAGACTGAAGTGAGAGGATCAGTTGAGCCCAGGAGGTTGAGCCTACAGTGAGCCATTATTGTGCCACTGCATTCCAGCTTGGGTGACACAGTGAGACTCTGTCTTAAAAAAAAAAAAAAAAAAAAATTGTACTTACATCTTCCTCTACTCCACATACCCCATTTAATAGATGCTTAAGTTTCACCACACAAAAGACTCATCTATGACTCTACTACCAAACAAACTAAAAAACACACCTTCTACGGAACTCTTAAGTCACACCTTAAATGTCTCAAATGTCTTCTATTCCATAATATCTTCCTTTACTGATCATGCAGAAAGGGCTGTACTGTTTCTTCTGTGGTCCTAGCTTGGCAAAGGCATTTATCACATTGAATGTAATGAGCCGTTGTTCTGTGACTGACTTTTGTTTGTGGACAGACTATATCATACTTATTTTGCACCTGTCTCTCTAATTTCCTGAAAGCCTCAAAGTGTGTACCACAGTACTGTTACTGGAAAGGGACCCTGATCTAGATCCCAAAAGAGGGTTCTTGAATTTCACACAAGAAAGAATTTGGGGCAAATCCATAAAGTGAAAGCAAGTTTATTAAGAAAGTAAAAGAATAAAGAATCGTTACTCCATAGGCAGAGCAGTAGCATAGACTACTCAAATAAGAATACTTATAGTTACTTCTTGATTATATGCTAAACAAGGGGTGGATTGTTCATGAGTTTTCTAGGAAAGGAGTGGGCAATTCCCAGAACTGAGAGTTCCTCCCCTTTTTAGACCATATAGGGTTTCTTCCTGACGTTGCCATGCCGTTTATAAACGGTCATGGCACTGGTGGGAGTGTCTTTTAGCATGCTAATGTATTATAATTAGTGTATTAAGGCAGTGAGGACCACCAGAGGTCACTTTCATCGTCATCTTGGATTTGGTGGGTTTTGGCCAGCTTCTTTATTGCAAACAACTTTGTCAACAAGGTCTTTTTCAGTTGCATCTTGTGCCGACCTTCTATCTCGTCCTGTGACTTATAATGCCTAACCTCCTGGGAATTCAGCCCAGTAGGCTTCAGCCTTATTTTACCTAGTCCCTATTCAAGATGGAGTCATTCTGGTTCAAACAACTCTGGCAGTACTACCCAAAGTTTGGTAATGGATTTGTTAATGAACAATGAGAGTACAGTCCTTGTTCTCAAGGAGCTTTAAATCTAGCAGCATAGTCAGTCCATTTCTTATTAAGAAAAGTATATATATATGTGTGTATATATATATGTGTACATATATATGTGTACATGTGTATATATATATATATATATATATAATGAGATCCCAACATTTTTCTTTTATGATATACCTTACTTATACTTCAATTGTATTATCCATCTGACTCTGAATTTTGTTTTTTTGGTGGTCGTGTGCCTTCAAAGAAGACATTTTCATGTTTGACTCCTCCTATATAAAATAATGCATTTCACAGTCTTGCTTTGTTCAAATTTTACTTCTGTAAACTCTCAAAGACAGTTTTAATATTGGAACCATCAATTTTTATTTTTGGTATAAGCTTTATTTATGGTCCATTTCACTATTCTGCCCAAGTCATTTTCTCTAGTTTCTTTATAGATGATTAACTGAAAGATAAGTTTATATTTAAATTAGGTACTAAATGCTTGAAACACACAAAGTTTCAAGGGATTTTCCCAAACAAAATTGATTAAAATCTTGTATTTATCACTCTCTTTTAGAATTATTTTACAATTTTCTGTTATTGCAAAATTTAGAAAAAGTTGAAGCAATTGTTTACATTTATTATAAAACACTTAACTGAATGCCTAACATATTCAAATTCACTTTTAAGGCCAGGATTTTTGTTTTTACAAATGACACTCTACCAAATCACAAGGGTTATTTTTACTTTTAACTCCATTTGTTTATTCGCTTTGGCATATTCAGCAGTTAGTGTTCTTTGGCTTCAGGCAGTTTTCTTATGCATAGTGAGAATGGATTACTTTATTGAAAAGCTAATTATTTGCTCTGAAAATTAACTAGAAGACTGAAAAACAATGACAAAAATAAAGAGAAACTAAAAAAAAAAATCACCAGCTGTCTGGGCATCACTAACTACTGGCATTTTGCATCAAAACAACTGCTGAAATGAATGAATTCTAATTTTTTTTATACCTTTGGATCACTTCACTAATGTGTTTTGATCTAGGAAAGTTAGTAAGATTGACTTATCAGGGTTCGTGGGTCCACTCTTTGGTTAAGAAAGAGCAAGACATGTTCATTTTCTATCTTTAGAGACTGCTTTTTTGTGGAGGAGCTGGGGTCCAGAACTTGGCTGAATTAATTCTGGATGGTAAAAATCCTAGTAGCAACGGTGGGGCAATTGCTCTTAGCCCCCTAGAGGTTCGCTAAAAATTATTTACATGAGGTAGATGGATTAATTGGAGGAAAGGCATGCAAATTTATTTAACATGTATACACAGGAGCCTTCAGAATGAATACCAACTTCTTAATAAGCTACAGAAACTTATATACTATCTCAAGGTTTCAAAAAGAATGGGAGCTTGGATCCTTGTAAAACAGGTTGTGAGAAGAAGGAAAAGAGGAATTCTCTTGAGGAGGAATAAATGATTACTACCAGAGAATGAATGGATCCAGGCACAGAGATGAACTTGTAAATAATTCCGTTTGCAATTTAAATGATCCTTGGAAACAATCTTTATCTTGAAAAAGGGTCTATTCAAATTTGGTTACATTTTGTATCTTACAAGGAGGGGAAGAAAACTGTTGTTTTCCTTGGTGGGTCTGCATCTTAGGCAGTTAAAGGAATTTAGGTTTCTTTGGGAAGAAGTTGTGTGGGGGGTGGGGAGGAAGGTCAGAGAGCCCTTTTGGCTTCTTCAATCCAGCATGCCAAAACATCCTATTTTAAGCTATTGGTTTCTGAGCCCCAACACTACTTAGAAGTTACCTTTAGAGAAAATCGTTTAATATATTTTTTTTCTAATTTACTAAAACACAGATTCCCAAATATATTGTTTTATCCCAGTGAGTCAAAATATAACACCTATAACACCGTGAGGCCTCTGAGCCCAAGCTAAGCCATCATATCCCCTGTGACCTGCAGGTATACATCCAGATGGCCTGAAGTAACTAAGAATCACAAAAGAAGTGAAAATGGCCTGTTCGTGCCTTAAGTGATGACATTACCTTGTGAAATTCCTTCTCCTGGCTCA